>NC_134710.1:249547591-249872591 GCF_043290135.1 Rhipicephalus microplus
TCGGCAGCTATCGATAGCTAATTTTGAACACCCTAGAATAGCCAACTGGCAGACGCACAACACCGTATCTATGATTACAAACATCGGAACGTTCTCGTAGACCTGAACGAAAATCGCCGCACGTATACAAACTTCGAAGACTCCGCAGCACATGTCCAACACGTTTTCGAGCAAGGCGAACAGACGATCCCCACGCAGTGTACTATGTGGTCGATGCATCCATTTAAACCATCGCTATGGTAGAGCGAACAAATAGAATCGATGAAGTACTTACTTAGAATAAGTTTCCCAACCACGTATACATAAAAAAGAAAACTACGCCGTTCTTTGTGACGGTCTCTGGCATGCTTCACAAATGCCGCGCAAGCTTCCCTTGGAGGGAGTTGAACGAAAAGCACATTTAACACGAATGCAATGGCAATTCAGTGAATCAAAAATGGTGTAGACTAAATGCGCGAGTAGGCTTTACCGCAATAATCCAGCGATATTCCAACTAGTCACTTGACGTTAGGCTTAACTGCTATCAGATGCATCGACCATACAAGTTAATTGCAGCTGCCATAACTTCACACTTAAAACATTTTGCACGAAATACGACGCATCACCACTGGCCTACTTAAGCTTTACGAAATCCCACAGGGCGGTGATGACGTGGACAACGCTAACTACGGCCCACATAAAATCATAACATCAAACACTACTCACGCCGGTCACAGTTTTGCAGATAAATCAAAGAACCCCGTACTTGGGAGTGTCGTTGCACACACTGCCGTCAAGCGGCGCTTCTGCATCATCTACCAACGCCTCCTAGATTTCCTGTGCCTACCTGATGAGCGCGAAACGCCGGTCATCTATGGCAGCTATGCCTACGTAGAAGTAATGGTTTTGTACTTGGCCTTTGAGATTGGCAATTTTGACGTTTGCTATTAATTTCAGAGGACGCCTTGTATTAAAAAAGTTGTTTGCTGAATGACGGCGTCACTCACTTAGGGTTAATTATAACACGATTTACGCTTTTTTAAAACTTTTTAACTTTATTTTTGTTGCATATAAGTTCCAAGAACGTAAAAATTCGTTTGAAGACATTCCTACTTGAGTGGCGCCACCACCATAGTTCCGACGACCGCCGCTTCCCAAGTGACCGCTGATAATCCGGCAGGCACAAGAAATCTAGGAGACGTTGCATCTACGTTTAAAATAAAACAACATTCTGACCGCTAATGCAGAACATTTCGCTTGAACTTGCACTTTAAACTTAATTTGAGTAATAATAATTACATTCGACAGCACCAATGACCCATAAGCAATTGTACTAGTCTTGCAACTAGAGGTGTGCGCCGAGGCGGTTTTAACCAGCGGCAGCGTGGAGGTCGTTCCGAGCAACTGTCCCGAGTAGAGGTGTGCGCCGAGGACACCGTGGCCGAGGAGTCGGCGCGCCGCTGCACAATTTTCGCTACGTCGCAGATGCTGACGCCAACTGATCGGCACGCCGCCGCCAACGTATTTGTGTGTGTGTGTGTGTGTGTGTGTGTGTGTGTGTGTGTGTGTGTGTCACTATAGAGGTTTTTTTTTTCAGCTAACCTATGTTGATTTTGCACTTTCTGTCGCCAGTCTGGCGTTAATTCTGTCAACTTCGCAAACGCAAAAAAATTGGTTCACCTGCCATTTAAACCTAAATAAGTGGACTATAAAAACAGTTAAAAAGAAAACAGTTAAGAAACTGGACCGCATGCATGGCTGCTTTTAATGAACAAAAAAAGGTAAAATGACAAATAATATACGAAATGCTCTATCAAACAGAACCGATCCCCATTGTATTGGCAGGTTGAGCGAGATCAACAATATTTGATGAAATGGTGGTCACCATAAATCAAGTTTGTGTGAACTGTGAAGTAACGCACAGAAGACGATCGCGGACAAAATACTGAAGCGTGGGCTTGTATTTTCAACGTGCTTCGTACTGCACACCATGCGACGCTCCACGCCGCGATATCAAACCAAGCAATCTACCTTTCCTCAACTAGTTTTTATCTCAGACTTAATTCAACCAACTATAGATGCCGATTTGTCACAACCGTGTTTCAAAAAGGACGCCACATGTGTAGCTTGCTCCGCGAGTTGGTTTATAATATTTTTGAAAGAACAAACTAAGGAGCTCAACCTGACAGGACATCGAGCGCAAGGTTTATCGCGGAAAGTCTACAAACCCATGTACCAGCATCGCATTCATAAAAAAATTGGCTGAGGCGTTCCACAGCTGCACACCTAACAATACAAAGGCAAGAAGCATGTCAAAATGCTACAAACAGCACACTTCTGTGATCAACGCCATAAGCACCCACAATCTACGCGAACCTATCATCTAGTTGTAAGGATCACTGAAGGATCACTTAGCCATTCTTTTGTTCATTTAAGGCTTGAAAATCTTCACGTTCCATCTATTTCTTCCTTTGCCAATGACACTGATATATCGGGGACGCAGAGACTAGTGAAGAGGTCAGTTTTGTGCCTAAAGGATTTTCACACTGCCTATAGATGTCACTAGGCCTCGACCCATCTGGTCTCTGTAGCCACGGCTGCATGACATGGAATTTCTTTCAAATCATTGTATGTCATTGGCAAAGGAAAAAAAGATTGAACGCGAAACTCATGAAGCCTTCTAAATAAAAACAGAGCGAAGTGTCATGTCCGAGATCCCTCAGGTGTCCTCACAGATGAAGAACTCGTGGTATAGATAGCGGGTATATAATACTTGGCATTTATATTTTGGTGTTCCATGGAAATCGGCTGTTTCATACCACCTTGAAACATTTGCTGAAAAAAAAGTACATTTAATTGCTCAACTGTGGTTTAGATAGCCGCAACTGAAGTTTAGAAGCATGTGCTTCTGGTTATTTATTGTAGGGGTTCTCTTTAATAACATTTAGTTTTAGGTCCAACACTTGTCTTTCCTGGTTTCTACGCTGAATTCGTGTTTTTAGTTGGGTTCTTCTTACGTAGATTGGTAAAGGTCATCCCTATTATGAATATGTGGGCCTAGCAACCACCCTTCCTCATTCTCCCATATTTCACCATCGTGAACGCACACAAGATGTCTTCATCAACGCGTGACGTCAACGAGAAATGTATTCCGATCATAAGTCGGCAAACTCACTGATGAGTCTATCAGAGGAATTGAAAGGCTCAGATTGAGGTGTGAGACAGAGTCTGAGTGAATCCGGCTGAGTTGTACTTAGGTAGGCCTCAGTCCGAGTGAGACCGGCTGAGTTTTACCACGGCGAGTCTGAGTTCGAGCGGGTTCCTAGTTCGATTTAGCAAAATTTTGGTTAGTCTGGGTGCTTGCGAGTCCTCTGCATTTTTTTATTTTGCTCACCTATGATTACAAATATTTAGTCTCAATTCATGGCATACCTTGTAATCGTGTATGTGCCGGCTTGTAAATTTCCAAGTTGTAAATCTGTCTAATTCCCAAAACCCTTAGAACTCGTTCTATTGAAGGTCCTTGATAAAAACCACTTGCTCATATCTTCGAATAAAAATGATAACCTTAACTTAAAGGCACGGAATGAAATGACGACATAAAATGCGCCGCTAGATGATGATGATAATGATGAAAACTTTATTACTCCCAAAAGAGGGGACCGGCCGAGAGGTTGGTTACACTGCTTTGAGTTGGTCAGCAGGGATCCCTTGGGTCACCGTGACCTCCAATGCGCGTGAGATTACCTGGCGTTGCTGTGCCGAGTCAGTGATATGCAGGAGGGACTCCCATGTATCTTCTGTGTGAGAAGTGTCAGTGTACTGTGGGCACGTCCATGCCATGTGTATGAGGTTGGCCGATTGTGAGCAGTATTTACAGTGTGGTGTCACGAGGTGTGGGTATACCTTGCTATAAAGCCAGGGGTTGGGAAAGACACCTGTCTGAAGCTTGTGCCACAGGAAGGCATCACGTCGAGGGAGGTTTTAGTGAGCTGGAGGATAGCGGAGACGGCCTAGTCTGTAGTGCTGTAGAATGTCTGTGTAAGGGACCAAAGGAGTTAGCTCTTCGCAGGTCTGGGAGGGCGAAGAATGAGAAGTGTAAGGCGTAAAGAACTCCGCCCGGCAGTTGAGATCTCGGGCGAGAGTGTGTGCATGCGCACTTACACTAAGGGATTTATGAGCAGGGGCCCAGATAAGAAAACGAGGTGAGACAGGCGGGGTGTGATGCTTTATGATTGAGTATGCCTGTGTAGAGATACGGCCCGCGTCAAAATTTCGGATGGCGAGTTGGGAATCACTTACGATCACCTTGGTTACAGGGTCGGTTATTGCCAAAGCAATGGCAACCTCTTCGGCAACTGTTATATCTCTGAACGTCATGCGGATCGTAGGGCTGACCGAGCGTTCCAACTACAGAAACGTCTCTCAAATCGTTCCGATGTCACACACAGACGCCTCGCGACTAACATCGATCAACAATGGTGGCTGTCGCCCTGGCCCCACACCGTGGGTGGAGCACGGTATGTAGTGTAATTCACACCACTAGATGAGACATCAACCTTAATATGCTAACATGACTGAGAAGCTAAGGTATACTTCCGATGTGCACAGCTATTTGTAAACTTTTTTTGCAGTGTATTTGGACACGGAGCTAATGCCATTCGCGCCGGCGTGATTTCACAATTCGAACCTAGAAATTCCAACAAGACGTTAGCAGTTGCTCCTAAAAAGCCCGTTATTTTTGGTGGTTTGATATTGCTTTGATGCATCGCACTGGCTTCAGCTTTAATGCTAGTAGGTAATGTGTTTACACTTTACAGAGTACACCGTTCGCAAACTATGACAAAGTATAAAAGCAATTTATGCTCATGCATGCCACAAAACTCGTATGATCGTTTCTCAGTGCAGAACGCATATCGGATTCCGATGATAATGAGAGGAAAAACTGAATAACTATCCATAACTTCATTATTGTGTATCTAGTGTAATTCACAATAGTTTGAAATAAATGAACATGGCTTTAAGAGGGCATGGAAGTGAGTTGTGCAGCATGGTCTGGCATATGTGCAACTTCCGGAAACTTCATTACGTAATATCCTGATTTACATTGAGTTTAATCTACATTTATGTACTAAATCAGCGGAGAGTGAGCACTGTATTCCACCTTCATAAATCATGCCGCTTCCAAGGCGGCACAGCAGAATAATTTGCGAGCATCGAGCGCCCCTACGCTCTCTCGTGCATTGAACTGTTTGTCCTCAGACGCTACTTCCTTTTTTGCATGAATCAATGTGGCGATGGGAAAATTACGCAGCGCAAAACAAGATATTCACAAGAACGAGAGAGACCGGACGGGCGCTTGTGAATGCCCTTTCGATGTAATGTTTGGCACTAAAAAAGTTTCCAGAAGCAAAGCACCATCTCGACGAATTTCAAGTTTTGTAAATGTAGTGACAACACATGCTATCAGCTTTTATATCATTTCCTGCCATGTGATTTGTTGAAAGCTTTCCGAGTGGATTCTAAGAAAGAAGGGGGCAGGAATTAACACACCGCTCCTGCCATGCGCGACGCTTAGTCACTGGCAAAAACAAATTCCTTGAAACTGTAATGCCATCAAAGATTTCCGTGACTCTCTGAGAACTTGAGGAGCTTCTAAACATTTTGCCAGCACGCCTCCAGTTCAGGACTACACAGCATATCAGCGCCAGTTTTTTTTTGTATTTCTCTATTTTTTATATTCAAACTCCATTCTATACATAGCCATGCTTGACACGCGGAAGTGATTTTGGTGGTTCCTCACCCGTCATTGAGTTCGCCCAGTCCATTCTGCGAAAAGCTTGATGACACGGGCTTTTCCCAGGCTCAAGTTACTCATACCTGACCTTTTGTGTTCTTTGTAAGCACAAGGAATGCAGACAGGCTACAAAACGCAGCAAGGAGCTCTACTCTCTGGGTTTAGGGCGTGCAGCACAGTTATCTGTAATTATTTCAAAAATGAGCATTCGGCAGAAGTTTGGTTGGGAAAACAGAAAAATAAAAAATACAGAAAACTCCAGCCAATATTTATATTAAGAAACCCGATGTTTTGAAGCCTGATCGGATTTTTTTTTTTCCTTCAGGGGCGAGAAGGCCCGAGATGTTTGCCATGACTCGTTGCAAGCCCTGGAAGTAGATGGAGGGCAGTGTCCCCAGTGGTGGGGTTGGTGTCTCCCAGTGTCTGCTGAATGTGCCAGGATTCAAAGGAGAGCCGCTGGCGAAGGTTTCTTTCTGTTTAGATCACCGCGCTGTCGGGACTGGTATGGTGGCCAACCCGCTAACAATGTTCTGCCTCTGCGATCCCTTCACTGTTCATTTGAGGGAAGTCATTCCTGCGCTGCCTCATTTTTTCATGGAAGTTCTTGGTTTAGCCGGCACACGTGATCCTGCATATGGTGCCTTGTACTAGTCTCACAGGTGCAAGGTCTTTGGACCAGCGGATGAAACTGCCGATGGTGGTGGAAGGCAACGCCGACTCTTGCCTTTTTAACTTCTCGGGAGCCCACGATGTAGGGAATCGACACGTGGCGTTGTTGAGGCGCGGTTGGTGTCACATTTCCCCCTTCTTTTTTCTTACGGAGTGATCAGCGTAAATAACCATTGGTGCCGACGTCACAAATTATTTTCTCCTTTCCACCACTGTGGTGGCGAGTGGGGATTGGATTATTGGTTATTTTGATTGTAATTTTCACGTTTGTTTGGATTTCTTGGATTTCTTTATTCTGGCTCAAGAAAGGTGATTTCGATCATTTTTGTACGTGTATGGTTGCTTTTCAGGGGAAGCGTGCAGTAACTGATCTGTGAGGCTGGTGGGATTAGCTAAAACTCGCCTCAGCTATAGCTGGCAAACCCAAAACAGAGCTTTGCGGGGGGGTCAGGGGAAGGCATGGAGATAGCACAGCAAGATGAAAAGAAAGAATCGTTTGCGCAATGAAGCGTTGCTAAAGCCTTTGCGGCAGTCATCTAATTTACGACAATCCCCACTTCCAGTCGTACATTACGCCCTAGCTAACCCGTCCCCAACACACTGTCATAGGGGATAAGGCTGCTGCGCGTCATGAATAGTCCTTATTTTTCGGACTTTGTGAGCAAAGGAGCGCTTATGCAAAAAAATGTCGCTTTTTTTTTTGTTGTTGCAACTCATGGCTGGAAAGCTCGTTTGCTCGAGCACGCGATGGTAATTGTTCGTCTTGGTTCCACCGAGCGCTGAGTGTGACGGGACCCAGAGGGGTTTGCACATGGAGGAAAGGAATCCTGGGTTTCCATGCAAAGCTAACTCGCTATAGTGACGCACAAAACCACGCACACGTGAATCACCATGTCGGCATGTCTTTTCAACAAATGTTTTGCGAGCACTCCTGTGATCTCCTCTCCGGCGTTCTAAATATGCGTGACAAATTCAAAAAACACTACTGAAGCTCGAACACCAGCCTTTGTATTCCCTTACAAGTCTGCCCCTCTTTCCCTTGCAATGGTTCGCCAGGAGCAGCCAATACAAAACTTGTATGTGTTGTTTGTTTACCCGAATGATGAAGGCATATCTAGTATGCCGTAGGGCGACACGTGATTCAAAATTAATTTTGACTACGTTCTGGGCGACAATATTTGTTTACATTTCGTAGATGATGTGCGTATCTACAAAAATTTGTTTCGCAGGTTATCTCGCTATCAAAATTTTGTTTTAGTACTGCATTTAAAGAAACGAAAGGCGGTGGGAGTATGGGCTGGTATGTAGATAAAAAAAAAGGGTCTCACAAACAAACGAGACTCAAGCACTGCTCCCCACCCTACCCCCAACTCGCAACTTACAAGAATGGAGTCTTTGAAAATGGAAACAAAGGAAAAAGCACACGTGGTCCTATATTGATTTCACTCTTTTTGTATTCGTTGCGTTGTAGCACTTGCATCATAAGTCACTGAGCAGTGTCCCCTCATGGGAGACGAATTAGCGTCTTTCTCGCGTGTTTCCTGAATCACTATATGCCATTGTGACCTACACCAATTGCCCACCTGTCTGTTCCTCAGAAAAAAAAAAGCAGTACATTACGCACGAAGACTGCGAGCTCCACATACCCGTTGAAAAGATGCTTCTTCATTATTGATTCATTTATTAGTAGCCTCAAGGCCGCAAGGCATTACAGAAGCAAGTGGTACATTTGATAATTAATAATAGATTAACAGTTACTTGGAAGTAAAAACAATACAAAGTGTAAGTTAATAAGGAAAAATCCTATAGCAGATGTAATAGCATCGCTGTGAGAGTTAACAGAAATGAAATTTCTTCTGATTCAGTGTTCGCTATGTAAACAAATGGGGTGCACTGAAAGAACTTACATTCAATACGTATGCTAGAAAACAAATCATTTACAGAGCGTTAGCCAGTCCTCTTACATCTCCATACTGCTGTCTCAGGCAACCAACCACTCCCAGCGTCAACAACCACCCCAGTGTCACAAGTTTTGTGTTGGCTGCTCCTGGCAAACCATTGCAATGGAAAGAGGGGCAGACTTGTATGGGAATACAAAGTACAAAGGCTGGTGTTCAAGCTTCAGCAGCGTTTTTTTTTTTTTTTTTGAAGGGGTCACACAAATTTACAACGCCGGAGAGGAAATCACAGGAGCGCTAGAACATCCGTTGAAAAAACTTGTCGACATGGTGATTCACGTGCACGCGGTTTTGTGCACCCACCTAACCAGTTAGCTTTGCGCGAAAACCCAGGATACCTTTCCTCCATGCGCAAACCCCTCTGGGTACCGCCTCACTCGGCACTCTGGGCAATCAAGACTTCAGCAATTAGCAACGCGCGCTCGACCAAACAAGCTTTCCGGCCGTGAGTTGCAGAAAAAAAGCGACCTTCTTTTGTGTAAGTGCTTCTTTGCTCATAGAGTCTAAAAAATAGGGGCTATTTAGGATGTGCACCAGTCTTATCCTCTATCACAGTGTGCTGGGGGTTGGGGATAGGGCGTAGTGTACGACTTGAAGTGGGGATGGTCGTAAAATCAATGACTGTCGCAAAGGCTTTAGCAACACTTCATTGCGCAAAAGATTCTTTCTTTTCATCTTGCTTTGCCATCTCCATGCCTTCCCCTGACCCCTTGCTCAGCTTTGTTTTGTGCTTGCCAGCTGTGGGTGAGGCGAGTTTTAACTAATCCCACCAGCCTCACAGATCAGTTACTGCACGCTTCCCCTGAAAAGCATCCATACACGTACAAAAATGATCAAAATCACCTTTCTCGGGCAAGAATAAAGAAATCCGAACAAACGTGAAAATTACAATCAAAATAACCAATAATCCAATCCCCACTCGCCACCACAGCGGTGGAAGGGAGAAAATAATCCGTGACCTCGGCTCCAACGGTTATTTACGCGGATCCCTCCGTAAGAGAAAAGAAGGGGGAAATGTGACACCAACCGCGCCGCAACAACGCCACGTGTCGATCCCCTACATCGTGGGCGCCGGAAAAGTTAGAACAGAAGGAGTCGACGTTGCCTTCCACCACCATCGGGCAGTTTCATCCGCTGGTCCAAAGACCTTGCACCTGTGAGACTAGTACAGGCCACCGTGTGCAGAATCACGTGCGCCGGCTAAACCAAGAACTTCCATGAAAAAATTGGCCCCGTATCTGCATCTTTATCTGCAAATGTCGTCAAAAGACGACAGTCTTGCGAGTGTAGAGAGTGGATAAAACATTTATTTGGTGTTCTGTGCAAGAAACTCAATGAACGGTATTCTGGAGGCGCTGCGTTAGAGTGCCTCGAGCGTGCAGCGGAGGCGAACGAACGCATCAAGTTACGTCACACGTGAGACATGAGCGCCATATGGCAGTTTTCTTGGAAAACGAAGCGCGTTGCTCTGAGACTGGTGCGCACGCCCGTCTCAGATTTATTAAGGTGTAGAACGGAAGGCGACGGGTAGGTTCCACCACATTCTGCTCTTAGCAAAGCGTCAAAACACTCGCATCTCCTTGCAAGCGTTGCATGGTCAGCGCAGCCTGATATGCGCTACGGTCCTTAAAATTACTTATGTATGCCATTTCGCGTAAAAGACGCACATGCAGAATATATACGTGTTGTTATGGTGCCCCAGACATGCGCAATAATTGCCTTTTAATTGACAATTGCACAACTATGAACCCTATAAATCTTGAGCATCATTGGTGGGCGCTGCGGATGCGGTCGGCCGTTTTAAGTACCCGATGCCGTTAGGAGTGGACAAACAGACAAATTTACAGACAGACAGACCAAAATTTTTGCGTCGAAGGTCCCTATCGTCTTTAATAATGTGGCAGCACATGAATGACTTCCCTCAATTTAACAGTCATGGCCGCTGGATGAAAGAGCGCACCGTGCGCTCTTTCATCCAGCGGCCATTGTTAGTGGATTGGCCACCATACCAGTCGCCACAGCGCGGTGATCTTCTAAAAAGAAAGAAACCTTCGCCTGCTGCTCCCCTTTGAATCCTGGCACAGTCAGCAGACAGTGGGAGGCAACAACCACACCTCTGGGGACACTGCCTTCCCTCTACTTCCATAGGCACTACGCCGTGCTCCCCACCGGGCAGCAGAAATTAGGTGCTTTCTTCCTCTTATAACCACTACCACCACCACCCCTTACAGGGCTTGCAAACATCTCGGTTCTTCTCACCCCTAAAAAAAAAAAGCCGATCAGGCTTCAAAACATCGGGTTCTTTAATATAAATATTGGCTGGAGCTTTCTGTTGTTTTTTTTTTCTTCTGTTATCCCAACCAAGCAGACTTCTGCCGAATGCTCACCTTTGAAATAAATACAGATAACTGTGTTGTACGCCCTAAATCAGGAGATAAGAGCTCGTTCCTGCGTTTTGTAGCCTGTCTGCATTCTTTGGGCGTACAAAGAACGCAAAAGCCCAGGTATGAGTAACTTGAGCCTGGGAAAAGCCCGTGTCATCAAGCTTTTCGCAGAATGGACTGGGCGAACTCAATGACGGGTGAGGAACCACCGAAATCGCTTCCGCGTGTCAAACATGGCTATGTATAGAATGGAGTTTGAATAAAAAAAGAAAAACACAAAAACGGGCGCTGCTATGCTGTGACGGTACAGAATGTTGAACTGCAGGTGTGCTGGCAAAATGTTTAGAAGCTCTTCAAGTTCTCAGAGAGTCACAGAAATCTTTGACGGAATTACAGTTTGAAGGAATTTGTTTTTGCCAGTGACTAAGCGTCGCGCACGGCAGGAGCAGTGTGTTAATTCCTGCCCCCTTCTTTCTTAGAATCCACTCGGAAAGCTTTCAACAAATCACATGGCAGGAAATGATATAAAAGCTGATAGCATGTGTTGTTACTACATTTACAAAACTTGAAATTCGTCGAGATGGTGCTTTGCTTCTGGAAACTTTTTTAGTGCCAAACATTACATCGAAAGGGCATTCACAAGCGCCCGTCCGGTCTCTCTCGTTCTTGTGAATATCTTGTTTTGCGCTGCGTAATTTTCCCATCGCCACATTGATTCATGCAAAAAAGAAAGCGCTGTCTGAGGACAAACAGTTAGGGGCGCTCAATTCTCGCGAATCGTACTGCTCTGTCGCCTTGGAAGCCGCATGATTTATGAAGGTGGAATACAGTGCTGATTCTCCTTTGGTTTTGCGCATAATTGTAGAGCAAACTCAATGTAAATCAGGATGTTACGTAATGAAATTTCCGGAAGTTGCACATGTGCCAGACCATGCTGCACAACTTACTTCCATGCCCTCTTAAAGCCATGTTCATTTATTTCGAACTATTGTGAATTACACTAGATACACAATAATGAAGTTACGGATAGTTATTCAGTTTTTCCTCTCGTTATCATCGCAATCCGGTATGCGTTCTGCTCTGAGAAAAGATGGTACGAGTTTTGTAGCATGCAAGATCATAAATTGCTCATTATACTTTGTCATAGTCCGCGAATGGTGCACTCTATAAAAACATTACGTGTTAGCATCAAAGTTGAAGCTAGTGCAATGCACAACATCACTATTACATCACCAAAAATACGGGTTTTTTAGAAGAAACTCCTAACGTCTTGTTAGAATTTTTAACTTCAAATTGTGAAATCACGCCATCGCGAACGGCATTGGCTCCGTGACAGAGCAAACAAATTTACAAATAGCTGTGCACCTAGGAAGTAGGCAGTATACATTAGCTTCTTAGTCATGTTAGCATTTTAATGTTGATCTCAGTGCTGCATTTTAAGTCGCCATTTCATTCCGTGCCTTTAAGGTAAGGTTATTATTTTTATTCGAAGATATGAGCAATTGGTTTTAATTGAGGACCTTCACTGCAACGAGTTCCAAGAATTTAGGGATTTAGACAGTTTTACAATTTGAGGAATCAATTCTGTGGCTTTACAAGCCGGCACATGCACGATTACAAGGTACGCCATAAAATGAGACTATAAATATTTGTAACCATAGGTCAGCAAAACAAAAAGACACCCTCATTAAATAAGTTCTTTTTTTTTTTTGCACAGGACTCGCAAGGACCCAGACTAACCAAAATTTTGCTAAATCGAACTAGGAACCCGCTCGAACTCAGACTCGCCGTGGTAAAACTCAGCCGGTCTCACTCGGACTGAGACCTACCTAAGTACAACTCAGCCGGATTCACTCAGACTCTGTCTCACACCTCAATCTGAGCCTTTCAATTCCTCTGATAGACTCATCAGTGAGTTTGCCGACTTATGATCGGAACACATTTCTCGTTGACGTCACGCGTTGATGAAGACATCTTGTGTGCGTTCACGATGGTGAAATATGGGAGAATGAGGAAGGGTGGTTGCTAGGCCCACATATTGATAATAGGGATGACCTTTACCAACCTACGTAAGAAGAAACCAACTAAAAACACGAATTCAGCGTAGGAACCAGGAAAGACAAGTGTTGGACCTAAAACTAAATGTTATTAAAGAGAACCCCTACAATAAATAACCAGAAGCACATGCTTAAAAAGGCTATCTAAACCACAGTTGCGCAATGAAATGTACTTTTTTTTTTAGCAAATGTTTCAAGGTGGTATGAAACAGCCGATTTCCATGGAACACCAAAATATAAATGCCAAGTATTATATACCCGCTATCTATACCACGAGTTCTTCATCTGTGAAGACACCTGGGGGATCTCGGACATGACACTTCGCTCTGTTTTTATTTCGAAGGCTTCACGAGTTTCGCGTTCAATCTTTTTTTTTTCCTTTGCCAATGACACACAATGATTTGAAAGAAATTCCATGTCATGCAGCCGTGGCTACAGAGATCAGACGGGTCGAGGCCTAGTGACACCTATAGGTTAGTGTGAAGATCCTTCAGGCACAAAACTAACCTCTTCACTAGTGTCTGCGTCCCCGATATATCAGTGTCATTGGCAAAGGAAGAAATAGATGGAACGGGAAGATTTTGAAGCCTTAAAAGAACAAAAGAATGGCTAAGTGATCCTTCAGTGCTCCTTACAACTAGATGATGGGTTCGCGTAGATTGTGGGTGCTCATGGCGTTGATCACAGAAGTGTGCTGTTTGTAGCATTTTGACATGCTTCTTGCCTTTGTATTGTTAGGTGTGCAGCTGTGGAACGCCTCAGCCTATTTTTTTATGAATGCGATTCTGGTACATGGGTTTGTAGACTTTCCGCCATAAACCTTGCGCTCGATGTCCTGTCAGGTTGAGCTCCTTAGTTTGTTCTTTCAAAAATATTATAAACCAACTCGCGGAGCAAGCTACACGTGTGGCGTCCTTTTTGAAACATGGTTGTGACAAATCGGCATCTATAGTTGGTTGAATTAAGTCTGAGATAAAAACTGGTAGAGGAAAGGCAGATTGCTTGGTATGATAGCGCCGCGTGGAGCATCGCATGGTGTGCAGTACAACGCACGTTGAAAATACAAGCCAACGCTTCAGTGTTTTGTCCTCATTCGTCTTCTGTGCGTTACTTCACAGTTCACACAAACTTAATTTATGGTGATCACCATTTCGTGAAATATTGTTGATCTCGCTCAACCTGCCGATACAATGGGGATCGGTTCTGTTTGATAGAGCATTTCGTCTAATATTTGTCATTTTACCTTTTTTTGTTCATTAAAAGCAGCCATGCATGTGGTCCAGGTTCTTGACTGTTTTCTTTTTTTTTGTAAATATTCCTTAAACAGCTACGGTCTTTCCTCAGTTATAACAATATCTTCCATAAACATATTGCACTTATACCCTGCCCATCACCAGTTCTGGCCCCCACCCTTCGCATTTGAGCTGCCTTTGTTCTTAGCTACATATGTGGTGTCCTTTTTGAAACACGGTTGTGACAAATTGGCATCTATAGTTAGTTGAATTAGTCCGAGATAAAAACTGGTGAAGGAAAGGCAGATTACTTGGTTTGATAGCGCGGCGGGGAGTGTCGCACGGTGTGCAGGACAACGCCCGTTGAAAATACAAGCCCACATTTAAGTGTTTTCTCGCATTCATCTTCTGTGCGTTACTTCACAGTTCACACAAACTTAATTTATGATGATCAGGTCGCGGGATCGAATGCCGGCTGCGGCGGCTGCATTTCCGATGGAGGCGGAAATGTTGCAAGCCCGTGTGCTCAGATTTGGGTGCAGGTTTAAAGAACCTCAGGTGGTCGAAATTTTCGGAGCCCTCCACTACGGCGGCTCTCATATTTATGATGGGTTCGGGACGTCAAATCCCACATATCAATCGATCAATGGTGAATATAATTTTGTCCAATATTGTTGATCTTGCTCAACATGCTGACACAATGGGAATATAGTTTCTATTTGATAAAAAATTTCGTATAATAATTGTAATTTTACCTTTCTTTGTTCATTAAAAGCCATGCATGTAGTCCAGTTCCTAACTGTCTTTTTTTGTAAATATGATTTAAACAGCTAGACCTTCCTCAGCTATAACAATACCTTTCATACACATCGCACTTCTACCCTGCCGGTCCCCAGTTCTCGCCCCCACCCTTCGCATTTGAACTGCCTTTGTTCTTTGACTCACTTGCGCAGTCATAGTTATGAATATTCCAGTACCAACTTTCCACACCTTTTATCATTAATCAAAGCCCGCCTCACATATCACAGAAACGACAGGGCCACCTCTGCTGCTGCACTGTTAAGTGAATTCCCACAACAGGACCAACAAATTAAAAAAAAGACTGCAGAGAGGACCATCTCTACAGAGGAATGGCCTATTCTTCCAAGTCATCCGCTAACCAAAGAACGTCAGAAGACCACGCACACTCAGGGGTCTTCACCAACCGCTGATGACACACATAAGAAAGATGGCAAAGTCATAACTGTGACCAGGTGCAACGTCATCAAGCATTGCAGTGACTACGCATGCGCAAGCCTACCCTGCCTCTGTACAAATACACCGGCAGCATGCAATAAAGCGCTCTTTCGTTTCCTGCTGCACGACTGTCCACATGGTGTCAGAAGTGGTTCGTTTGATACCACCGTAAGTCTGCAATGAATGAACCGACCGACCAGCCGCAAACGCCCGTCGCGAGAATGGCGTCAACGCTGCTGCAGCCACCGAGGCCCCTAGACTTGTCTGGGGACATGTTTTACATCTGGACCGCATGGAAACGTGAGTTTGACCTTTTTGCTACGGTGACGGGACTGAGCCAGCAGCCTAAGGATGTTCAAGTCGCAACCCTTTTGATGACAATAGGCGAAGACGCGAGAAGAACATTCTATACTTTCAAGTTAGACAGCGAAGACGATAAAAAAGACCTCGGAATTATTTCAGCAAAGTTCGAGGCAAATTTCAAGCCGTCTGAGAACCTCACCTTTAACGAATTCCGATTTGGCTCCAGGGACCAACAAGAGGGAGAGTCGTTCAATGACTGGCTTACGGAGCTGCGAATCCTCGCGGGGAGATGCGAATTCTGTGAGCTTGAGGAATCGCTACTTCGGAGCAGGATAATTCTCGGCATCAAAGATAAGGATTTCCAGCAGAAGCTTCTCTCGGAAAACCCCTCGTTTTCAAAAGTATTGCAAATGTGCCGCGCAAGGGAACAAGCAAAAGAACAGCTACTAGAAATCGGAGCCAGAACGGACAACCCGCCAATTGCCGCAGTCACAGAAAATACAACGCTTTGCACGCGCTGCGGTCTTGAAAAACATCAATATGGGAAATGTGCGGCGCAGGGCAAACGCTGCAACAATTGCGGCAGAAGCAATCATTTCGCTCGTGTGTGCCGTCAGCCAAAGCGAACGCCTAGATCGACCACATGCGAAGTAACGCAGGTCGTTTTGGTAGTTGATGACAAGTATTTTTACAAGCCCTAGAAGCGTATGCTATCTCCAGTGAGGACCATTGGTCGGCGGAAATTGTTATCGCAGTTTCAGCGGTTGAATGCAAAATTGACACGGGAGCTAACTGCTTTGTCATGCAAGAGGTGACGTGTCGGAAACTAACTACGCAGTCGGCGCAGCCATGCTCGACCACCTTGCGCGCTTTTTTCGGCCACAAGCAAACGGCGTTGAGTAAAATCACGTTACCGACTTCGTACATGGCTCAGACTTGTCAAGTGGAATTTTTTATCGAACCCCAGTCCGTGCCGGTAACAGTGAGTGGCAGTGTTGCAGAGCACTTAGGACTAATATCCCGCGTACGTGTGGTCGATGCCCAGCCAAGCCAGGACCCAAATGCCGGTTTTGAAGATGTATTCCAAGGCCTCGGGGAGCTGAAGGGTGTTTCGTACCACATCGAGCTCAAGCCAGGCGCACGAGGCAGCATCAAGCCAGCTCGGCGAGTTGCGGTTGCTCTTCAAGAACGCGTGAAACAAGAGCTCGACAAAATGGAGCGTGACCTCGTCATCGCAAAGGTAACTGAACCTACTGCCTGGGTAAGCCACATGGTCGTAGTAGTTAGGAATGACAAAGTGCGCATTTGTTTAGATCCTTCGGACTTAAACAAGGCCATACAGAGGGAGCACTATCATATGCCGACATTAGAAGATGTAGTTCCGCGCCTGCATGAGGCAAAGTACTTTTCAACGCTAGATGCATCTTCAGGATTTTCGCAAATTAAGCTAGACGAAAAAGTTCATTATTATGTACCATGAGCACTCCCTACGGCCGCTACAAATTTCTGCGCATGCCCTTCGGGATCGCCTCGGCTCCAGAAGTCTTTCAGCGGGCAATGCACCAGGTAGTTGAAGGCCTGAGTGGTGTCGCCGTTGTAATGGATGACATTCTCGTATAGGGAAACTGTCGAGAAGAGCATGACAAAAATCTAGCAGCTTTGTTCGCAAGCTGCAGAGAGCACAACCTAAAGCTGAATAAAAAAGTGTCATTTTTTACAGCAGCAAGTTCGATACATGGGTCATATCCTCACGCAAGAAGGACTTTGCCTGGATCCCGGGAGAGTAGATGACATCTCGCGAGTGCCACCACCACAAAACTGTAAGGAACTGCAGGTTTTTCTCGGGATGATGAACTTTGTGGCGCGTTTCATCCCCAACATGTCTTCACTATCTGCACCTCTTCGGGAGCCCAAATCGAGAAAGAGCTGCTAGCCATTGTTCACGGGTGCGCAAGGTTTGAAGACTACATCCTAGGGCAGCCAGAGGTAATCGTCGAATCCGATTACCACCCTCTAGTCAATATTTAGGAAACCACTATGTGAGTGCCCGTTACGATTGCAGCGTATGAGACTCTCCCTTCAGAGGTTTCCTATAAAAGTGATTTACAAACCAGGAAAAGAACTGTTCCTAGCGGATGCACTCTCGCGTTTTCCTAACCAGAAGGAGCTGAAAGAAGAATCGCTGGATTTTCATGTGCACGCTCTCTCTTCTCTTCCAGTCTCTGATCAGCAACTGCAGGAAATCCGGAAAGAAGTACTCAAGGATGCAACAATGACCAAACTGTGCAGCTATTCAAGCACAGAATGACCCGAGAACAAGCTTGAGGTGTGTGAAACCACACGAGCGTACTTGAACTATCGCGACGAACTTAACGTCGAAGATGGCCTTCTCCTAAGAAGCAACAAGTTGGTCATTCCGCCGACAAAAAGGCAAGAAGTACTTCGTTTGCTTCACGCGGCACACGGGGGTGAAGAAAAGATGAAGGCGAGAGCCAAAGCGGTTATGTACTGCCCGGGCATGTCGGCGGATAATGCAGCTCTAGCGAAGGCGTGTCAACATTGTCAAAAGTACAAGAGCAGGAACGCCAAACTACCAATGCTTAGCCCCGATATACCTACTTTGCCGTGCCAAGTAGTCGGAATCGACCTTTTCTACCACGAAGGCGATGAGTACCTCGTTGTGGTAGATTTCTATGATCTTTTTTTCGAGATCAAGCAGATGCATCGAACTACGGCAGAAGCAGTGACAAACGTGTGCATGCAAATCTTCGCCACGCACGGCATACCAGCAAAGATACGCAGCGATAATGGTCCCCCGTTCCATAGCACGTGCTTCCGTATTTTTTCAACGCAGCTGGGCATCACCCACGCGACTCCCAGTTCGCATTACCCTCGCGGTAATGGCATGGCTGAAAGGGCCGTCCAAGAAGCAAAGAAACTACTGAAGTGCCGGTTTGCAACACTGGAGTTCTACAGCGGCCTGCTTGAATGGAGAAACATGCCAAGGGATGACCGCCTAAAGTCACCCGTCCAACAGCTCATGGGTCAACAGACGAGGACCAAGCTGCCCGTACTAGACTGCCACCTAGAACCCCAAACCGTGCCGACCGAAGTTGTCCGAAAGCGACTCGGCGAAAACAACGCGTCTTCTACAACAGATCAACGCGGAATCTACCGGGAGTGCACAGTGGATCCACAAGATCGGTTCACGATACAACAAACGAGACCTGGGCACCAGCAGTCGTCATGGGCCCGGCTAGTACACCACGCTCTTATATTGTTGCTACTGAGAACGGCCAGCATCTACGACGCACGAGAGAACACCTCAGGTCAACAAACGGGCAGGTTTTCTCACAGCAGCCAGAAAGCGCGACAGCGACCGCGCGTTCCAGCCAGCAGCCGTGCACCACCGAGCAGCAAGCACCTCAAGAAGCGCTGCGTCGAAGCACAAGACTGCGAAGATCGCCACAACGCTATCCTCTCCCAGAGCGCCCAACAGAAACTGTTCCGTGGATGTAGTGCAAATTGAACTTTGAATTGTTTCTTCAATGTGCCTTCATTTAGTCATTTTGTGTTCTGTTTCTTTTTTTTTTTCAAGGGGAGGAAGATGTGACCAGGTGCAACGTCATCAAGCATTGCAGTGACTACGCATGCGCAAGCCTGCCCTGCCTCTGTACAAATACACCGGCATCATGCAATAAAGAGCTCTTTCGTTTCCTGCTGCACGACTGTCCACAATAACTATGCTTTGTTCTCTCATGGATGCCATTCGGGAGATCTTGTTGGACATGAGGACAACGTCTGCTCGAAGCGCTCTCAACGTACTGGACGCCTTGAATCGCTCGAGTAAAAATACAACTAATGATCGCCATCCTTTCTAAGAAGTCAAAGAAACATGCATCGTTCAGTGCAACTCCAGTGGACTAAAACCGCTTCTTTTCGGACTTTCGTCAGTTGGTGCGCGTCAACATGTTCCAAGTCATCAGAATTTGTGAGCCCCACGCGTGTGCCTGCTCTCTCCCCTTTTCCATCTTTCAAACTCCCTCATCTCCATCCCCAGTGTAGGGTAGCATACCGGTCGCTCCAGACTGGATAATATCCCTGCCTTTCCTTCCCTCCGGTTCCTCCTCCTCGTCGTCAGCTAGAATATGTCGACAGTCATCGCCAAACATCGCCGTTGGCGCTATCACGACTGGGATTCACTGAAGTACAATGAACTCAAATATTTTAATATTCACGTTTAAATCTAATTCAACATTATTAAGAGCGCTCGACAAGTTTTTTTTTTTAGTCCATTTATTTACCTTGAAATGGCAGGTGAACCGATTTCGACGCGTTCGCGAAGTGAGCAGAATTAAGACTGGTGGCAGAAAGTGCAAAATAAACGTAGGTTAGCTGAAAAACTCCCAAGCATTTCCTCGAGGGTGAACATGGTTAGGTGCGAATGCACGGGGTGATGCTATGAGGGGGAGTAAAGTTAAAATCCGTTGGCATTCGCCAGTGAGTTAACGTAGCCCCCCCCCCCCCCCCCCCGTGTGATCACATTGCGATTCCCAGGAAACATTAGACCCTCTCGGGAAATCTTGGCGAGTTTACGCGTATATGTGAGAGTACATTCGCACTACAATGATGTTAATGTCCGTGGTCCGCTTCGCCCGCTTGCACTCGGCATCACGGGCCCCTCGCCGCGCTGCCTTGTCTTCAACCGGCGGACATCTTCAACGACGCGTGCAATGCTCGAATTCGATTGCGTTGCGCGCGCCCGCTCCGTGGCTGCGCGGGCGTGGAGCGGAGGGCGGAGCGCGCGCAATCACACGGTGTGTGACGTCGCTGCGCCATTGCTACAGACGCTCCTCTAGAGTTCCTGTATATACAGGAAGCGTAGATACAGCGTACTAGAAGGGGGCAGTGGGCTCACTCTCCGGCGGAGGGTATGCAGAGGGGTGGCTCCAGAAATGTCACACGTTTGTGGTTCTCTGGTCGCACGAGCGGCGGCGCTGGCATCGTCATCAATAGAAGTTTGGGAGGGACGTTGCAGCTGAGCCGGTTGTGAGCCGATCAAGTCCTGCAGAGCAACAGAGTTTGAGCCACGTTGTGTGGATGTGGACATTGTTGCGCCGAGTTTTTGCTGTCAGCTTGGAGCGTTACACACCACGCAAGATAACAGTATGCTTTACAGTGCATACTGTAACCATGCCGCGACAACGGCAAAACCACTGTTAGGCGCTTGGGTGTCTAACAGGCAACGTGTTCGGGAAGAGTAAGCAGGACCTGTCATTGTTTCTCGTCCTGAAGGATGAAAACGGGCCGAAAGAATGCGAGAAGAACCAGCACAGAGCGGAAAAGCTTCTGGAAGACACCAACGCAGTTTTCGAACTCCACTTGCAACCACGTCTGTGCATATTATCGATAGAAAAAAAAGTGCGCATACCTCACCCATTATCCACGCCGAGGCTGTTTTCAACTTGTTCGGCTGCCCAAATTTTGTGACCAAGGAGGCCTCCTTCATCCCTCAAGTCTGCTGTACAGCTTTATAAAAAATCTCGAGGATATTTTCACAGAATGTTTTTGCCAGAGTAAGCTGCACTCTGACAGCGTTATGGGCATACTGACAATTGTTCAGCGCAGACTCTCGATTCAAGTTGGTTGCAGTATGCACGCAGCTACCCTCACAGCGAAAGTAATTACTTTTTACGTTGTCACACGTCTTCATTCAATGTAAAAGGACTGAACACTGACAATTAGGCAGGGAAGCGGCAGAGGGCCAAGCAGCTGAAGATGAGCCGTCACACATGAAGTGAATAAGGTGTGTAAATCAGTGACTAGATGGTGTACTTCAGTTTTTGCAAATAAGAGCTTCATGTCAGGAGCAGAACCTTCGTGTGTATGTTTATTTATTTTTTCACTATGTCGCTCTACATATATCTAACATACGCGTATCTGCATAATTATGATTATTAATAACCCCCAGAAAGCTGTTGTGCCATGGTCTACAACTGAAGCAGAAGAAAAAATTATTTAAGACCTATAATTTCACTTTATAATAAAGGCGCAAACCCAGCCAGCACGCCTGCATGTTAAAGCTTTTCTAGGAAATGAACGTGCACTGTTTTCTAATTATGTCGTGAAAGGGCAGGCATAATCTTGTTGCGAATTCTTTTTAGGTTTGGTCTACACAGCATGAACCGTACGTTTGGTCACTGTATCAAACCATATAATTTGTGGGATACATCATCCTTTTCGACGAGGTGTTATATTCGAGGAAACACGATGTGGCCTGAACAAATATAGTGTTTATCAGGAATACTCAATAACTCAAGCACACACCCTCCGAAACCCACACACACTCGCAAAAAGCGTTAACTGCGTCGTACTAGAAAGGAGAATGCACAGACTGCGCTGGCTGCCTTCGGACTAATTTTCGGGAAGCTGTATCGCAAAAGAAAAGGGAAACACTGTGAAGCGAGAGCACGAGAAGCTCTTCATATAATCAGAGGGAAGTCAAAGCATGCAAGGTTATTACAAATATCGAATTTGGCACGTTCCAACTTTTACGAGCGGCCATCGGCGAGCAGCTTCTGCAGGTGAAGCTTCAAATGAAGACGCCTGTGACGCCATCTCTCTTATGTGACGCCAAACGCGTCAGAGTAGCAGCGGAGTTAGCCCACTGTCCTCTTCTAGTACACTGTAGCGTAGAGGAGCTTAGAGTAGCTAGGGGAGGGGAGCATAGAGGAGCTAGTTACTGTATGTGTAGATGAGAAGGCGCACCACGGACGGCGGATTTAGGGTCGCTTATAAAGTGCATTCACGCTTTAAAAAAAAGACATTTTTAAAATGGCGCGCCGAGAGAACACGTCGGTAGAGTTACTGTATATGCTACCTTTAGGCATATGCTACCTAAAGGTAGCATATACAGTAACTCTACACGTCGGCGCCGTCAGCGCGCCGATGGGTTGGCGGCGGCGGCGGCGTAGCAGAAACTGTCGGCGGCGGCGCGCCGACCGATCGGCGCACACCTCAATTTATAACGCAAACAAACAATAAAAAAAACAACAAATCGCTGACCGCAAACCGAGGTTCATCATTAGAGGTGTGCGCCGAGGGGTCGGCGCGCAACCGCCGACAGTTTTTGCTACGCCGCCGCCGCCATATTCTCTCGACGAGCCATTTAAACAGGGCTTTATTTTTTTTTCACCTAACCCACGTTTTTTTCTGCTAGTTTTTCCTTCCGCCATGAGGTTTACTACCCTCTTTCCGTGATTGCGGCCGTCGTCGGAACTGTGGTGGTGGTGCCACTTAAGTAGGGTTGTCTTCAAATAAATTTTTACGTTTTTGGACCTTATATGCAACAAAAATAACGTTAAAAATTTTAAAAAGGCATAAACGTAATTATAATTAACCCTACGTAAGTGACGCTGCCATAGATGACGGGCATTTTGTGCTCATTCAGCAGGCAACCCTTTCAATACAAGGCATAGCCTCTGAAATCAGAAAATGCTAAAGTTGCTGGTCTCAAAGGCCAAGTACAAAGATATTTAACCCTACGTAGGTGGCATCGTTTTGCGCTCATCCAGCAGGCAAGAAAAATATAGGCTATGCTCGTGCACAGCAGCAGATTCCAGCCCCAACAAAGGTGGTATGTGGGGTTTAACGTCCCAAAACCACCATATGATTATGAGAGACGCCGTAGTGGAGGGCTCCGGAAATTTTGACCACCTGGGGTTCTTTAACGTGCACCTAAATCTGAGCACACGGGCCTACAACATTTCCGCCTCCATCGGAAATGCAGCCGCCGCAGCCGGAATTCGAACCCGCGACCTGTGGGTCAGCAGCCGAGTACCCAGCTCCAACGAACTCCATGCGTGTCCTCGCATCAACAAACTCCATGCGTGTCCTCGCATCAGAATGAATCACCATTACAACGGTGCAATAATGGCATTCTTTATTACTTTACCCTCTTCAAAGTCTAGCTTTTATACTTCACAAGAATAAAGCTCTGTGTGGACAAACATCAGAAGAAGGTGAGCCCTGTACCATACATCTGGTGTGGAAGGACACCACGTGGAAGTACGTTGTATTGACCGATGAAGGGTCTTGGAAAAGCTGGATCTAGTCGCCACGACAGCTGGGGCGCGTAGGGCGGGCCAAACCTTGGAGGTAGTGCTACAAGAGGAATCAGAGAAACAGCGCAAAATAATCAGCCTGAGAAAAACTCTACCACTCAAGGTAAAATAAAAAAACTACCACTCAAGGTCGCATATGGCCTCTCCCATCTTCTAGCCCCGACAATCCCAAACTGCTGGATGGCGGTGGCTTCAGCCAAAGGGCGTAGTGTGTGCAGTGTCATGGGCAGTTCGGGAATTCATAAGAATGAATAATTGAAGCAGCCTGCAATCTCACTATGGGTTTCTTGTTCGAGAGCTCCGGGTTGCTTCTACGAGACTGTCGAGGACGAATCACTGAAAAGGCCAAGGATTTTCGAGCTTGCCCTGCGGATATAATTATGATTTAATACTGCCACTTAACCCACCATAATATTCACCAGAACATCACGGATGCATACTCAGAAAATTTATTCTAATGTGACTTTTTTCTTTTTTTCAGATGCAAGTCTACACAGATGACTGGCAGGCTATTCTAAGTGTTTTTCTTCACTTATTTCTTTTGGCTTGCTAGCACGCATCAACAACCACTAGCATTCTCCCTACAAATGAAACGCTTTTCTGCACATGACCTTCACATAAGGAATTTATGCACTGCAATTGTTCAGGCACTGCAGGAATGTTGGCTAGTACATGCATTAGTCAAACTTTCATGGCATCAGATAAACTTGTAACACTAATAAAATAAACATAATCTTGGATTTCAAAACATTCTTAGTTTCCTAAGCCATGTGAAGCAATAGCTTTCCACACACACGCATATTTATTGCAGACTGTTGCAGGAAATCCCGACTTTCCAAAGTCACATAGCACCTTGAAGTGTGCAGGCCACAGTTTAGAAAAATCCCCTCTACTTTCCATTGTACAGTGTGGATGGACCAAAATGCAAACAGTGCAGCATATGTTTTCTGAGCTGTTTTGAATTTATAACGTGGTTGTAGGATGGTAATAAAAAGCTACTATAGTCATCTATGATGCAATCAAGAACAATTCTAACATTTTCTTATTGCAACCAAGGTCAGAGGGTGACGAAAACAGCACACTGTTCGCGTTTTTTTTGGTGCTCCCCCCCCCCCCTCGTATATGTCCCTCGTTCCCATGCTAACTGAACGGTTTTAACCGTACGTACTTACAGCTCCCAAAAGACAACTGCATTTAGTGTCACTACATGCCAAACATCACAGTAATTTCAAGGTCTATCTCCTCAAATGCATATTAAAAAAAATTGGACCAATTTCTTCCACTGAAAATTGTAAAGTACTAGAACTACTAGAATATTTCAGAGAACAAAAATTTTGGGTCATGTGGGAGCCTTTCAAATCTTGCCAAATGTTGTCAGAGTGTTGTTTGTCAGAAATTTCATTAGGAGAGTACCATTTCTCATTTCAATACCAAATTTGGTTTCCACATTGAGTGAAGGTGATGGTGCAAGTTGTTTAGAGCTCCAAAGTAATACTGCAATTTTTGTCCCATATAAGTCTTAAGAAATTTTGGCCAAGTT
This sequence comes from Rhipicephalus microplus, assembly GCF_043290135.1. NCBI lineage: Eukaryota > Metazoa > Arthropoda > Arachnida > Ixodida > Ixodidae > Rhipicephalus > Rhipicephalus microplus. The sequence continues at coordinate 249,572,870 of NC_134710.1, forward strand.
TTCCAAGTTTGTTTTTTTCCCTTGTAATATTGTGCCATGTATGAATATCTGAGTAATGAATAGTTATTCTATAGAAGAAAAAAAAATATTTTCAGAACACTGAACTTTTTTAATTTTAAGAGATAAATCATGTATTCGATAAAATTATCACTTTGGCTCATATTGAGATGCAATTAACACCACATGGTGCTCCAATTCAAAATGAGCATTATATATTATTCAAGAGAAAGCATTTCTTCTAATACGGCGAGTTTTATCTTTTTTTGTTTTCAGAGGGAAAATTTTTTAAAATTCCCTATTGACGGCTATCTTAGCATTACGTCATATGGCAGCTTCCACATTGAAGTTTCCCACTGCCATCATTGAATTTGTGTTAGCTGCCACGGTTCTTGTGAGCGCTCTCTCCTAGCAGGCCTTTTAAACGAAAAGAGGGGGTTGACTTTCACAGGAGTCCTTGCCTTGGCAGTGCTTCTTTTTTTTGGGGGGGGAGGGGGGGATGATGCATATTTTCAGAGATGATTATAGCAGCACCAAGGAAGGCTTATTTGAAAAGAGTTATCAACACGGTGCTCAATATGCCAAGGCTTTGTGTACCCACGTAGCCAGCTATGTTTACAAGAAAACAACGCCGGGTCCCGCCTCACTTGGCGCTCTTTGAAACCGAAAGTACGACTGAGCACTATAAAACAGCTTACAAATAATTAACCATAGCACTCTCGAACAAACGAAATATACAGCTGGAATAAGTAGGTCAATTGCAACAGAACAAACAAGATGCAAAACTTTAATGTCTGTGCTATTTTAAGTTTGGGTTCCTTGTTGCTCATGTATGCTTTTATCAGCAATTGTACCCCGTCCACAATAATAAAGTAGTTCTTTATGTTTGCTGTCTCTCCACATCAGAGTTCCTCAACCCACGAGACACCACAGTGTGTCTCTTTCTGTCCCTGTTGAAGCCGTACATTGTACACCCTCAAAGACGGATCAACTAGCCGAAGCAACCATTTTGTTAAATTATATACAAATAACCTTGCAAGCACAATGCAAAAATTGAACAGCCCGCAGAGGAGGAATATCAATTCTATCATCTTTCTCTTGACAGATACGGCATGGTAGCTTGCTTTTGTTTGGTCATAATTGTATTATAGTAATATTACTAGGGGTGAGCAAATATTCTAAATAACAGTGTTTGCTATTCAATTCGCACTGAATTTTTTACTATTCGAACTTCCCGAAGACAAATGCAGTCAACATGAAACTGAAAGTGACTCTTGCAGATGCTTATGCTTCACCTCAAAGCATCCACAGAAATTGAAATAGGACAGGCTGAGAAAATACTAGCACCTTTGCCTTTCACATGTAAAGTGTTGTCGCCAACACTGTGGTTCCACCAAATCCTGTACTAATGCAATTCAACCTCTGCATTGCCTCATGCTTCATAAGACAACTATGAAATACCACCCTGCCAGCGCTTCATCAACCCAGCGAAAAGAAACATTTTCGTGTTTCTATATCTCGTAATCATCTCACTTCAAACTATTGCAAAAATATTTGAGAAATATTCAAAAAATATTCTACATATTCAATTTGCACTCACACTTCAATATTCAAGTTCGCTTTGCACCCGAAATTTTGCTTTTCGCACAGCTTTAAATATTATTACATTTTGCATAATCTTTTTTTTTCCAGTGATGCGACCAGAAAAAACCAGAATTCTCTAGTTATATCTCAGCAATAAAAATTGGTGTCGGTACTGTTTTACTTTAATACGTTTGTCTGTTTAATAAATATTAGTTAAATCCTAGCCAATGCTGTGACTGATAATGCACAATGCCTGTCAACAAGCATTGTGCTTTACTTGTTATGCCAAGAATGGTCTGTGCCACCAAAGTTTAAGATGAAAGAAAAAAATGATAGGCAACATAGAATAGAGAATTATGTTTGAATGGCTAAAATAACTACCAACAATTAATGTTTTAACAATGCATTAATGAAATATTAACACAATGGCAGCTAAAACTTCAGTTGCTTTTTTATGTAACTTGTTTCATGAGCTGGCATCACTGCCATGTGGGTGCTGGTCTGAAAAGAATACTAGCAACCCCCTTTTTTTTTTTCATTTGCTCAGAAACTATACCCAAATAAAAAAATATTTCAATTGTTGGTGTCAATATGACAACCATAAACAAGTTCTAATTTTTCTTTATTTGCTCAGAAACTGTACCCAAATAAAAAATATTGATATTATTGGTGTCATTAGGACAATCATAAACAAGTTCTAAATAATGGTAACTTTAGAATAATAGTATTAAATCCAGCAGGAATGCACGCCCTTCAAACTGTTTAGTAAATGTAGAACCAGTAGATGTTCCTGTCACTAGTACTTTGTCATTCTCCAGTTTCTTTGTCAGGTACTTAGTCAACTGAAGAAAGAGAGGAGCAGGATGTTGCTGTTGGCACAACCCCGGTTAACGGAAACACCGAGACGACGAGAATGGGGAAAGTAAACACTGCATTTATGGGTTTTGCAAAAATTTCCGTGGGCACATATCCACAGAATGACATCGCACTGACTCCAGTGCATTCTTAAGTTTCGAGGAACAGTGCTGCAAGGCCCCTAAACTACCGCAGCTTCTGAGCTTTGCTGAAGTAGAACCCACAGCATCTTTACTTGTTGGCAAGAGGCAACAAATGATGACAATGCTCTCAAAATCATTGTCTTGAGAAGTCTTAGGACATTAACTTAAAGTTATTCGCCCTTGAATAAATATTACTCTTGCACTGACCCAGTCGTAGCCATGAACTGTACCTTCATGCGGAAACAATAGAGAACCCTACCAGTTTTCAAACTACGATTGAATATCAAGTAACAGTATAGTTGTAATCACTTTTTGCATGTGCGATGGCCCTGTACTAATTAACTATTTCAAATAAAAACACCAATACATTAAAGAGGTAAAAAAAACCCGTTTGCAACTTTTACTGCTTCAATAAACATCGAACCATGCCAAGTCCTTAATATTTCCATGCAATATTCAGTTTATATTTAGTAATGCTCACTTAAAATCTTAGCATCCTTGTGCTCCTAAAATGAAAATAAGACACTGCCGGCTGCCCCGGGCACTAACTTGGCGACACCATCTTGAGACATTTCAAGCACTAAACAAATCATTAAATACGCTTGCTCAAAAATAATATATTAAATAAATCTAGGAAGTAATAAAATAATATAACAATTTCCTAGCTCATAGTAGTGGTCAAAGTCTAAAAGCCACCTGCATTTCAACTTTCGCGCGAATGCAGTGAATGCTCGTTTTGTATAACGCTGCAGTTCGGAAAGAATGGCATTTGACACTACAGTTAAGGAAAGTTGTATGGTGGGTACGGTTTTTGTGTGTAACGCCTTTACGATGCCGCAGTCAAGACGGTACAATGCTCTAAACCTCAGTTAACTATGGCTGAGCAGGCCTCACTACTCACCATGTTTTACCAATGCCAGAGACTTTTTATTGGCTAACTGAGATGACATGAGCTGTAAAGTTGAGGAGACTGTGGGCTGGGATATTTAAATTGTGTTTTTATAGCTAGCAAATGAACCCAGACAACAAAACGAGTGGAGACTAGATGACCAGGATTCGGAATACACATATAGTTGAAAATTTTCGGAAAATGTTTCATGGTCCCTTTTGATGAGAATGAAGTTTCACTGGGAATATCCCTGCATGTCATTTTGGGCAACCTTTTCTATAAACGGGCTCAGATGTTTTTTTACACCTCCCCAAACAAGCTTGCAAATTCCTACAGAAGACCACGGCAATTACACTTTCTGAATATTGCTGCACTATGCGTTGCCCAGACCCTCCACTTCGAAAAACAATTCCCGCACCTGACCAATCCCCCTTGTACACACAGTGACACAAACTTGCCTATGGGCTACTTCATGTACCGCTGAGCTCATTGGTAGGTACTTTGCCCAACAAAATCAAAATGGCCCCTTGGCCTTGTGGCGATGCTGTTTAGGCCACACGGACCTCAGCCTAAGGCTACCTGGAGAAGCAGTATTGCCAGAACAAAAGCTTCCGAGATGAAGAGGCATCTCAATACTTTGCCAACTTTACTGCTAGGTAAAGGGCACTCCTCGCACCGCACTTCCTCCCTGCACCCCTATGACCCGTTCTCATGTGGGGGAAGGCCTGCTTGGTCGTTGGCTGCACATCGATGACATATTGTGTCAAATTTTCGAAATGGGCGAAGTCAAGACGACGGGCTACGCCTTCTCCTTCTTGTGGCAGAGAAGGGGCGCATAAAAATATGAAATCAGCTGAAATGGATATTCTAGCCCTACTAACTTCTTGATTACAACACATATTCACAAAATTATTGTGGCAACATGTTCACATAGAAAAAGTGCGCACATTTCTCTTCATTACAATTTTTGGTTCTCGAGTATATTTACTGGCCCTTTAACCAGTTTAAATAAACAATAAACAGCTCAAATTACATCTTAATTGCTTTAGTTAATGCAGAGCATGATTGAACTAGCACGACACTTCTCACAATTCGGAACTGATTAGGTCTGAATCCCCGAATGTTCCAACTAGTTGTGGGTATTTTTAACTCTTTCACTGCCACACGACAAACGCTCACGCGGGCCCTCCATACCACATCCTTCTCAGAAAAAAGGATCACGTATGCAATACGCTCCCTTTTTTTTGTGGTCGTAAAAGCCTAGCTAAAGTATTTTCTAGAAGATACATTAAAATACACTTATTTACAGCTCTCAAGAATTGACACTTTGACCTCTGAAGTTTGAAAGGCATTTCAAGGTATGAAAAAATTCAAAGCCCTGTGGCATGTGCATGACGGCACCACACTTTTCACACTCCCAGTGACTTTCACATTTTTTTTTCCTTAGCAATGCACATTTGACACTGCATTGAGGAGTTTCTTTTCATAGAATTATATAAAATATAGCATGAAAATCGGTCCATTGAGTAACTTCAAGGCACTAAGTGCCAGTCATCCTTCTACCACTAGACAAAAAAATATTGTTATGGAAAATATGTTACGAAAGTGCATTCAAGCAACATGAGTAACAGCTGTCATCTATCAGTAATGTATCCAAGCATCTTTAGATAAGCCTCCAAGTGCTGCCTACCCTTGATAGCTTTACAAATTACTAAATACAAGAGACTGGCTGGCTTTCACAAGATTGCCATTGTATGTACGCCGGTCAACTCACCAGCTTTGGCAGCGAACAGGTTTTAAAGCTCCTAATAAGCAACTACTGACAATAAGCATGGTATGCCTAAAAGGCCATCTCTTTACCAGTGATAGTCATGTGTTAAGTAAAAAAACAAGTGTGCAAGCTATTTAGGAACATAATATTGGCTTTAGAAAAAAAAAACATTATTAGACAATATTTGATACATTTGCACCCTTTTTAAAACATTGTTCTATTGCCAGTTTCAAAAACCTTACTAAACAATACCTAACATAATTGACTATAATTTCAAATATAGCTGTATATTTAAGTTGTATTGCATGTACATGTTCAATTCTTTCACAATAGGAGCCTTAACAGAATTTTCTGTGTGGTGCAGTTTTTTTATTTTCTTCTCAGCGATGATCCAGCAAGGAGTCCGGCAGGTTTAAATCTCGGGACTTAAGAAACCACGATGAGTGTGACAAGGTCATAAGAAGAATGCAGCCGGCCAATCTTGAGTCACACAGGGCATGGGAGAGGATGCAAAGTGATCATGTAGGACTGGTACTTACACAATTGCATGCACCAAAAAAACCTGACTAAAGTCAAACTTTGTTATAATGAAGCAATATTCTAAACAAAAGCACTTTTTTACACCCAATATTCCTTATAAGCGTACACCTAAATATTGGTCCAAACACCATTAAAAAATTAACTAAATCAAAATATAAGCTAACAAGTTTTGGTATAAAACAATAACATATTGCGAACACGCACTTTGTTAAGTCATAAAGGGTATTTGCATAAAAGAAGGCACCCGCTAAGATAGCTTTTCAACTACAACGTTGAGTTGCTGTGCACAAGGGCAGCACATCAATTCCAAGCCATGGTGGCCACATTATAATGGAAATGAAATGCAAAAACACCTATGTGGTTAATTTAGGTGCATGTTAAAGCCCTGGTAGACAATACTATTCTGGAGTCCCCCACTGCAGTGTGCCTTATGACCACATATCAGTTTTGGCATGTCAAACTAAGAAATTTAATTTTTAATGCAAGGGCAAAATCTATCTACACCGAGAAAGGGGTGTGCAGCACACGACATTGTCATGTCTTTCCGGGCATCAAAGCCCCACAGAGCTACCCCTTAAATAAGGGACCGCTTCTTGCATGGCTATAAGTACTCCCTGATGACTAAGAGGGGAAATGTGTACCACCTTCACGTGTGCACCAGCATCACAAGGTTGGAAAGCTTGCTACTTCCATAGAGATTTACTGAACGATACCTAGGGTCACCCTGCTCCTTATTCGTCAGACATCTCACACGTGAATACTCTGTGAAGGCCCTCAAACACTTTTCAAGTCACTTTTTTTTTCAGTAACAGATTGAATAGATAATAGTTGCAGAGATTAATGCAGAAAGAACTGCAGTGATAGGGTTATGCAGCACACATTTATTCAGCTAAGAACATTCCAAATACAAAAAGTGCAAAGCTCATGAAAAATCGTTGAATTAGAAATGCAGCTGGAGCCAACGTTTCAGCAAGTAGACTCAACTTCGTCAAGGGAGCAGGTATACCTTACATAGCAGCGTGTTTGTGTACACTTTGCTCATTATCCCCGAACCTTAAAACGTTGAGGGGGAGATTGAGCAAAGCCACTCCATTTATCATGTAGGAAGAGTAACAAATTTTACACAAACAAGTCCGCTTGTCAAAATGTTGGTTGCAGCGACAATCACTGTCCGACGATTTTTGATCACTTCCCATGAATATCTGTCTCATCTGGACGCCCTAACTATAAAATTTGAGTTGATCTCTTGACCTTATTTCTTTCACCCACTGATGCATTCCCCCTTGCAGCCAATAGTAAAAGCTCAAGCTGTTTAAGTGGACAAAATATGCACTGCATAGTTGCCTGTTCTATCAGGTGGGCTGATGGCAGCATTACTAGGGCAGTAAACAATGTTGACCCAGACCCCAGCAATATATCAAATAATGCACTGAAGTAACAAACGTGTGCCACTTGAACAACACCCACAAATGTATATGTAGCATGAGCAAAACTAGGTAATGAGGTGACAAGTCTGCTCATGAGTATACACAAGTGAGAAGAGAAGCATTTGCATTACCTTAATCATGTGTTAATAACTAACAGACAAGAAAGCCCAGGAAAGAATAGGGGATGTTGCTTATAGTAATTGTGATGCAAATACGAAAGTAAGATGGGTGAAAAGATGACCTGCTGCTGGCCAGGACCAAACATGCGACCTTCAAATAACACATCCAATACTCTACCAACTGAGCGACTATGACAGTCATCCTGCCGTCTATTTTATGGGGTATATACGAGGTACTAGTCGTGCATATACTTCTAAAATATGATCAGATGCTAAAAGATATGTTGAGATACCAGAAGCACAAGACCAGTAAGTGTACGTGCCATGCTTTCTAGTTGCAGTACTTTTCTTTACAACTACACCTGTTTGCACTAATACTGTATTTACTTGCGTAATGAGCCCACCTTTTTTGTTTTTTTTTTTTTTGTTTTTCAGAAAAGTTGACACCATTTTGGGGGGAGGGTTCAATACGCGGGAAAAAAAAATTTATGGGAGTTACAGCAGCACAAATTTTGCGTTATAGTTTTCGCCTGCGAAGTGTGTGATGACTCTTTTTTTGTAGCCCAAAGCACTTCTTGTTTTCTCCCGTAATGAATGCGCACGGATCAACGCCGAAGTGCCATCCAGCCGCTTAGTTCTCACACTCCAGCACCTGCAGCCATGTAGCTAGCACATCGGCCAAATACACCATCAGCCACCACTACACGTGATAGAAGCACGCAACTTGGCCACCAAAGCAAATTAAGCATAGTATGCAAAGCCATTGATCCACTGCCACGCATAAATCAATGTAATCTTTTGGAGCAGTGGTTCTCAAGTGAGGGTCCCCAGACCCTAGGGGTCCGCGAAGCCATTTCTATGATCCGCGAAACCCTCACCCGCATTTTTCTTTAAGCGTGACTGTCCCACGTATAGATGAATTGTCCAAAATGAAGTGATGTAGCACGTTTGATGTTTTTCGTAGCAACAACAGGTAGGCTTGTGCAAATATTCGGATGCTTCAAATATTCGAACGAATAGTATACTATTCAAATTCAATAATTTAAATGATTGAAAATTTCGAATTATTCGCAATGAATGAACAGCTGTATATTAATCCTAATGTAACGACTTTGTAAAGGTAGTTTTCCTGCAGTGTCGGACTGCTAAACCGTGAAAGCACCCAACCAGGGGAAATCTGCTTTGCCGCGATGTCCCCCTGCAAATTTAAAGGGGCCCTGCAACACTTTTTAAGCATCGTCAGAAAATACTCCCGATCGATAGTAGAGGCTTCTGAGAACACCCGAGCCAAATATAGTGCAGCATGCATCCTGCGATTCACAATAAATTCTCAAAGCTAGCTGAAAATTGCTCTCCTCTCTGCAAATGACACCACAAGCTCAAAAATCACTCGTCAGCGCTATTGCGTCAGCCATTGGCTGATTTGAACCTGGCGCGCTCGGTGGTCACTGGAGCCACAGCGGGACCAGGCTGGCAACTGTATTTAATACTTTTGCTCCCAGAGTACATCACTTATGTACGTGCAAACAGTCTTTCTTTTCTTTTTCTGTATTACATTGCACATTCACACTGCAAGAGGATACTCCAAAGACCTAAAGCATAGCCATCTAAATTTTATTCCGTAGGACTACAAAATGGCCACAACCAAAGAAATAGATTATTTTCCCAACACTTTGGGACTTATTTGTCTTCTTTTTCTTTTAAGAGGTGGGGGTGGAGGAAGGTTTAATTATGCTTTCTGTATGCTCATCCGTATGTTTATAGTATGTGTGCATGCATATACACATGCTAAACTGAAAAAAAAAAATTAAGAGGGGGAGGGGTTGAACCTCTCTGACCCCTCCCCCTGTTTCATGCCAGTGGCTGCCTCCTCTGGTTGCATCCTTGTTTTAAATGATTAACGTGAGGAGCAGGTGGGAAGGAAGGATATTCAGCTCATCACTACCTTCTCCCCTGTCCTCCTTGCATCTGAAAAGCTGTATGTCAACATCTCCAGCGTCACTTCCCTTGAAGAAGGAACAGAGTTGGCTACGAAAAATATTTTGAAAATGAACCTTTTTTTTTTTTTGTTGGAGCCATTTGAAATATAATTAGTTAACCCAACCAAACAGTAATTCTGTTAAAATGTCTAGCCTTTTTTTTTTTTCTTACCTTAAAATCAAAGAAACTTGTCACATTCAGGAACATGCTTATCTCACAAGTCATTGCAGCTGGCAGCTGAGGTGATTATGACCGTATTCATTTTTCTCCCCTCCCTCTTGTGCCACTAAGGAAGTTGCTGTCTTGGAACATGCGCTTTGTATGCAACAGAGGGACAAATGATGAAATTAGGCACTTGGACAAATATAACAGGAAAATTAATATTTATAGCAATTCAAAGCTGTATATTTAATAAAAAGTGTGTTTTTCACAGCCTGCCAGCAATAGTTTTCAAGCAAAAGGTTGCTTACAAAAAAGACCAATTCTTTTTGAACCAATATTTACTGATCTGTCAATTGCTATACAGGGACCAAGTGCACTTTTGCGATGCACGAGATTGTCATTAAATTAAAACTGCAGCTCGATGTTACCTAGCTAAACTGCAATAAAATATTCTGTATTTACCCAAACCTGACATGTACCATTCCTCAATCGGTACAGAAATTGCCTGCACATTAGAAACTGAGAAAAAAACCAAAGACATGTTGAGAACACTGGCTATAGCCTATCATTGGGGGCATTGTCAGTGCCATCACAAGATGGTGACAGAGCTCGTTTCATTAGTGCCACCACACATTGCACTCTCAACTTTGATCTTCAGCGGTATTCACAGTCAGTCAACTTCATAGCTACAACCCTATTTCCAAAACCACACATGACTAAGCCCAACTTATGTCAGCGTACACACCTGCTTGTATTTTGTGGCATTGCACCAGGCTGGCTTTTTATAGCACAGTGTTAGAAACACTGTCGGTCAAAATTTTTACAGGTATGCTGCAATGTCACATAAGACGTTACAATAGCAGTATAAGTAAGATAATATCCCCCATGTGTGCTTGACATGCATCAATAAAGCATGACTGGCAATGACTACATACCACTTTTATTTAAATAACGCATTAAACGAAACCCTGCTCATTTTTTTTGTTGCTTTTTTTTTAAGTGAACAATAGTGGGGCGAACTGAAAATGCTAGAGTTCGCTAGAGACGAACTGAAAATTACAAAGAAAGTGCCAAAGCTCCGTGCTACCGTGGCCATAAGTGAACGACAGGAGGAAAGCTGTAAAGCTTCGTGTCGTTTTTTGGCTTTATTACTTTTAATCTACGGCTGTGTTAGCTGCGCACCTTCGGATCGTATTCGCTATCAATGAACGCGGCGATAGCGACCACGGTTTCCTGCAAAGAAAGTGCCAAAGCTCCGTGCTACCGTGGCCATAAGTGAACGACAGGAGGAAAGCTGTAAAGCTTCGTGTCGTTTTTTGGCTTTATTACTTTTAATCTACGGCTGTGTTAGCTGCGCACCTTCGGATCGTATTCGCTATCAATGAACGCGGCGATAGCGACCACGGTTTCCTGCGCAGCAGTAGCAGCAAACAGTAGTTCCGTATTCAATCTGTGCGTGCTGCGCTAGCTATGATAGCAATGACACAGGACTTAAGACCTGTGTCAATGCTATCCTTGTTTGTTCGTATCATTGCGGCAAGAAACATTGGGTTGAGTCAGTGCGCACTGGCTGCGCGCGTACTTTCGTGGTCGCCCATGATCGCGCACGACATGACCGCATTTGTGTTCGCAGTGGTTGCGGCAGAGTGTGTTACGCTGGGACTAGGTGCACGCTGCTTATGTGTGCGCCTTCTAGACGCTGTGGTTGTCATTCACAATCACAGGCCTAGTGAAAACAAGCTGTAGTTTTGTTTTGAGTGAAAAACATGTCTATATATATATATGGCGGAAGTTTTTGAAGATAGCGATTCTGCCGCGACCCGCAAGTGCATTAAACCAACCGGTAGCATCATGGTGGATGGGCGAGCTGTCCCCGAACATCTCAATGGCGATAAACTTAGCGCGATGTGCGTTTGGTGGCAGAAACCGTGTCTACGATGAAGACATGATTGTTGTGATGTGGCCGTGCGCCCTGGATGTTACCAACCGTTGAGAAACGGCCGAGTTGGCAATGGAATTTTGCGGCAATCCTCGGCAAGTTTTTTTTCCTTATCGGGTAGTACGCGCGAGAACTTCGTTAAAGTGGAAATATTCAGAAAAAGTATTCGTTGTGATGAGACATTATTCACATTGTTTTCTAAGGGTGGACTGATGGGGAATAAAAAATTATTTGTTGTGGTGGAAATTTTGTTGTAGCGGACTTCGCTATAGTGGCATTAAACTTAGCTGTAAATAAATGCACCAAAACGTCTGTTTTCTATAACCCTTACATGTCCATGAAAGAAAAAAAATAAGGAAGAGGGGAGGTCACAATAAAGAATAAGAGCAACAAGAGAAAAAAGATGTTCATTTTTTAAGAAAACAATACTATCGTCCACTTCAACATATTGCCAGGGCATCAAAGTAGCTAATGAACACCATTTTTCTCCCTTTGCATATTACACAGACTCATGCCTTATAAGCTCCAAGAAAAAAAGAAGACAAGATAACCACCACTAAAGACACTTACGCATGAACATGTCGAAGTCGAAGTCGTCATCACTACTCTGGGGCACTGGGGGCAGCAGAAAGGGACGGTGTGCGTTTCGGAGGGCGCTCGGCATTACTAGGCGCATATGTGGCAGCATCTGCAGAGCATTCTCCTGTTGCTCCTTTCGCAGTAAGTACTCCTGCTTGTATTTCTGCAGCAGGCAAGCAATGACACAACTCGCAAAAAAGCCACTGAAAAGTCACTCTTTCCTAGCCACAAGTACAACACAACCACAAATTAATAACCGTAAATGACCTCTATAAATACATGGACAGTCAAGGATAACTGGTCATGTAATTTTCCTCATCCAAACAACTCAACATGACCAGCTGCACCATGCCTTAATACAGCAGACCAGCTCAGATTGAGAGGCTAGGGCATAGGGCATAATAGTGCTAGTGACAAAACACTACTGCCCCACTATTTCATGAGTCTTTTTTCATTTACTTTTTCTACAACTAATTAGTAACATGCGGCATGAACAGATCTTTATCTGCATTCCATTAAAGGGGAACTTCGGCGCATTTTCGACCATACTGAGATAATGGCGTTTTCAAATGGTATTGACAGCCCTGCAACAGTTAAGGTGGTTCATTTTGCCCAAACACTCGTCAATATTGTTGCATGAAGGCGTACTGGAAACTAGGCGTTTCAAGATATATTTAAAGAGCGCCAATGTGTGAGCCAAGATGGAAAACAAGAGTGCGCTCTACACCAAAATCGCGCCCTCTTCCTCGGTGCCTATCTCACTGCTTAAGTGGGACATTGTCTCATAACATTTTTAAAATTAAGCAATGAATGATGAGTCAGAATAGAAACCAACAGGGAGCTGCTCTGCCGTCCATGGTGCGTACCAGATGTCACGAAACCCGCTACACAACGCCATGGTAGGCCAGGGTATAAACATGCTCACATGTCTCTCAAATTATGACAGGTAGATTACCATTATCCCTCATAAGAAAGGTATATCACAGCTGTATCTTGCCGGTACTTAGCTACGGAGCAGAAACCTGGAGACTTACAAAGATGTTTCAGCTTAAATTGAGGACAACACAGCGAGCAATGGAAAGAAAAATGGTAGGTGTAACCTTAAGAGACAAGAGAGCAGAGTGTATTAGGGAACCAATGGGGGTTAAGGATATCATAGTTGAAATCAAGAAAAGGAAATGGACACGGGCCGGGCATGTAGCGCGTAGACAGGATAACCGCTGGTCATTAAGGGTAACTAACTGGATTCCCAGAGAAGGCAAGCGAGTTAGGGGGATACAGAAGGTTAGGTGGGCAGATGAGATTAGGAAGTTCGCGGGTATAAATAGGCAGCAGCAAGCACAGGACCGGGTTAACTGGCGGAACAAGGGAGAGGCTTTTGTCTTGCAGTGGACGTAGTCAGGCTGATGATGATGATGATGACATGCCTTTTCTGATGCGTGCAAAGCAAGCTGTCAATATAAAGTTGTGCCAGCCTGTCTGAACTTATCAGTGACAAGTTCAGCGATGATTGCAGCTACTATCTGAGTGCAGAAACATCGCCTTTTGATTTTGAACCGCCGGCGCGTAAGCGTCTGACGTGCCCCGAATCAAGCTCCTCATTGCTCAATACGTATAGTGCATGCTTAGACCCAACGTCGACTATGACTAACATGCTGTATGCAGCCAACAAAACTTGTGTTCGCGTCATGGTCACCTCGTAGAATAAAGCCTGTGCTGCATCAGTCTGCTCAGCAAGGCGGGGTTTTGAGAAAGAGTTGGCACGTACGTCGCGCACACAGGGTGGCCCACGTTTACAAGTGTGATTCCTGAATTGGCTACCAATTTTTAAAATTGATTTTCTAAAGAACTACATGACTTACGGTTGTATAACTTGGCGCATATCATCACGGTACTGACGAGAAACCGTCTTCTAACTTGCACGGAAATCGGTAAATATTGAAAAATTCCTGGAGTTCCCCTTTAAGGGGTATCCCGTTTGTGTTAAAATGGGTCTCTATGATGTAAACCTATTTAAGTATTTCCTGCTAATATGGATGCTTGGGTGTGTTACGATGACATATTGGAAACAAAACAGCACAAAAGACACAAGCCCAATGACAGAGTTGTTTGTGTCTCCCCTTTTTCTTTTGTGCTGTTTTGTTCCCGAAGTATTTCTTTGAATTTTACCATTTGCCCTCCACAAACGATCAAAATCATTTGGGCCAACCCAGCACACTTATTTGCCACATTATGCAACAAAAACCACAGAAACTCTCCATCTCAAAACAACGTGTACACACTGTTTACGAACAATTAAATGGAATAAAAGAGTATACAGAAATCATTTCTGATACTGTGCCTCTGCTGCCAATAACCCATACCTATCGGTCACAAATTTTCAAGCTGCACCAGCATCACCCGTCATTCAACACAACAAAAACCCAGCACATGTATTTGCCACATTATGCAACAAAAACCACAGAAACTCTCCATCTCAAAATAACATGTACAGACTGTTTACAAACAATTAAATGGAACAAAACAGAATACAAAAATCATTTGATACTGTGCCTTTGCTGCCAATAGCCTATTGCTATTGGTCACAAATTTTAAAGCCGCACCAGCATCACCCGTCATTTAAGGGGAGATGCGGGTCGAAAAACAAGAGTTTTTTTTCAAAATTACCGATTTTTTATTTTCACCTGTTTTGATAAGATTAGTATCTCTACTGTTATGAAAAAAATATATATATACAGGTCGAGACTCAACTGGAAATGCTTAAAATTGCACCTAAAGAGCACAAGGTGCCTGTTTAAAGGTCCAAAATGTGCAGTCTTCGAGCACCTTGCCGCCGATAATGTGCCCTCGCTCGCCATTGTTGATCATTGTTGATCGCATGAGTCGAAGAGTCGAGCCTCACTCTTCTAATAACAACAGTTTCTCTCGATGATGCAGGGCAAGAAATAATAAAAAGAAGCACGCTTCTGCGCATTTTTCGAGCACCGCGACTGGCTTTTCACGTGGTATGTATCGGGGACCGCCATTGGCCGCTGCGCCTGTATGTGCTGTGAAACCTATTTGCGGGGTCCATGTCTTGTTTAGCAGCGCAGCTGAACAATACTTTTCTCGTGTAATTATCTCCGTTATGAATGAAAAAAGGAAATGCTCGCAAGTGAAAGCCGTTGTGCAGCGCACTCTGTAGGAATAGGCTATGAGCCGCAGATCCGACTTGCGGCAGTTAATTAGTTGGCCTGCAAAACCCAATGCCTCAAAAGTCATTCGCACCCGTCAGCCGGAAAGTTCGTGATGCGGCAATGGATGGCGTCAGCGCCCATTTTGCGAGATCGAAAGAGCTCGCAGTGAGAGAACCTAGCAGGGACGACATTGCCATTATGTACGATGGTATGTGGCACAAACATGGCCGCAAAATGGCATGACACTAGACTGAGTTTGGATTTCGCAGTCCGGTCGAACTTCTTCCTAACTTGCAGTTGGCAGAAAGCTCTGCCAGATGGAGCGGAAATTGGGCAAGCGTTTCATGGTCCTGTCTGTGAGCGAAATGTCTATGAGGAGTCGGCTTGAAGAAGACGAGAGGGACAAACTCATGGTGCTGGCGTACTTTAGTCGCAGTGGCCACTACAAGAAGGATTGTTCTTTTTGGTGTGCAAATTTCATCAGATTTACTGATATCTTTCATCAGTAAAAACTCAATAATAACTTTGAAACTCGTTTTTCTAAAAACGCAAGTTTTGCCATTTTTTCCAATGTGTCCCTCCTTTTTCGAGCACTTCTAGTGCTCTGATCTGCATGAAATCTTGCTCACATTTTTTTCAAAGTATGACAAATGCGATTATCTAGTTTAAATTCCAATATTTTATTGTACAACAAAAAATTGTATGTAAACCTTTACTAGGGTAGGTGAAATATGAACTTTTTACGTCTATTATTTTTAACGCGTATTACATATTTTGTATGTGCTTCCTAATTAGTTATTTGCATTCTACACTTTATTTGAAACATTATGAACTATAAATAGTAAAAAATTACAGAGGTTTAGGAATGAAAAGAGGGGGGGGGGGGGCAAAAGGGTTAAGGTTTTCAATTTGTCATGTTACAGAGCTAAAAGTGTGCAACTTGCAAGAAAACTAATTATATATTTGAAATCAGCATAAAAAGTTCCATAAACTTTTCAAGTTTCATTGCTCTAGGGTGAATATTAAAAAAAAAGTGTCTTCGAGAAGCATTACAAAAATCATGAGAACTGACCATATCCAGTTTACATGTACGCAGCAAGGGTCTGCTCGATTCACCAAAGCCTATCTCAACCAGTTCATGATGATGAACTAAATATTCAGAAAATATGCAGCTCGAGTTCAGTGGTACAAGCACAGCATGACACCAGAAATCAATGACGAGGTATTGGCATTACTTTCACACACAGCACAGGCCTTACTTTCGTTAGCTTAAGGGGGGACGTGGCCACTGAAATGATAAATTTGGTGAAAATGCTTGATTGTTTCAATTTATTTTTGTTTGCAAATCATCAAACTCTGGGTCATGGTGCAATATTAAAACAAAATAAGTAGCAGAAGTTGAGAAAAAGCACTAAGAAAGTGTGCTGTCATCAAAAACTAAGAAAAAATTGAGCATCAGAATATGGAAATCTTGGCGCTTTCCCACTGCACAAGATAGCCACAAACCTTCATTATTCCAATGAAATATAAAATCGGCTAAGACCAGTTTGTTCAGAGTTCCACTTCCTTAGCTCTAAGCTTCATTTTATTTGAACTGTTCTCTCTACTTTCACTTTTTCAGTTGTTCAGTTACTCCCAGTCATCCGTGTGCCATTTCACAACAAGCAAAGACAAAATCATTTTGTTCTTCGCACTTATATATCCTGAAACATTGGTGAGTGCAGTAAAGCTGTCCATATTTGTGTGTACTTCATAGACTTTTTCACCTGACTTTTTTGTAAACGTTTTGAGACAATATGCACAGGACACTTTTAAAAAATTTTGTGAGCTCATTTGAATGTTAAAAAATAAACCAATATCTTTGCAGCACAGAATGGGCGCTTATGAATGTGCTCATGCAAAAAACTTCCCCAACTGGTGCTTAGGGTAATTAAGTGTTATCATTGAGAGCCCAAGAAGTCTTTTAGCTCAAAAACTGCAATAGCTTAAAAATGATTTCAGTTTTGATATCAGCAGAACATTTCACCTCTGAACACAAAATTTCATCTATTTATCATTATAAATAACAAAAACAATATTCACTGCCATGTAGTCCCTTTTATTGTATGCCGTTCGCGTGGCTTTGACAAGTGGAAAACTGCACATACACACCCCATGTTGCACAGAAATAGTAGACACACGTACATTGCTACGCATGAATTCTCTGTTGTCTTCTGTACTGCTAGTGTACATGCACACATCCACATAGAGCTGGCATCATTAGCAGATATGGTGCAGGGAAATCATGAATTGGTAATGTGATTCTATTGTACCTTTTAAAATGAATGGCATGGTTTAGAGGATGCCATGGCTGCACTAATGAAATAAATAGACAGGTGCAGCAGTGGTTCAGATGGTGCAGTTGAGTAATATGCAGAATAACCATTCAAATTTTTTTGACCACCATGCTAGTTCAGCGCCAAATAAAAGATGACTGGCTGATAATAGCTCTCGTGCTGGCTACTCGTTGCTGCTGGCAGGAATATTTTGGTGTAAAATCAAAGCGTCCGTGACAAAAGTTTTTTAGACGTTTTAAAAAGTATACATTGTTTTAATAAATGAGCAGGCAATGATATTCATAATACTATTCATTTTGAAAACAAAGAGGCCTGGAGAGCAATTTTCTACACTCTCAGTGGTAGAACAGAATGCAATGCCACAAGATGAGATGAAGCGAACAGCCCATAGGCAAAGATGAAGCACTCTGGAAGAATGCATCACATTTTTATAATCTGCTATGGGACCATGAAATGAATACATAAATGTTTTCAATGCATGAAGAAATATAATATTATTACAACTAAGTATCAATACTTGAGGACTTTGTTTTTCAGAACTTGAAACTGAAGGGCGCAATGACTCCAACAATTCAATGTCGGTTAAAGCCTTTTGGGGACAAAATGGTGTCGCAATTTCATGCGACGCTTGCCGGTGCTGATGACCATTTTCACAATCTGTCAGCTTGTACAGTGTACCAATACATTGCAGTGTAGTGTGGGTTTGAATTGAGCCGGACACAAAGTAGGCTAATTCACCCCTTCAGCTGGAGCACTTACTTAGACCATTCTGTATCCATTCTATTCCACAGAAAGGTACATTTTGGGCATTTCTGTCCATTACGGGCCCATTCTTTGCCTAGCAGACGATAAAATGATTGACAGCACCTACTTTCAGACGTTCGCTTCTATGAAACTTTTATGAAGACGTAGAATCGGCAATGAGTAAGGTAAAAACACAGTATACTGTACTGATGGGAGACTTCAATGCTTAAAAGTAGGGAAGAAGCAGGCTGGAGACCAGGCAGTAGGAGATTATGGCATCGGCACTAGAAATGCCAGAGAGGAGCTACTAGCAGAATTTGCAGAACGCAATAATTTACGGATTTTGAATGCCTTCTACCGAAAGTGAGGGAACCATAAGTGGACATGGAGGAGCCCTAATGGCCAAAATAAAATAAAATAGACTTTATACTGAATGCACACCCAGGCATCGTGCGAGATGTGGAAGTGCTTGGCAAGGTACGATGCAGTGACCACAGAATAGTACAGCCTCGAATTCGACTAGACTTGAAGAAGGAACGACAGAAACTGATACAAAAAAGCCAATCAATGAGCTAGCCCTGAGAGGGAAAGTACAGGAATTCAGAGTCTCGCTTTACAACAGGTACCTAACTCTCATCAAGAAAAAGTGCTTTGTGTACTCCCCGGTGACCGACAGCGTTTGTGAGCTGCATACAAATGCGCAGAACTCATCAAAAGCTTCGTCCTCCGCTACGCATGCCGACGAAGATACGCTCTTATCCTAACAAAGTTCACCCCTCGGCTACTTATCGTAACTACTCAGTTTTATATTCTAACGTACGAAGTGTTCTTAACAAACGGGATGCATTACCTTCAATTTTTGATGACTGCGCCGCCGATGTTGTAGTGTTAACGGAAACCTGGCTTACCCCTAACATTCAAGTGTAGAGCTGTTCGATTGCGAAAATAATTATACCATTTACAGATGTGATAGAGAAGAATCGCCAGGAGGTGGTGTACTTATAGCCGTAGCTGATTATATAGTTTCTAGCCATATAGTAATAGCATCACCTTTAGAATTTGTCTGTGTTTCCCTCCATGTCAACTATCAAAATGTCATATTTTGTGGCTGTTACCGCCCTCCGAGTGCGACGCCAGAGTTTTGCGAGCAACTGCATGATGCTTTGAATGATATTGTCAAAAGGCACCCGCATACACCTGTTTTTATTCTAGGCGATTTTAACTACCCGAAAATAAACTGGTCACTTCCTTCCTGTTCATTAAGCTCACTTTCAGCCGACAGTTTACATTTCGTGGAACTGTGCGAAGACTTTAACCTTACCCAACTCGTAACGCAACCAACAAGAATGGGCCCCAATTCATCAAATGTTCTTGATCTGATTCTCACCACTGTACCTGACCTTGTCCATTCTATTTCATATATCCCAGGCATAAGTGACCATTGTTTCGTGCACTTCAATCTAACAGGTTCTTTAAGGCGTCGGTCAAACAATTGCAAAACAATAAGAGACTACTCACGCGGCGATTATGACTCAATCAACAGTGAACTCGAATCAAATTTTGAGAGCTTTGCTGATGGCTTCTTTGATCGCAGCGTTCAACAAAACTGGAACTTGTTCAAAATGAAAGTTGAATCTTTAATCACGCGATACATTCCCACATACGTTATCAAGGGTCGCCAACGCCCCCCTTGGTTCTCAACTGACTTAAAAAAATTGCGGAATAAAAAGAAACGGTTGTTCCGTCAGGCAAAGCAGACTAATTCGTTAGCCCGTTGGCACGTGTACAAATCTGTCCTTTCCGAATACAGAGCAGCTATCAAGGAAGCCAAGCGCGTTTTTCTTAATGATACCCTTCCTTCAATTCTTGTAACCAACCCTTCTAAGTTTTGGAAAACTGTTAAACCTAGGGAAAAGATAAACATTTCGCTTACGAACTCAGATGGGCAGCCAGTTCGCTGTGAAGAGTGTTGCATTGCATTAAATGATTTTTTTGTTACTTCTTTTTCAAGTTGTTCTGCTTCTGCGTTGCCGCAAATGCCTAGTCGTGATTTTTTACCCATGTATCCTGTTACCGTTGATGCCGTTGGAGTGCAAAATTTAATTCACAAGCTTAAGTTATCCTCTTCTTGTGGCGTAGATGAAATCAACTCAAAGTTTCTAAAAAACACTGCATTGTATTCATCAATTTACTTGTCCTTAATCTTTTCGCAATCTATTCAGACCTCCACTTTGCCGCTTGACTGGAAGGTGGGGAAGGTGGTCCCTCTGCACAAATCTGGTAACACACAGTCTCCTCTCAATTACAGACCAATTTCCCTAACCAGTGTTCCCTGTAAAATGTTAGAACATATAATTTACTCCAACCTTGTCTCATTCCTAGAATCAAATTCTTTTTTTACTCCCTACCAGCACGGATTCCGAAAAAGTTACTCATGTGAAACCCAACTTCTTTATTTTACTAATGACATAGGATCGGCTTTAGATCGCGGCTCACTTGTGCATTGCATTTTTCTTGACTTTCAAAAAGCTTTCGATAAAGTACCTCACCAATTACTCCTCCTGAAAATTAGTGCCTTAAACATTGACCCGAACATTCTTAAATGGATTGAATGCTTTCTGACTAATCGCACTCAGTTTGTAACAACTAATGGCTATAACTCACCTCTTTCTAAAGTAACATCCGGCGTACCCCAAGGTTCCGTATTAGGCCCTTTACTCTTTCTTATATATATTAATGATCTCCCAGACAGCATTAACTCCGCTATAAGGTTATTTGCAGATGATTGTGTAATTTACCGCGAAATAAACAATGAATATGATAACCAATTTCTACAGTCAGACCTTGACACTGTCTCAACCTGGTGCAATAAATGGCTTATGACTCTCAACTCTAACAAATCTAAATGCGTGTCAATAACCTGGCGATCTATTTCTCCCCCCTGTACCTACAGAATTAACGCCGTTCCCCTCCAGCATGTCTCTTCATATAAGTACCTCGGCGTTTACATTACCAACAATCTATCTTGGCACACGCATGTTACCTACATCTGTAATAACGCTAACCGAACGCTAGGATACTTACGCCGCAACTTTTCTCGCGCTCCGCTGTCCCTCAAAATTCTATTATACCGATCACTAATTCGCCCAAAGCTTGAGTACGCGTCCGCTATATGGGATCCCGTGCAGCAAAATTTAATTAACGCGTTAGAATCTGTTCAGAACCGCTCAGTTCGGTTCATTTGTTCTAATTATTCCCGTACTGCTAGCATATCAGAAATGAAATCTAACCTTGACCTACCCAATTTAACTGTCCGGAGGAAACTGGCGCGACTGCATTTTTTTCATAAGATATTTTTTCACAATCCATTAATGAAGCGAGACCTCATTTCACAACCGTCATACCACTCATCGCGCATTGATCATCAGCATAAGGTTGCCATTCCGTTTTGCCGCACCAAATTCTTTTCAGCAGCCTTCTTACCGAAAACAGCCGCCGATTGGAACCACCTTCCCTCTTCCGTTGTATCAATAACAGACCCTTTGTTATTCAAGACTGCAATTTCTCAGCAATGCTTGTAACTATACGCAGTTTCCATTATCTATCTTTGTTTTGTATGTGCTTGAATTCTTATACATTTTTAGTTGACTTATGTTGCCTTCCTGATTTGCGCATCTGATACTTGTTTCTTTATTTTGTCTTTTTTTCTTGTGTGTTATATATGTTGTACCCACCCCCTCTGTAATGCCCTACGGGCCCTGAGGGTATTCTAATAAATAAATAAATAAATAAAACCAGTCTTAACGTTGATGCAATGAATAATAATCTGAAGAGTATCATTATGGAGTGTACAGTCGAAGTTGAAGGTATGGTAATTAGACAATACACAGGCAAGCTGTCCCAGGAAACAAAGAATGTTATTAAGAAGCGTCAAAGCATGAAAGCCTCAAGTACAACAGACAAAATAGAGTTGGTATAGCTTTCGTAGTTGATTAATAAGTGTAAGGTATCCGATGTAAAAAGGTATAACATGAAGAGAATTGAACACGCTCCGAAGAACGGATGAAGCGTCAGAGCAGTGAAGAGAAAACTTCGGATAGGCAAAAATCGAATGTATGCGCTAAAAGACAAAGGCAAAATAACTACCAATATGGATAGGATTGCCAAATTAGCGGAGGTGTTAGATCTGTACAGTAGCTGGGACAACCTCGACCTTAATATAAAAACTAGCAGAAGCCCAGATGACACCCCACCAGTAAGAAGTCAGAAAAGCCTTGGAGAGCATGTAAAGAGGCAAAGCTGCTGGTGAGGATCAGGTAACATCAGATCTGCTGAAAGATGGAGGACAGATTGGGTTGGAAAAACTAGCGACCCTGTTTACAAGGTGTCTCCTCCAATTCAAAAAAATAAAAGTTTATCCAATCCAATCCAATCCTGATGGGAAGAGTACCAGAATCTTGGAAGAATGCTAACATCATCCTAATACATAAGAAAGGAGATGACAAGGACTTACAGGAATTACAGGCTGATCAGCTTGCTCTCTGTAGTATACAAGCTATCTACAAAGGTAATTGCTCACAGAGTTAAGAAAACATTAGAATTCAATCAACCAAAGGAATAAGCAGGATTTCGAACAGGCTACTCAACAATCGACCACAGTCATACTATTAATCAGGTAATAGAGAAATGCTCAGAATATAGCCAACCACTATATATAGCCTTCATTGATTACGAGAAGGAGTTTGATTCAGAAGAAATATCAGCAGTCATGCAGACACTGCGAAATCAGGGCGTCGACGAAGCATATATAAACATCCTGGAAGAAATCTACAGGGGATCAACTGCCACCATAGTGCTTCACAAAGAAAGCAACAGATACCAATCAAGAAGGGTGTAAGGCAGGGGTATACAATCTCCCGAAAGCTATTTACCATGTGCTTACTGGATGTTTTCAGAGGCCTAGAATGGGAACGGACAGGTATAGGAGTTAATAGAGAGTACCTTAGTAACCTGCGCTTCGCCGATGACACTGCATTGCTGAGTAACTCAGGGGACGAATTACAACTCATGATTATGGAGTCAGACAAGGAGAGCAGAAAAGTAGGTTTTAAAATTAATCTGCAGAAAACGAAAGTAACGTACAACAACCTCGGAAGAGAGCAGCGCTTCGAGATAGGTAATGATGCACTTCAAGATGTAAAAGACTATGTCTACTTAGGACAGGTAATAACCGCAAAGCCGAACCATGAGATTGAACTAGAAGAATAAGAATGGGGTGGAGCACATTTGGCAAGCACTCTCAAATCATGACAGGTAGATTGCCACTATCCCTTAAGACGAAGGTATATAACAGCTGCATCTTGCTGGTACTTAGCTACGGAGCAGAAACCTGGAGACTTACAAAAAGGGTTCAGCTTAAATTGAGGACGACGCAGCGAGCAATGGAAAGGAATTGATTGATTGATTTGTGGGGTTTAACGTCCCAAAACCACCATATGATTATGAGAGACGCCGTAGTGGAGGGCTCCGGAAATTTCGACCACCTGTGGTTCTTTAACGTGCACCCAAATCTGAGCACACGGGCCTACAACATTTCCGCCTCCATTAGAAATGCAGCTGCCGCAGCTGGGATTCGAACCCGCGACCTGCGGGTCAGCAGCCGAGTACCTTAGCCACTAGACCACCGCGGCGGGGCCAATGGAAAGGAAAATGGTAGGTCTAACCTTAAGAGACAAGAAGAGAGTAGAGTGGATTGGAACAAACCGGGGTTAAGGATATCATAGTTGAATACAAGAAGAGGAAATGGAAATGGGCCGGGCATGTAGCACGTAGACAGGATAACCGCTGGTCATCAAGGGTAACTAAGTGGATTCCTAGAGAAGGCAAGTGGGTTAGGGGGAGACAGAAGGTTACGTGGGCAGATGAGATTAAGAAGTTTGCGGGCATAAATTGGCAGCAGCGAGCACAGGAGGAACATGGGAGAGGCCTTTGTCCTGCAGTGGACGTAGTCAGGCTTGTAATAATGATGATGATGGCTCTCAGAAGTTTGCAGTTCTCGCGTCTCACCATCAAACGAGCCTTGACCACTTCATTGGGCCGCGATAGAACATTTTATTGCAGAACGTGTACAAGATTGCGCCCCTGCTGTGAATAATGAAAGCATTTTACAGGGCTGTTCAGAAAATGTTGCAGGTTTTTGACCATGCTTGCAATGGTGGTTGTATAAATATGGCTTTAAGAACTCAAAATAAAATCCCAATAGACTTAGCTTTATATTACAGCCTCCCTGAACCTGCTTATTGAAGTTATATAAGGTTTTATGAGATGATTATGAGCGACACCGTAGTGGAGGACGCTGGAAATTTTGACCAGCTGGGGTTTTTTAACGTGCACCTAAATCTAAGTACACGGGCTAAAAGTATTTTTGTCTTCATCGAACATGCGGCCGCTGCCACAGGGATTTGCTCCTGTGACCTGCAGGTGAGCAGTCGAGCACCATAACCACCAGACCACCGCGGAAAGTTTTGCATAATGAAAGGCACCTGTATAACAACAATAAAAGCATGTGCAGGCACCTCACTTCAAGTAACCACACATATTGAGCAAAGTGGGATGCTTGACTCTTTGAGTTTTTAGATATTCTTGGGTAACCTCTGTGGACAACTAAATGCACGTATGTTATTTAACAAACACATTCCTGCCACAGTTAGAAGGGCCAGAGTAGGGGCTAGTTGGTTGTACATAGTTGACACTCACAACGCGCTAGAATTGAACACTAAAAGACACACTGTAGCACAAGTAGGACACACAGGAGCATAAACTAACAACTGCTTATTCAATGGAAATTTGGCAAACATATATAGGGTGAAAGGAAAGAGAAAAGGGGGCAATGTGCAGGTTAACACTCTTTCTTTTCTTTTTCCCTTTCACCCTATACATGTTTGTGATATTTTCATCGAATAAACAGTTGTTAGTTTGCACTCGAGTGTGTCCTACTTGTGCTACAGTGTGTCTTTCAGTGTTCGATTCTAGCGCATCGCGAGTGTCAATCTTGCCACAGGTTCTTGCTGAGTAATAAAGCCAAAATCATTAAATATTGGCTAAAAAGTTACTTGAGGTCTTAATAACTTCAGGGATGTATGTAAAACATGGACATTCTGAATATCTATGCCGATTTACACCTTGTGCAAAATCCTTTCAAGTGTACTCATTTTGGGCACACCTCCTTTAACATAACCAATATAATAATCCTCATACATCCATAATATATGAAGCTATCTTGTTTGTTTTCTC
This sequence comes from Rhipicephalus microplus, assembly GCF_043290135.1. NCBI lineage: Eukaryota > Metazoa > Arthropoda > Arachnida > Ixodida > Ixodidae > Rhipicephalus > Rhipicephalus microplus. The sequence goes on from NC_134710.1 coordinate 249,598,404, forward strand.
CTAGCACAACAAATACCGTATTTACTCGCATAATCGGCGCACTCGCATAATAGGCGCACCCCTAGTTTGGTCGCGGAAAATTCGATTTTTGTTAATTCCGCGCATAATAGGCGCACCCCGAACTTGGCTGTGATCAGAAACGATTCTACCCCCCAGTGGTACAGTTGGAACGCGGTCCCCGTACCCTGAAGAAAAAAAGAAGGCAAATCGACGAGCAAATAAAAAAAATTCGAAGTGCAACGACCTAACCAACGTGTTTGTCGAAATAAAACTTGAAAAAAAAAGCGTCCATGAGCGAAAAAAAAACGGCTGTTCCATCAATTACTGATACCCCCCAAATCGCCGCGCTTTTTGGAGGTCACGTGTACAACGCCAGGGGCTCGATCGCCATCACCACCATCAGAGAAAAAGAAAAACGCCATTTTGCAAGCGGTGTGCGTATGTTGTGGTCGTGTATTGAACTTTGGTTCTACCATGGGGAAGTACGCGAGCTACACGGCTGGGTTTAAACTGAAGGCAGTGCAGTACGCGCTGGAGCACGGCAACCGGGCTGCAAGCAGGCATTTCGGCGTTGGAGAAACCAGTATTCGGTACTGGAGGGACCAAGAAGAAAAACTTTAGGCGACGAAGAAGACACGACGGGCTTTCCGCGGTGCCAAGACCGGCAGGTATCCGAACGTCGAAGAGCAACTGGTCCGGCATATACGGGAGCTACGACAAGACGGCTGTGCTGTGTCATTGGATATTGTGCAGACTGAGGCGCGCAGAATAGCCCGAGCGCAGGGCATCGAAGCGAAAGAGTTCAAAGCCAGCTTTGGATGGACAACTCGTTTCATGCAGCGCCATGGCCTCGCACTGCGAAGGCGGACCACCTTGTGCCAGCGCTTGCCCGCAGCATATGAGGACAAAGTAGTGGACTTCCACAGTTTTGTTATAAAGCTCCGACAGCAGAAAGACTTCATCTTGTCCCAGATCGGCAACGCTGATCAGACCCCCCTTTGCTTTGATATGCCGTGGAACACGACAGTGGAGGAGAAAGGTGCACGGAGCGTCATCGTCAGAACGTCTGGCACTGATAAACAACGATGCACCGTAATGCTGGCGGTGACAGCGGATAGGCGTAAGCTACCGCCTTACGTTATTTTTAAACGTAAGACGCTCCCAAAGGCAAAATTCCCTCAAGGCATCTACGTCAGAGTCCAGGAAAAAGGCTGGATGAGCGCGGAACTCATGGTGGATTGGGTGAAAACAGTCTGGGGTCGGCGGCCGGGTGGTCTGTTGTTGCCGTCCATGCTTGTCCTGGACAGTTTTCATGGGCACCTAGTAGACCGCGAGATGAGCTAAAGGAGCTGCGCACATATCTGGCAGTGATTCCGGGCAGCCTCACATCAATACTGCAGCCTTTGGACGTGTCCTTGAATAAACCTTTCAAGGACAATGTTCGAAGGCTGTACACCACCTGGATGGCTGGAGGACAACATCAGCTGACTCCAGGTGGTAAGATTAAGAGGCCGCCTGTGGAAATGCTGTGCGCTTGGATCGTGGAAGTGTGACAGGCGATCTCCGACGAAGTCGTCAGGAAAAGCTTCAAGAAGACGGGTATCTCGAACGCACTGGATGCGAGTGAGGATGACATGTTGTGGGATGCGGATGATTCGGACACCGAAAACGAGTCCCCGCTCGGCGAGGATGAATGTGCGATCTCCGACTCGGACTCCGAATAGGGAAAAGGAGGAACAGCTAGGACTTTAGTGTAAATAAATTTTACGTGTGTGTGTGCAGTTGATGGCTCTCGCTTGTTCATTAAAAGGTACTTAGGTATGTTTGTTTTATGCTGAATTAATTGGTAAACGATAAAGTCGCCTTTTACTTGACAAGTGTGCAGATTTAAAGCGCGAGAACCGAGTTGAAAAAATTTTCGAAAATTTTACCCCGCATAATTGGCGCACCTCTAACTTCGAGCCGGATTTTCTGAAAAAAAAGTGCGCCTATTATGCGAGTAAATATGGTATAATGAATCAAACCCTTCCAACTGGAGCACGTGGGTAATAAATGCATTTTTAGTACCACATACAAAGCACCTTCTATTAAGCACCAATTTGCAGCTAATTCAGTTTATTTACTTGCCAACATACCTCTCTCCAGTTGGAAACATTGTCAGTAGGCGACACTTCCACTGCAAATAAAGTCAAGCACAATCCTTAGGCGACAGTGCCAAAAAAACATTTTTTTTTTTCACGAAGAGGAAGAAAAGAACATACCAGAGGGAAAGTTCTTTAAAAACAGCTTTCGCCAAAGCACAGGATTAGATGCCAGTTCAAATAAATCTGTGTTTACTCCAGAAGCAGCCAGCAAGTCTCGCACATTCAGGTAACCCAAAATAAGAAGCTAATGAGAAAGAGAAACAGTGCACATTCAATCAAAATGAGGCCCAGAAAATCTATCAATGCAACGAGAAACAAAGAAAGAAAACACTAAACTGCTTATAAATTGCTGCCACATACCTGGATCTCAGAGCTCAAAGTCATGAATCCAAAAGTGGGAGCAACATTCGTGACTGCAAACAATGAAGGTCACACAAGTTACTTTCCAGGTATCCACAACATGAAAAAACTAAATTTATGACCATTCATATGTAAGCAATTAGTGCAGACTGTAAAAACCACATTATTTGTGTATAACTTCATCTAGAGACACAAATTAGAACCTAGACTGCCAGCACTACATTTCGGATGTTTTATACCGTTCTTATGTTAACTCATGTAATATCCAGTTATTATTGTTATTATTATTATTATTATTACTACTACTACTATTATTACATTACAGGGTGCAGCTCTAATACAAGTTGAGCACATGATGGTTTATATTTGTGGTTTGTGCGGTTCGAGCCAGCTCACCAGTGACGATGGCTGCTGTATTGCTTCAAAACAGATGGGCACTTTCAGGAATCGCCGATAAATAGCGTTTATTATTTCAATGGGATTCAGTCACTGCCACGGCATTTTCTGTGGGACAGCAGTGCAGTGCATTTAGCGAGTCACTGAGCTTACAATGCTGAACTAAAGAGGCTTTGTTAACTTGACAGTGACTATCTGACAAGTCTGAGAACAACATTGCAAGAAGATGCCAGCACAAATGGGGGCTGTAAATTGTGCATATTAAAAATTTAGCACTGTGGATTGTGCTCCATTTCATCCTTTGTGGCTACGGAAATTACTATTGATAGATCCCATCACCACCCTAGTGTTATTTCATCACAACTCTAAAAGATGGTTGTTCTTGATGCTGCCTAGGGTGTTGGATATTCCAGATATATTTCATGATAACTGGCAGTAATTATAAATTATAGCAAATGGCAAATGTTAAAATTCCAATATTTGACTAATTTTCTTTTAATGATGTTCCTAACTTGGCAAACAGGATAAACCAAATCAGTTATAATAAAAGTTTTATCAAAACAGTACATAGAAATGTTAATATAAAATGGCTGTATAGTGACCAACATTTATGTGGCAGCAAAGGGCAGAAAGTATGCATACTACAATAAAATTATGACAATGACATATCTGTGCACATATAGACTGGTAATGATGTGGTGCTAATAGTAAACTAAAACTTCTTAGTGGTGCAGCACAAGAGCCTCACTAAGGCCTCTTCAAACAAAGGTGTCGGGGCATGTACTCTGCATAACATTCAGCACATGCAGTGGCTTCACAAGGGAAGCCATGCTACAAATGTCTTTGATCAATTTTCTGCAGTGTACAAATATTACTGAAGAAATTGAAGACCGGTCTCTTTTGAAGAGTGGTTCTCTGCCAAAAAACACTGCCGGATGTAATGGGTTGTGCTGCCAATACGCTATAAAAAATTATTTTTTCTCCCAGCTTCTGTTTCGCCAAAACTTCACAAGAACATGAAGGGCAGTCAGCCTGTCCTCTCACATAGTTGACTATTCTAGTCTACAATAATTGCGCATACTGAACATGGGCCCTATTTCGAGTCAACTGAACAGGACATCAGTTCACGGCAATGTAGTTACTGGTGATGAAGGTCCTAAGAGAATTTCAAAAAGTGTTAGTAATATTGGGGTTGGAGGCACAAAAGCAACTAAGAAAACACCGTGCCACACACATGGTTAAGTTTAGAAAAAATTTTCTTCATCCCAGAAGTTTTGCCGATAGTGACTTAGTTTTGTTACAAATGCAGTACTTCAAATCTCTGGCAGGTATGGCTGTAAATGGCTAGGAAGCTTGTGCCATTATCAACGTAGAGGTTTTATCTGCCAGCATATCGCCCTGAATGTCAAGACGATGATCCACTGCAATGGCTGTTCTGTCTTATTGCATACAATTGGGAAGATACGCTCACAGTAACTTTGTGTAGGTCAATTCCGTGTACCCTAGCATATGCATAAGTTGTTTATTGCCTCGATCTTTTTACGCAGCAGGGGTGAAAAACAATTACATAAATATCATAAACAAATGTCCTTTGTTATATCTAAGTTAAAAATAAATGTTTTTTGACAGGGTTGCCACCTTACCACTCAAAAAGAAAAGCCGGCTTTCAAGAAAGGGTGGGGTAGGGATACTTATACAGGTTGTTCAATTATTGCTAAAAAAAACAAGCAAAATGTTTAATATTTCACACACAATGACATGCACATTGTTTGCCTAGTCAGGATTATAAAAAAAAGCAGTTAGCCAACCGTTCTGTTATATAAAAATATGTGCCGTCTACATATCCCCTACAGCAGCGGTGGATTTATTTGTGTATGCAACTACTTTATGCTAATAGTTACCAAAAGAGAGCACGATACATCGCTCATTGGATGAATTGAACCTTCTGCACAGTAAACATATCTTGATTTAACATCGATGTATTGCGTATTGTTGTAGCAAATTACTCTCATGAAGGCAATGCAATGTTCAATGGGTCGTTTGACGTGCTGCATTCCATAACCAACGTGAACAGTATTTCCTTTTTTTCTCTCAAAATGAGTGCAACTGAAAATGAGTACATTTGGAGCCTATAATTACATTCTTTTGATGTCAAAATAGAATATGACTGTTGGCAGGATAATGAAGCACTTGATTGCATGCTAACTAGAACTAATTGCTGGAACAGAAAACAACACACGGCTTCATTTTCTTTCTTGGACTTTTTACTTAGTGCTGCAGAATTGCAGTATGTGAATTCGACACATTTGTAGACTGTGCATAATAACTCACACCTCAAGGAAATATAAGGCTGGTGCACACTGGCGACTAGCAGAGGTCGCGCGACCATTTGGTGTGATGGAGTGCACAGAATTTAAAGCGGGTGGAGTGCGCGGAACTTGAAACAAGGCAAGCGGAATTCGAAGTGCACGTCATGAACCAAGTTCGAAGTCCACAAGGAAGAAGAGCTGGCACAGATGTTAATGAATAACAAAAGATGACTGAAGCGCCAATTCGACACAGACGCAGCATTGTTCAAAGCACGCGCGAGACAGGAAAAAAGAGTCGAAACGATGGCCAGAGGAAGAAGAGCCACGCATCAGGGCGGTCGGGTTACGGACCCAAGCCAAGGCTGCTACCTCCATCGTCCGGTGACCTGAGGGGCTCCAGGACTACCAACCAGGCTGCGCTGACGTTCCCGTGCCCGTGGACAGATCTGAGCTGTCGATCTTCGGGCTCGGGCTCAGGCGAGACTGTCCGGCAGAGACTCTACTAGTGCGTAAAATACAGCATGAGCTTGTGCAGCGTCCACCGGCAGCTTAGGAAGGCCGCTTCTCTTACGGTTCATGTAGCTGCCCAACACCGACGCCAACTACGGCAACGTCAACCCCCATGCTTCGCGCAAGGCTTCCGCTAAACGACGTGGGTAAGACCCCGCTCCTTCACAACTCTCCGTGACCAACTCTCTGCAGGAACTGATTGGTAGGACTTGATGATGAGCGACTAACTTATAGCATGAAGTTTCCTTTGTAACTGTATATAAGAAGTAGGACCAGTTACATTTGGGTTAAATGTTCTCAAGCTATAGTTATTGAATGTTTGTGTCAAACCGACTCGTCCTTCGGGAAGTGTCCCGAGGTGGCTCCTCGGACCTCCCAAATCGAACCTGCATGTTGTGCGAAACAAAAAAAAAAACCACAACGTTACATTGGCGTCCGCGACAGGACGAGACCGTTTGCGAACCTGGTTCGAGAGTCCAAAATAGCTTGAAAAATGAGTACGGCAGAATCAACGGTCTTGGCGTTACGCATAGGTTTAGGATGTGCAGAGTTGAAGGCCTGGATTGAGGAATGTGAAGCACACGCACGTGAGGAGAGGGCTGCTGAATGAGAACGACAAAAGAAAATGCTGATAGAACAGTTGGAAAGTGAGAAACTGAAGCAGAAAGCCCTTCTGCAAAAGCTCAAGCTCGCAGAGGTATCAAAGGTGCAGTTAGGAACGAAAAGAATTGGTATGTTTGTGTTCAGCTGCAGAGAAGAAATGTTTGGTCGGCGCGAGTTATTCTCTCTTGGGGTGAATGACCTGGAACCTCTTCATAGCATTTCAGTCAAGATAGACGCTCAGCTAAAGCATGAAAGAGAGATGGGCAGCCAGGCACTTGCAATTAGTAGGAGCGACCTCTACGACTATCTCAGGTCAGATGAAGACAGGGGTTGTCCCAACATGGCCACAAAAGAACATTCAATTTTATTTGCAAGTGATGTGGCTATCTGTAAAAGTGCAATCAAAGGTACATCGACTTCGGCAGCGCATACTCTGCGAGACAGGTCTGATGTACGGGCTAGTGAAGACACCGAGTCTTCTGTTATACCGACTGCAACACGGAACCTGTTGGTGGCCGTATGCTGTGTAGCACAGGCTGCGGTAGTGGATGACATGGGTATGGTAGTGTACCCTATAAATGAGCCTCCTCAAGATGCAGTGATAATAATGTCTCGGGGTCACGCAGAACCAAGTTGTCCGAGAGAACTGGAACAGAGTGCACAAGCACTAGTCGAAGAATAAAGAGTCGAGTCTCAGGTCCCGTACTCATTCTATGATGATGAAAGTAGCCGAGATGACACAGCTGAAGTGGTTAATAGTGCTGAAAAGCAAAGAGGACATACAGCCACACTGATAGAAAGAGAGTCCGAAGAGTCTTACTTCCCCAGTTCAGTGTTATTGGAGCAGTGAGAAAGGATACTTGTGCTTTTTGCTGTTTTACGTTGAACAGGTCACTTCTTCTATGACACCTGGACCATTAGTGGCTTACGAGTCCAAGCAAGGCATTCATGCAGTCTTTCAGACGCTGTCGTACTGGTGCGCTTGAAGGCGACTACAACAGGAAAGTAGGCATTACTGCATTGACGCTAGCAATTGGATGGTTGAGCGTCTGATGGTCCACAGCTGTAGGTACAGGCGAGCCTACTGTCGAAAATTCTTTCAAAGCCATCCCATTCTTTCCTCCAGCCAGGTGATCAGGGCTGTTCCGCGTCTTGTATGGGACGCTATAACTTGAGCATCAAACCAAAATTACCAGTGGCTTTTTTGGATCTTGATTGTGGAACACAAAGGGTATCTCTTGTATATAGTTGAGATTATGAACTCGCATGCAATTTTCAGGATGACATAATGTAGTTTTCCATGACAGTGTATATATGTAGGAAATAGTGGTGTGTGCAACAGGTCCATATTGGGTTTCAAAACTTTAAAGTCCAATTGAGTGTATTTAGTATTTCCGAATGTGGAGCTTTGGACAATTTAGTGAACTGTGTGGGGGACATATATATAGAGAATCTGTGGTGCGGTGCCAAACGCACACTAAACAGCAGTTGTTTTTTTTTCGAGAAAAAAAAAAAACCTTCAATGAAAGGGTGGTCTCTGTGATGGAGTGCTTGGAATTTAAAGCGGGTGGAGTGCGCAGAACTTGAAATGGGGCGAGCGGAATTCGAAGTGCGCACTATGAACCAAGTTCGAAGTCTGCAAGGAAGAGCTGGCACGGATGTTAATGAATAACAAAAGATGACTGAAGTGCCAATTCGACGCAGACGCAGCATTGTTCGAAGCACGCGCAAGACAGGAAAAAAGAAGAGTCGCAGCAGTGGCCAGAGGAAGATGAGCCCCGCATCAGGGCGGTCGGGTTTTGGACCCGCCCGAGCCAAGACAGCTACCTCCATTGTCCGGTGACCTGAGGGGCTTCAGGACTACCACGCTGCGCTGACGTTCCCATGCCCGTGGACAGGTCTGAGCTGTCCATCTTCGGGTTCGAGCTCAGGCGAGGCTGTCCGGCCGGGACTCTACCTCGAGGCCAGTGCGTAAAACACAGCGTCAGCTTTACAACATCAGCTGGTGCAGCGTCCATCGGCAGCCTAGGAAGGCTGCTTCTGCTATGGTTTGTGTAGCTTCCCAACGCTGATGCCAACTGCAACGACAACAGCATCAACCCCGTGCTTCGCGCTCAGGCTCCTATGCAACGACGTGGGTGAGACGCCACTCCTTTGATGTTCCGCGACACACTCTGTGTCGAAACTGAGTGTTTAGGACTTGTGTTTAGGGACTAATATACCCCTGCTGTATTTCTATGTAACTGTATCCGAGAGATAGGAATTGTTATATTTGGGGGTCAAGTCCTTTCGAGTTATTGTTATTAAATGTAAAACGGACTCGTCTTCAGAAAGTGTCTTGAGGTGGCTCCTCAGACCTCTCAAGTCGAACCTGCAGGTTTTGCGAAACAAAAACCACAACGTTATATTTGCGACTTGTGACCAAGAAGCGACTGATGTTCACACAGTCAGAGGCTGTGTGCGAGCAACCGGAAGTCGCAAAACCGGAGAGTCACGCCGAATCTCGTTATCAGGGAGAACTCTGGACGCTGGCGCCGATCAGCTGATCGCTGCCAGCTGAGTGAGCGGAGCAAACCAAGCACGCGGTGTTTTTTGTTTTTGTCCACTCTCACACAGCATTCCCAGCAGCATCAAGGAGTTCGACTCAAGCAAAGAACAAAAGATTGTCATGGAGCTGGTGTGCTGTGCTGTGGTGTCAGCGCTGACAGCACAGAAGCCTCCAAAGAAAAAAAGCCGGTGGTGAATGTGAACGTTCCTTCGCTCGCGAGAGTTGGCCGGCCATGCAAGCCGCCTACCCCCCGAGCTGCGCTGAGACGAGGAGTATTTCTGAGAGTGGTACGTATTCAGAAACGCTCCTTGAATTTAACTTGACTTACCACAGCCTTCAATGCAGCCCAAACGCAACTTGAACGCGGTGTCTTTAGTCGGTGCCAAGGCATGAAGCACGAACGCGTTCCAAACGCGCTGCATCAAAGGCGGTGCCAAGTCAAGTTCAAGACAAAGAACGATTCTGAATACGGAGGAAGATGATGCACAATGCATTTTCTTTTTATTTTGACGGTGTTTAGCTTCTTGCGAATGCCGCTACATAAATCCGACACTTCGCTCGAGCTGCTGCTCCTTGCCATCTTCAAGCCAATACTCCGTGGTAGCCATGCTGCCACAGACCCAGAAGAAGGCGCTCGTTTGTAACTGGCTACAGGAGGCCAGCGAAATGAAAAAAACAAAAAAAAAAATTAGCCTGCATATAAAAAAATGCTGGTGTCACTTCTGGGCATCACTGATTGGTTTCAGAAGTTTTGTGACTGCAGTCGCGCGACTGAAAATAGAGCAAGAAGCGACTAGCCAAAGCAGTCGCTTTGTGACCCTTTGCAACAGTTTGCGACTGTTTGCGACCAGTCGCATGCGGTCGCCCAACCGCTGTTAGTCGCCGGTGTGCACCAGCCTATACACTGTTCATTTAGGAAAACCTTAGCAATCATCAACTCATGTTGGCCACAGCCAGGAGCCCCTCTCGTTCTCATGTTGAGATCTCTAGTCCTTTGAAACAGACATTGACATCATTTTCACTGATTCGAAGGCAGATAACTTACGCTCATAATGCATGCACGTCCCCACCAATGTTTCTTTTCCACTCAAGTTAAATGATTACTATAACTAGAATAATCCGTTACTTTGCACTTCAACGGGCCCAAAATAGCAATCGGTTCAAAATGGCTTGAGAGTTTTAGTGACTGTCAAAAAATACTTAGTATCTTCAAAGTTGCTGAATTTACACTTATAAAAAGGAAAATGTAATAAAATCGATAATCGCGATATGAAATGGTCTGCAATGACCGGTCCTACGTGTAGACTGAAATGGGCCCACTGTCTAGAAAACCAGCAGGGCCAACTGGGCAGCTGGCAACCCAAATATATATGGCCTAATAAAAAAAAAATACTTCCTTATAGCAAAAAGTTTCTTATACTGGAGTACATAATATTAAGGTATAGCTTTATTTAAACACAATATACTACACTTCTAAAGCACTCAACGTGAAAAAAATGTCTCGTTTATTTCAAGTTCCACTAATACAAAGGGCGCAAGACTTGTCAAATGTAAACTTTCTGAAACAGCAACAGAGTGTTTATTGCAACAAAAAAAGAGGAGTTTGAGCTTCCTAGCCCACTTCTATGTAGTAATGGAGGTTACTTAATGCAAAGACACATTCATTTATGGAAATATTTTTAACAATTATGCACAGTCCTCGCATTCAAGACGGCACTGTACACATTTACCTACATCTCTTGCAGCCTGACCCAAGGCAGTTATGTGCTTTTCAATAGTTACAGAGGGCTTTAGGTTAGGTAGCCAGCTGGGTCATGCCATGCCAAACGTCCCATCCCTTTTGGCAATCATCTCAAATGTATTCGAAAAAAATCGTGCCGGTTTACTACATTGAAAACAGAGAATTGTTTAAATATTTTGGAGAGAAAAAAATTTTTGGTTATGTGGCTGCCTTCTGAACTTCCCAGAATGTCATTGGGAGTTTTTTTTTTAAATTAATTTAGAAGTACAGTTTCTATACTAAACTTGGTCTACATTTCAAGTAAAGGTGCTTGTGTAAGGTGTTTGAAGCTCAGTAATATCAGTGCAATTTTTCTGCCAAATACACCTCCAAGAATTCACCCTAAATGTGTTATGTTTGCCTTTTTTCTACTGCAATACTGCACTCTGTATGAATATCAGAGCAGTGAATACTTACTCCAGAGAAGGTATATTTGTGGCAAAAATATTTTTGGAAATCTGAAGTTCTTAAACCTTATGAGAAAAAAAATCATAATTTTCACAAAATCTTCATTTTTGTACACATTGAGACACAATTTACACCATGTGGTGGTTTAATTAAAAATCACCTTATACCTAAATCTAAAGCATATAAACAATTCTTTTAGCATGGCAAGTTTTAGTGTTATAATTTTTTTTTTTGTTTTAAGAAAAAGATAATTTTTGATGTTTCCCATTTGGTCATACAACAGCTCCCACCTTGAAGTTCCCCAAATTATTTTCTTCTTTAACACAATAATTCTAATGATAAAACTTGCCAGAGAAAATAAACTGGCAATCTGCTTTTGATTTAGGTATAAAAGTAATCTTTAAGTAAACTTTAATTAAACTACCACACGGTACGAGTTGCACTTCAATATAGACAAAAATGACTGTTTGTGAAAATTGCGATTTTTCTCTTAAGGTCTGAAATAGTGAGAGGTCTAAAAATGGTTTCGCTGCAAATATAGCTTTTGTTGAGTAAGTATCCACTACTCAGATATTCATACAAAGGGCAGTATTGCAATAAAATAAAGGCAAACATAACACATTTAGGCTAAATTCTTGGAAGTGTATGCAGCATAAAAATTGCACTAATATTACTGAGCTTCATACACCTTACACAAGCACCTTTACTTAACATGTAGACTAAATTTGGTTTAGAACGAAGTAGCAGTATTTATAAAATAGATTTTTTTGCAAACAACACCTAGACGACATTCTGGGAAGTTCAGAAGTTGGCTACGTGACCAAAATTTTTTTTATCTTCTGAATATTTAGTAGTTCACTGTTTTCAATGCAGTAAATAACACGATTTTTTCGAATACACTTGAGACAGTCACCAGAATCGCTGGGACGTTTGGCATGTAATGAACCAGCTGCACTAAAGAATGTGAATAGAGCACAAAAGAGTGCAAAGGGTCAGCAATGGAGTTTGCATCCCCCAATGCTTGGTAATAGTAATAAAGAACTAGGGTGTGCTTGGAATGGCTACGCTTCCAATGCACTAAACGTACACAAGTCAAAAGACAGTAAGGCTACATCTTGCACTATGATTGATAGCACACGCTAAGAGCTAGGTGCGACACTACTGCCATCATGCCCAAAGCCAAAATGTCTACTCTCCGCTCAAGAGATGCACGTTTAGACATTCGCAGAGAACACCACAGTTTTTTTTTTTTTTTTCATTTATTGGTTCCTAAGGTTATATGTTGCTCTTTAAGCATGGGATAGATGCAACAGTATACAACAGGTGAGTGAATGCAAGAGTTGTAAAAGCAGAAGGCAGAATTTAGCGTGAATGTGAAAGCTGTAAAAAGCTCAAACAGCTATGCGCCAGCCTGCTGAACATAGCACACTGATAAAGTTAATGTACATTTCGACACATGTTTAAAACAACTGCTTTGCCTAGCTAGTATATTATATATAACAATATTTACTCGATTCTAACGCAACCACGAGTTTACGTGAGTTACGACTTTTCAGTGTGCTTAAGGAGAAAAAATACGCATTTCGAGGGTATTTCAGGATTCGATTGTAATGCAAGGGTCAACCTTATGAAGCAAACATATTAAAAAAAGAGGCATTATACTAGAGTAAATGCAGTATTTTCAAAGTGGCAATAAAAAAGGTATTCTGCAATAGTGTCCCAATTACCAGCACCATCACTGGTAAAACCAAGAGCAGCATTTGTGCTCCTGTGTGATATACAAGCGATGTGTGTTGGCACAACCCATCGCTTGTATATCTTGACCAAGCAGCACTAAATCTACTACAGAGTGCAGTGCTGGTAAAAGAAGTTGTGCAGAGTTTTGAAGCAATACAAACATGGCAAGATTTGTCAAACAATACACTGCTTTGTACAAATCAACAAAACTTCAAAGGCTGCTGAAAGTAAGACATGCTTATTCAATAGCTGAAATTCATTCTACATAAGTCACCGCTTCCATGTGTTTCTTTCAAGCATTACATGTGCGCCTTCACTGTGGTTCTCATGCACAACAGTCTTTCACACAAATCTCCATTTGCATGATTCTTGCCCTGTAGCATGTTAAAACTGCTATTGTATGTTACAGTATTTATATGAAACATTCAACAACTTCAATTAGTGTGTTCTCAAATATGTATCCAGTAGAAAAGCCCATTCAATTTATATCTTTTATTTTTAACACGAAAGTGTGTTATACTGAAGTCGGGATAGAAAGGTGGGCTAGTCGGTAATTCATGATTGATCAGCTAATTGGGAGTGCGGGAGGAACACACGCAGGAAGCAAAGAGAATGCACACAGCATGACCGCTCACTCTTTGCTTCTTGTGTGTGTTCCTCCGCGCTCCCAGTTCACTGATCAATACTGGGGTCAACCCAGACTTCACTAATGTATTTCCTTCATGGATATAAGATTGGTGAAATGTACACTAGAAAATGACATAAAAAAACTAGAAGAAAAACAAACAAGCCTGCACGGAATGCCCAGCACAGTCACACAGAAAGCTGAAAAAGTGCGTTTTTTACACAATCAGAGAAACTACTAAAAACACACGTGCATGGTACCCACGTGCCATAAATCGTGGGGAAGTGTCCACTATGCCATTATTCGTCATTCTTAAGAAACACACATGGTACCCGCTATACACATTTAAGGAATTATGCACACATCGATGCTGTGGCTGATGATAAAGTATGCCCAAGGCTTTTGTAATGGGTTGGAGTATTCAACGTCCCACTTATTATGCAATTCACATTGTGTGACACCTGGTTGTTACTTTACTGTTCTAAAATGCTTTATTACGCAAGTTAACACGATTCCTTAACCAACTTGATCCCTGCATAAGGTCAGTCTGCAATGGAGTTTCAGGCGTAGTTTTAAACTCCGTTGCAGACTCTACCACCAGCATAACTCAGTGGTAGAGTACTGAGCTGCCCCGCAAAGCTTGGCCCTCTAATTGGTGCGGCACTGAAGGATATGTCACTGCTCTACCACCAGTGTAGTTCAGTGTAGAGTACTGAGCTGCCCTGCAAAGCTTGGTGCTTTAAATGGTGCGCCACAAAAGGACATGTCAGTACTCTACCATAGCTCAGTGATAGAGTACTGAGATGCCCCGCAAAGCTTGCCACTGTAATTGGTGCACCACCGAAGGACATGTCGGTACTCTACCACCAGAGTAGCTGAGTGGTAGAGTACTGAGCTGCCCCACAAAGCTTGACGCTCTAATTGGTGCGCCACTGAAGGACATGTCAGTACTCTACCACCAGCGTAGCTCAGTGGTAGAGTACTGAGCTGCCATGCAAAGCTTGGCGCTCTAATTGGTGCGCCACCGAAGGACATGTCCGAGGCTCTACGAACGCACGCTCTATCGCTAACACATTCTCTCTTGCATGGAGCTCTTAGTTGCAAGGTGGTGAGGTGAAGTACTGCATCACGGCACTAATGAATGATGATGGGGAGCGATTGGGAGACGACGCACTTTGGACATCAGAGAAGGGCCACTGGCCGTGATGGCATCAAAGATGGGCCTTAGAGTTATGGTTATGCTTAGCCTTTCACGTTGTGTCATCATGTGACAACTCACCCATAAGGGTATTGTAGCTTTCACATAAACCAAAGAAGTTTCTCCACCGCCTACCGTTTTGAGTGAAATAGCACCGACTAACAGAACTGCGGTAATAAGTGCTGCAAAATGGCAGACATCCACGGGCAAATGTCACGACTTGATGGAGTGAGACACCAGGAGAATGCCTTGATAAATTCGTGGCTCAAGCTACTAACCTCTGCCTCCCATGTTCCTGAAGCATAGCATGGTAGTGTATGCATGAGCACAGGAGATGTTTCTCTATTACTGGGAAGAGAACACATTACCGTTTCTCTCCTCAATTGATGACATTTTGAGGGAGTGCATATCGATTGAAAGTGTTTACCATGTGCTTGTTGATGCCATCTTTGTAAAGATATATGTAAACTTGCTGTAAACTATGTAAACTTGATGCCATCTTGTAAAGAAGATATGTAAACTTCAGCTACCACATGGATTAAATCAGCATTACGGACATTAGTTGTTGAGATGGAAATGTTCTTCGAAGCATCAACGTGGGTGTATTTACGTGAAACGTTGCTATAGCTGCCAAACAATAATAGACACTGTACAAGCTTTCATAAATCAATGCACAATAAACAATCAACTGCTTCTGTGAAGATAAGTTTCCCTTTTAAGTTTTACCATTCTTATAGTATTAAGTTTTGCCAGTTTTTTTTTTCATATTAGCATAACCTATTTTAAATCATTTATTAGCATTATCTTAGTAATAATTACTGGAAGAGAGTAACATTAATACAAACCACTCTGGGCCCATCCAAGAAGTGGAAGTGCCACAGAATCCTTGACAAGTCGTGACAATGTGGGAAGATTTTTGTACACTTTGTTCGGCTCTGGATCTGCAGAAAAAATCCATGTAGCTTTAGTCAGCTAACAAGCAGTACAAAAATGTGCATGGTCACAGCCCAAAAATTATAAGAACTGAAAGATCAAAGATCAAGCAAAACTTGCCAATCAGTGTCTGAGCATGAGCACGCACGTGATGCAACAGTTTCACTGTGTTTAATGACAACTCAATACGACACCAAGTGTTTAAGCTGGCGAATTTCATGTTCACGAACACACGTTTCTCAATAAAAAAAATTGCATGGCACACCTATCTCCACTGAAACGCCAATTAAAAGCTGTAGTTATCAAAAGCCAGCCATAGATTTATTTACACAGTCACTGAGATAATTTTCAGTGGTTCGACTAGAATACTGCTGTCATGCCATTCCCTTATCTTCAATCGTACGTCATGCGTTCGGGATTTTGATACTTGTTAAATAAAGGCCTGTCATCCACTGAAATGGCGCCGCCTGCTCCAATTGAGAATTGGCGATACATCGCCAGACATTTTGTGGAGGGTGTCCCGCAGAGAGAAATTGCCCGAAGAACTGGAAGGTCGTAGACAGCAATCACAAGGATTATACGCGCTTTTAGAGAAGATGGAACACTTGCGGATGCCAAGCGGTCTGGGCGGCCAAAAGTCACGACGCATGAGGCCGACATTTTGATTGTGGCCGCAGCTGTCGTGCTTCCTTTCTTTTCTGCCAAAGAAATCCAGGATGAGCTGTCACTGAATATTTCTACAAGGACAGTGAGCCGACGACTGAAGCAGGCCAGAATTATTCATTTTGCCGCGGTGCAAAAGCCTTTTCTTTCTGAGCGACAGTGCCAACAACGCCTGGACTTCGCTCTGAACCATCAGCATTGGGCGAAGAAAAATGGAAAAATGTAGTTTCTTCTGACAAGTCAACTTTCTGCACTCGGTAGGATCAGCAGAGGAGGGTGTGGCGGCCTTTGAATTCAAGTAACCAATGCATTCCCTTTTCACGGTGTTAATGTTTTGCTGCTTTGCATATGCCGAAATATTTTTGTACATGTAATATTCTTGAGCTTTTTACAAACTTATTTCAACAAAAAAAATATCCGACAATGTCAATATGGAAACGAATGCACTGTAAAAACAACAGAACGGCCACAAATACAGTAGACTCCTGTTAAACGAAACTCTCTTAAATAAAATTGATGCTTAATAAAACGACTGCCACTAATACGTTTGGTTTTATGGATGAATATTATACCCCTGTTTATCTTTCAGTAAACGAAACTCCTTTTAAAGGAAACGCATTCTCCTGGTTCCTTCAGGTTTCGTTTAAAAGGAGTCAACTGTAATTCTTCGTTAGCCACACATTAAATACATGTGTTTTAAGTTTTTCACACAGCGCCTTGTACACGTTCATCGCGCAATGGTTTAAAGCACACTACAGTTTTAAGCAAAACGCATATAACGAATTCCAACCTAAATTTTCTACACCTTTTACCTGTCCATTCTGGTTCTTTTAAAATTGCAGGTACTGATTATACTGATTATACTCAGAGTGTCCTCTCAAATGACCAGTGTTCAGTGTCCATATGCGGTTCTATAAGAAAAGATGAACTAGGGCCACTTATCCACATTGATGGCAAATTTACAGTGCCCTACTACAGTTCCCTGCTACAAGACACTATGCTCCCATATGCTCTGGGTGGACCTTTCCCCGATGGCTGCTTCATCATCCAGCAGGACAAAAGCCCCCTACACATGGCTCGTCAAGTGACTGCCACGGTTGAAGACCTTGGCGTACGCATCTTACCATGGCCTCCTTGTGGTGCAGGCGCAAACCTGATCGAGAATGTGTGGACTCGAATGAAGTGGGGTCTGTCCAGGTGCAACTTGTCCAGGGCAACGTCGGACGCGCTGTGGAACGCGATTCAAGAATAGGAGGCTCATCGGTCGAACGGCGATTATGCCGCCTCATTATACAAATCTATGCCAAGAAGGATGTCAGAAATAATTTCCGTGAATGGCCACTTCATGCACTATTAAATTTTTGTCACAAAGGGGGTGAAGGGAGCAGAGGTGATAAGTTTCGCCGTTGCTATTTTTCGCTCACCCTGAGTTTGCTTTCCTTTTCTGTTCTTTGAAGGCGAACCCATGACCTCGCTTATTACAGCAATCGTTTTTTCTTTCGTTATCACATGTTACGCTTCAACTAAAACGAATGTTCAGAGAAGAGAATGACGTATGTGGCACCGGTCTGCCAATGAGACAAGATATGCTATCTCTTTAATCAGGGCGCAGCGAGTCGCAAACACTTCACCGCCACTGTGACGTCGTTGAACAGAGCGCGTCACAAAATAAAGAAAGCGACGCCTAGCACGAAACGCTACATGTAATCCCTGGTACTTGCAAGAGAGTAAAAAGATATGGCTGCGAAATTGAAAAGATGCCCATGTGGACTCTCCAAGTCAGATGGCACGGCGACGCAGTTTTATCGGATTGCAGTCGTCGCTCGCACGTCCCGACTTATTTTGTTTACGGGTTGTTACGAAAGACAGCGACGCCAACACGGTCCCGAAGGCGCCACTGCTCCGATCTCCGCTGACACGGTCACCAGCCGTTTGGTAGCATAGGTTTCTCAGCTCGCGACTGCTTCTGCGCAGAGCTGATAGACGAGCGGACGAGACGACGGTAAGTTAAAGCAAGGTTTATGTACAGCATAGAAAGAGAGGCGTTACATATTCGGCACTGGGGCCGACAGTTTAGAGACTCGAAGAGCCGAGCTCTCTTCTCTGACACAAAGGTCTACTGCCGGCGACACACTGCAGGGCTGTTTTTAAGGCACCGGGAGGATCTTTTGAGTAACCAAATGTCCAACCAGAAGCGCCGCTAGCCGTGAGGTCAGAATCCTCCAATGGGGCTCGCCGCTGGGCCGCGTCATTCTCATCAAATCCGGAGTGGCTGCGCATGGTTGCAGCCAAGGACGAGTGACGTCGCCACGCATTGCGTAAGACTCGCCAGACTCGAAGGCCACGAAGGCTTCGACGGGCTCGTGGGCTGAGGGGGCTCGCTGTGCATTGCGCGACCGACCGGCGCCGCCACGTGATGACGCCGTTGAGTTGTTCGCGTCAGGCAGGTTCGCGTGCTGGCCTTGACACAGATTGCCTTTTTCAGAGGCATGGACGTTCGGTGTGAACTCGCAGGCATAACAGCACCCCCGCCGCCAAGCAATGCGCCGGAAAGACGAGCTGCTTCCCTGTGGCTCGGATGTCAGGCGCGCTCGTTTGCCAAGTCCTTCCAGGTTCGCCTCCAGGGCCATGGGGAGAATGCAGCTCCAAACTCCGTTGCATGAACACATCCCATTCTTGAGGACGGATCCCAGCTCCACTGGCTTGTCGCCACAACTTGCCGGCCAGCTTCGCTCGTCTCTTCTGACGATTTTTGGTCTCAGCACTTGTCGTGGTTCTGCAACTAGTCAAGAACGGTTCGACAACAGACAACATACGACACAAGCAAGTGCCCTCGGTCACCCGACAGAACACCAGACAAAGTATATTACAACATATACCTAGCTACGTGTCTATCGGAATTTCGTTCCCTCTACATCAAGAGGCACATGTGGGCACAAGACTCTTAAAATGAGAACTCAAATTTTTACACCTACAACAATGTAACGAAATAGAATACAACATAAAGTTGGCCCCTTGAGATCACTGTGGACGAGAGCGCTCAGCTAAGGCCATGATGAGGACAAAATTTTACCCCGAATCGCCAGTGAGAAACCAAAAGGTGGAGAAGGTACTAGCCAAAACGCACGGCTGAATGGGTCTGCATTAGCGTTTAGCTTTCCTTTTTTGTAGTGAACGTCAAAGTTGTGCTGATGGAGTATCATGCTCCACCTCAGTAACCGGCGACATGTTATTTAACCAGGTTAGAGGACAATGGTCCATTTCGACCACAAACCTCAAACCAGAGAGAGACATAACAAGCTAGCTTTTGAATGGCCCACACGAGGCAAGCACATTCCTTTTCAGAGGTACTGTACGCCTCTTCCCTGCCACTGAGTTTTCGACTTAAATATAAAACTGGCCTTTTGTTACCAGCACCGTCTTCCTGGCACAATATAGCTCCCAGGCCGCGATCGCTCGCGTCGCATTGAATCACAAATCTCTTAGAGAAATCGGGTGCCAAGAGAACGGGATTTTCGCTTAGGGCCTGTTTTAGCAGGCAAAACGCATTCTCCTTTTCCGAGTCCCATACTACTTTAACCGGCTCGGACTTTCAAAGTGCGTCAGTTAGAAGACTGGCATGCTAGAGTAGTTTTGCACGTAATGCTGATAGTATCCAGCTAGGCCCAAGAATGCCCTTATCTCAGATTTTGTGGTTGGTCGTGGATAGTTCACAACGGCGGCTACCTTAATTTCTGAAGGTCTACGCCGGCCACGCCCCACAACCTGTCCCAGATAAGACACCTCGCCGCACCCTAGGTGACATTTAGTAGGTTTCACAGTAAGACCAGCTTCTTTCAACCTGTTCAGCACGACACGTAAATGCTCGACATGTTCTTCCCAGTTATTTGAGAAGATGTGGACATTGTAAAGATACGGCAGAGCGAACTCAGAGAGGCCTTTAGGAACGCGGTCCATTAAGCCTGAAAAACAAAAGGGCGCATTTTTCAATCCAAAGCTCAGCTTAAGTGGACGATACGTTCCAAATGGAGAAACGAATGCGGCATAGCGACTAGCACGCTCCGTAAAGGGGACTTGCCAATACCCTCGCACGAGATCTAACATGGAAATATAGCTGGACTGTGACACAGTTTCTACCCTCTCCTCTAGGTTTGCTATCGGGTAAGTTTGGTCTCGTGTTATGGCGTTAAGATGCCGATAATCGATGCATGGCCTCGGATCTTTTTCTGGCACTTGAAGCAATATTAGAGGAAATGTATAGTCACTCTCGCCCGGTACTATGACTCCCACCTCCAGCGTTTTAGCGATCTCCTCTTTCATGATCTGTTTTCGCACAGGGGAACAACGATACGGCTTGCTACGGATTGGCTCCTCACAAGTTAGCTCGATATTGTGTTCAATCATCGTCGTGTTTCAGGGACGGTTCGAAAACACGTCTTCAAACTCCGAAACACTCCTTCTCAGGTCCTCCTTCTGGACTTCACTTAACCTAGGCTCTAGGTTCAACTGCTCCAAGATTACCTCCGATCCCCTTTCGATTACATCACTAGAACTCAAAATTTCTGCTCCCTCTTCTTCTGAAGCATTCAACAGCAGATTTACGACTGCTTTACGTTGAACGTATGGTTTCATCAAGTTGGTTTTCATGCGCCAGTTCCAATAGTTGGCGACGATACTTGTGTGGCACCAAAAGCTGCTCATACTTCCGACCTTGCACATTTGTGTAGCTCCGATACAGAAGCCCTGCTTTCTCAAGAAAAGAAACATTCTTTTTCTTTTTTCCCAAGTTTACGCTTTCTATTGGCGCTTTAATCAAGAGATCCTCACGCAGCTCTTGAATGAGCGTTTCTCGATCAACCCTCGACAGCTCACTCCAACTTTTCGCTACAGGCGAGAGCGTTGCACCCCTATCGCTCTGACTGAATGGGGCCATGTCGTCTCCTCCTGCTACGGAAACCGCGCCAGTTGCTTCGGCGACAGGCCGCTCGAATAGCTGCTCAAATGACTCACACGAAGAATTTCCGGTCTGAGGTTCCGTCGACTCGCCGCCAAGGTCACCTGATGCTTCACCACATTGAACAAGATCAAGCTCCTGCGAAAGCTTCCACGCTTGCGATCACGTGAAGGCCATGTACGCTAAGTTGGAGAAAAACAATTTACCCCGCTCTTTGAGAAGCTGCTCTGAGTTGTTAGAGAAAAGATAAGGAAAACGATCAGAAAGCACGGCAGACACAGTCGCTTTGGTGCGAAGCTTACCGAACGGGCCTTCACTGACAACCG
This sequence comes from Rhipicephalus microplus, assembly GCF_043290135.1. Lineage (NCBI taxonomy): Eukaryota > Metazoa > Arthropoda > Arachnida > Ixodida > Ixodidae > Rhipicephalus > Rhipicephalus microplus. The sequence continues at coordinate 249,619,898 of NC_134710.1, forward strand.
TAGCGATTGGTAAGCAAGCCCTCTGCTCCTCGGCGACTTGCCTGATCCACACGCATTTTCTTGTAAAGTCATCCGGAGATAGTCATCCGAAGGATGGGCAACGTCGACGGTTGCCGCTGAGTCTCGAAGTGCTCGACACGTTTTACCATTCACACTAATTTCTTGGAGATACGGCTCTAACAACCGCATGTTCTTTTCTGATTCTCGGATTGTTGCGAAAGCAAACTTTGGCTTACAGCTTATCGCGATGTGCCCTTCCTTTTTGCAGTTGTAGCAGATTAGCGGCTTCCATAATTCAAACGCCCGTGTGGTATCAGTGCGTTGTTTAGGAACCACACTCAATTTCTCCACTTCCGTTTGCCCTTCCCCTACAGTGTCCTTCGTAAAAGACGGGTCCTTCTTGCAATTACAATCCAGAGTGGGTTTTGTTGATCAGGTTTCTTTGAAAAGCCATCTTTCATTTCATCCTTTTCAATGCGCATTGCCCTGCTATGCAACTTTCGACGAATATAATACTCCTCAGCTAACTCTGCTGCCTTGTTTAGCTGTACTTCACTAAGTTTGTCCTGCGGCCAAAGCTTGACATCCTCCTCAATGCAGCGGTAGAATTACTCCAATGCAATGCATTTGTCGGAGCTTACACGGGAAAGATCCAGCCCTGACAGCTTTCGGCTTTCGAAAAGATTTTTTTTTTATCGCGCTGCACGCGCCGCGCGGCCCAAATGCCAACTTCTTCCTCCTTGACGCGCAGCGCATTAAGGCGCTACAGGGCTCCCCCCCGTAGAGCGAGAGCCGTAGGAATCACCAGAGGAGTCGCCCAGTGGACATGCTTGGATGTTGGCATCCAGACTTTAGATTGAAACCCCGCGGCCGCGAGAGCGGCGATCTATGCAGGTTTCAGTCGATCAGCAGCCACGACGTCTTCACGGCCATTGATGTCCAGCGCGAACGTCTTAGGTGTACGATGGAGTATGCGGAATGGGCCATCATAGGCTGGTGTTAGTGGTGGCCGTATTTGGTCACGCCGAACGAAGACGTGACTGCGGTCATGCAGATCCTGACTGACGAAGACAGACTGGGGGTGTCGGTCGGCAGGAATCACAGGAGCAAGGTCCCGAAGTGTGGTGCGCAGCTCTCGAATGTACGTGGAGGCATCGTGAGTGGAAGGTGGCGATGACGGCTCAAAGAATTCTCCTGGAAGACGCAGGGAAACGCCATAGACTAGTTCGGCTGATGAGCAGCCGAGATCCACTTTCAATGCTGATCGGATGCCCAGAAGTACGAAGGGGAGGTGGTCGAGCCAACGTTCCCTTGGCTGGTGAGCAGTGAGGGCAGCTTTCAGTTGTCGATGAAGCCGTTCGACCATGCCATTGGCGGAAGGATGGTAGGCAGTTGTGTGGATGTGTCGAATGCCCAGGATATTGGCAAGTGCGGTGAAAAGGGCCGATTGAAACTGACGACCGCGATCAGTGGTGACGACAGAGGGGCATCCAAAGCGCGACACCCAGCCGTTTGTGAAAGCCTTGGCAACTGTTGGTGCTGTAATGTCGGAAATGGGAAACGCTTCCGGCCATCTGGTGAAGCGATCCACACGTCAGCAGGTAACAGGATCCTTGCGATGACGGAAGAGGACCGACGATGTCGAGATGGACGTGAGAAAACCTTGCGTCTGGAGGCCGAAACGGGGATGTTGCCGTGACAGTGTGACGGTGAACTTTAACGCGCTGGCACTCAAGGCAGGTTCGCGCCCAGCGTCGGACATCAGCATTGATGCTTGGCCAAAGGAAACGAGATGTGACTAGTTTCTGGGTCGCACGAATACCAGGATGGCTCATGTTGTGCAATTGATCAAAAATTGCACGACGAAAAGCTGAAGGCACGAAGGGCCGAGGGACACCAGTAGACGTTTCGCACGTTATTAATGAGGTAGAAAATGGAAGCGGGCACTCCGTGAACGATAGAGACGTGGATAAAGAGCGAAGACGATGCAGCTCAGGATCGTTTCTTTGGGCAGCTGCTAGCTCTTCCATGTCTAGTGGTGGCTGGGTCGACAAGGCATCGATGAGGGATAGTGCATCAGCAGCAGCATTTTCCGGCCCATTTACGTTTCTGAGATCCACAGTGAATTCGGAAATAAAGCATAGTTGACGGATCTCCCGTGCAGTATAATTGCTGTGATTGCGATGGAAGGCAAACGTCAGGGGCTTGTGGTCTGGAACAACGTAAAAGTCCCGGCCCTCCAATAAATGACGAAAATGTTTGATGGCGAGGTATACCGCGAGGAGTTCTCGGGCAAATGTACTGTATTTTGTCTCTGGTGGCTTCAGTTTTTGCGAGAAAAACCCAAGGGGCTGCCAACCGGATACGTGCTGCTCGAGAACAGCGCCAACTGCCATGCTTGATGCATCGGTGATGAGACGAATTGGGGCATCAGGGACGGGATGTATGAGCATGGTAGCGTCTGCCAGAGGCTTCTTGGCAGTGTCGAAGGCAGATGCAGCGTCCTTGGGCCACTCCAGTGGCGCAGCCGGGTCTTTCTTTTTAGCCAGTAGGTCGGTCAAGGGCTTTAGGAATGTGGCGCACTTTGGAAGAAAGCGGCGATGGAAGTTTAGTAGGCCCAGAAATTCTCGGAGTCTCTTCAGTGAAGTAGGGGGTGAAAAGTCTTGAATAGCCTTCACTTTGCTGGCGAGTGGTTGGATACCCTTTGGAGTGACAAGGTGGCCTAGGAACTCTATTGTAGCGACGCCGAAGACGCACTTATTGGGATTAATTACGAAGCCGTAATCATCCAGGCGGTGGAACAGGGTGCGCAGGTGGGCTTCATGCTTAGGGCCGGATGAGCTTGCTACAAGGAGGTCATCAAGGTAGGCAAATACGAAATTGATAGTGCGCTGAAAGGTCTATGCAGAGTTGCGCAATCCAAAAGGCATCCTCACATATTCAAACAGACCGAATGGGGTGGTGATGGCCGTCTTCGGAATGTCGGCGGGTTCTACAGGAATCTGATGGTAAGCCTTCATTAAGTCAATCTTAGAGAAGATTGTGCACCCAGCCAAGTTTGATGTGAAATCCTGTATGTGAGGAAGTGGATAGCGGTCTGGTAAGGTGTGGGCATTGAGAGCGTGGTAATCCCCACATGGTCTCCAGTCGCCAGGATCTTTCTTCCGCACCATGTGGAGTGGCGACGCCCAGTTGCTGGAGGAAGGCCGCACAATGCCGAGTTCAAGCATGTGCTCAAACTCACGGCGGGCGATGGCGAGGCGTTCTCCAGATAGTCGACGGAGTCGTGTAAAAACGGGAGGTCCAGTTGTCACAGTGTGGTGAGTGATGGAATGCTTCACCGGTGACTCTCTGGTGTGTGACTTCGTGATGCTGGGAAAGTCGTCGAGTATTTTTGCATACGGCGAAGCAGGTGTGAGAGCTCGCAGTCCCGTTGGAGAGGAAGTACAGAGTACACCGCTGATGGAGAGGCGGGTGTTGAGATCAATGAGGCGATGAGCATGCATGTCCACAGCAAGGTTGAAAAAACTGAGGAAGTCAGCTCCAAGAACAGCTTGCAAGACGTCAGCGAGGATGAAAATCCAGCGGAATGTACGGCGTAGTCCAAGGTCAAGTGTAAGAGAGCGTTGGCAGTATGTGCGAATGGCGGAATTGTTGATCGCTTGCAGTGGGCAGGTCTGTTCGTTGCGATGGCGATCTGCAAACGAGGCCACGATGACGCTAACCTGGGCTCCTGTGTCGACTAGGAAGCAAGCGCCAGTGATCTTATCAGAAACATAGAAAAGGCGGCATGACTTTCGACCAGTACCACTTGCCGCCGTCAGTGGCCGGTCATCGCATTTCCCAACCAGGAGCACGGGCGAGTGCACTTGCGAGCAGAGGCACCGAATCGGCGGTGGTACCAGCACACGGTTGAAGATGAAACGTCCCGCGGCGCGTCGGGTGGCCGAAGTTCCGGAGAACGTGGGGGTGTCGAGGAGCGACTGTGTATCTGCAACCTGGATGACGGTCGATGATGCGCAGGTACAAAGTCATCGAGGCGCCTGACAAGGGCGTCCAAACGGTTCTCGATGCTCGCGAGCGCCGGGTCTGCAGCGGTGGCCGGTGGCGGTGTAGTAACGGCGTTGAGGCTATGTGCCCGCGAGTAGTCCGACACTCGGTCAGCCATTTCAGCGAGTGTGTCTAGTGGGATATATCCTGCAGCTACGAGGACCGGGACCATGCTCTGCCGTAAGCGCTGGAGGAACAACTCACGTAACAGCTTCTCCTCTTGAGGGGCGGAGGGGCCGCCAAGAAGCTGGCGCATGCGTCGCAGGAGCTGTGATGGGCGACGGTCACCGAGCTCTGTAGCCGTGATGAGCTGTTGGAGTCTGCTGTGTTCGGACTCAGACTTGCGGGAAATGATAGCTGCCTTCAACGTGTCGTAGGGAAGGGTCGGGTGCGGCGACGCTAAAATATCAGCTAAGTCGTCGGCTACGTCAGGAGGTAAGCAGGATACCAGATGCCAGTACCTGGTCTGTTGGCTGGTGATTTGCCGTAGACGGAAGTGCGCCTCGACCTGCAGAAACCATGTGCTGTGGCTGTTGGGCCAGAATGGTGGCAGGTTGACATGTTGAATCGCAGCAACTGCAGCACTGCTAGGTCTGGCGTCTTCTTGGGCGTCAGGACCGGTAGGATTGGTGGCAGAGTTGGCGGGATCCATGCGGGATGATCGGGGCTGTGTGTTCGTTATCGGGTCACCCTTAACTGTCGGAGCTTACACGGGAAAGATCCAGCCCTGACAGCTTTCGGTTTTCGAACAGATTTTTTTTTTATCGCGCTGCACGCGCCGCGCGGCCCAAATGCCAACTTCTTCCTCCTTGACGCGCAGCGCATTGAGGCGCTACACATTCTACAACTTTATCGCGATCGTCATAAACACCTTCGCCCTTGAGCTATTAAATTAAATCGGCTTTAAGAGGAAACGCGAAGTCAACGTGTGACTCATTCCCCTTTTAGCATACCAGAACCTTTGCCTGAAAACCTCGGGTGACAACTTATAACGTCTCAAGAGCACTTCCTTAACCTCGTCATAGCTCCCAAATGCTTCCCTTGACAAGCACGTTATCACGTCAGACATTTTGCCGGGAAGAAGAGCCAACAGGTTCCACGCCCAAAGAGACCGCTCCAAAGAATTTCGCTCACAGACGTGTTCAAACTTGACGAGATACTTCGCCATGTCCTTGCCTACTACGAACGGTCGCAGTTGGTCCCGAATTGTATAACCGCTGACCTGAACTGTTGGAGAAGCTACGCTAGGCGCCTGCGAACACTGTAGGATTGCCAATTCTGTTCGTTTCAACTCGAGGCGCTCCTGTCTCTCGGACTCCTCACGCTCACGACGTTCGCGCCTTTCAGCTTCTTCACGTTCGCGAACTTCTCACCTTTCAGCTTCTTCGCGTTCGCGAACTTCTCGCCTTTCAGCCTCCTCGCGGCGTGCTTTGATATCCACCCAGGCTTCATCGACTTCCTCAGCCGATACTCCTTCATCCTTCATGTTCTCAATGATCGCCTGCTTTCGTTTCGCACGGCCCAAAGTAATGCCGAGTTCCTCACAAATTTCGATGAGTTCCTTCACTTTAAGGTTCTCCATCGTTCAAACTAGCCTCTTGCTGTTTCCCCTGTTAATAATCTACTTGCCGTACCGACTATAAGTCAACTAGCAAGACGCGCAAGCAATTTTTCACACTCTCGTGTTTACCCCCTCCGCATTAACTTTGGTTTCAAAGCGCTTCGACTTTGCTTGAAACGATCAAAGCTCACTCTAATGCTTCACACAGCCCTTCTCTTAACTACTATAACCAGTGCTAGAGTAGTCTGGTGAACTGAGGGGAAAACATCAGGCACTCACCGCATCAATGTTGCTGACGCCGGCCGATCCTGCAGCTGCCAACCACTGTTACAAAAGGCGGCGACGCCAACACGGTCCCGAAGGCGCCACTGCTTCGATCTCCGCTGACACGGTCACCATCCGTTTCGTAGCGTAGGTTTCTCAGCTCGCAACTGCTTCTGCGCAGAGCTGATAGACGAGCGGACGAGACGACGGTGAGTTAAAGCAAGGTTTATGTACAGCATAGAAAGAGAGGCGTTACAAATTCGGCACTGGGGCCGACAGCTTAGAGACTCGAAGAGCCGAGCTCTCTTCTCTGAAACACAGGTCTACTGCCGGTGATGCGCCCCAGGGCTGTTTTTAAGGCACCGGGTGGATCCTTTGAGTAACCAAATGTCCAACCAGAAGCGCCGTTGGCCGTGAGGTCAAAATCCTCCGATGGGGCTCGCCGCTGGGCCGCGTCATTCTCATCAAATCCGGAGTGGCTGCGCATGGTTGCAGCCAAGGACGAGTGACGTCGCCACGCATTGCGTAAGACTCGCCAGACTCGAAGGCCACGAAGGCTTCGACGGGCTCGTGGGCTGAGGGGGCTCGCTGTGCGTTGCGCGACCGACCGGCACCGCCACGTGATGACACCGTTGAGTTGTTCGCGTCAGGTGGGTTCATGTGCTGGCCTTGACACAGATTGCCTTTGCCTTTTTCAGAGGCATGGACGTTCGGTGTGGACTCGCAGGCATAACAGGGTGTACAACTGATCCGGGGACCCGCTCCCCGTGGGGATGGCAGGACAGCTATCACAGCGGACACCAAAAGCATTCAGCGCCGTCACAATACATGTGGCTAGTTGACTTATCATAAGAGTCCTGCAGCAAACACGTCCTCAAACAGGGTAGGTAGATGAAGCTGGCTCCCAAACAATGATAAAGTGTGACATAAAGTATATTTTAAAAGGTTTTTTTTTATCTCTTGTGGGTTGTAAAACAATAGCCCTAAATAAGGAAGAGCCCTAAAAATTCTAGGGTGGGTAGGGACCGTAACTAATCATATTTTACTAATGAAGGAATGCCTTTTCTTCAGTGCTATTTGGTTGATGTATATACGTGGTGATTCTAATAAGCAACAACAATGATAAAGACAGCTACATTATTTTCTGTTCTTATGTACCATGGTGCACGAGCATGAATATTTGCTACGTAATGAGCAATACAAAAAAGAGCCACCCACCTGACAGAAATGCCCTCTGGATGAAGTCTGAAAGTCTCAAGCTAAGTGAGAAGCCTTCCGTGTTACCTTCGTGTGTGGCTAGCCCTAAGTAAGAATGAAAATAAACATTCTCGTAAACCTTTCAATGTAGAGGTTCATGTACGAGCTGTCTTAAAAAAGTAATGAGACTGGCAACACTGCACACAATCTAACAATGTACATTCTCATGAACCTTTCAATGTAGGAGGTTTTGCAGTTATAAACCCAGCCACTTTAATGTACACTCAATTCACAATTTGGCTTACAGTTGCATGTACGAGCTGTCTTAAAAAAGTAATGAGACTGGCAACACTGCACACAATCTAACAATGTTGTGTCAAACGGCCTGCCATAAAAACGTGTACGTCTGGCCAAGAAGTACCCGTAACACTTTTTGAAAAGATAACGTCACTCCTGCCACATACTTTCCAAAGTGGCAAAGTTGGCTGGGGCCCCTTCTAACTTTTCCTCACTCCAGGTGTTCAATCCAAGCGATAGTCCAAGCTTTCCACAGTCTTCTTGCTGCCTTTGTGCTTCTTTTGAGTATTTGCAGCAAGCAGGCAAGCATGCTGTGTGTGCTTAGTTCTTAAGCCTCCCCTGGATGCCTCCAACTGTTAGCTACAACAATGTGCACTGTTGAAGATTTGGTGACAATATTTCTTCTTTTAAGAAAAAAAGTGAAGCAAAGCTTAGGAAGTTGCTCATTAAAGTAAAACCTCATTAATTCAATGTCACTGGATACGCGAGAAGTCTTCAAATTAAACGAATTTTAAAATTAACAAAACATACAAAAAGTGGGATGCAAGAAACTTAGAACTGTTTAAAGTAATCAGGGCTTGTCGTTTGCTGAGCCGATTAGCTTGTGGCCTCAAGGGTTATGTTTTCCAGCAATACCTGGTCTTAATGTTGCCACAAACACGGGAGAATGATGGCCCTCGCTGGGGCCACTGAAAAGAAAAGAAAAACAAAAAACAAAAAAGCCTGTCGTAATTAACTGAAATACGTGCCTGTAGAAAACGAGACATCTTCACTGCAGCACAGTAACGACACGCGGGCAGCTTGTCGCCTGCTCCTCGTTGCGTTCGCATGTCATGATGTGACCATTCGCGCATTTTTTCTGGTATAATTAGGAAATTAATAATGGCCAGTATGACATAATTTGCTATGAGTTATGGCTGGAAAAAGTGACCTTCGAACTTTCAAACTTAGTTTTCGAAGTAGGTGTTGCTGGCAAGAACTCCGCTATCAGTGCAAAGGCGCAAATGGCTGGACCAACTGGCAATCGGTGGTTTGCATACATCACGATTTCCACCAAACCACCTTTTATTAATTTCTTTGCACTCCCAGGAAGAATGGGTAAACCGTGACCCGCTGACATCGCGAAAAACATGAAATCTGCTGCCCGCACGTCATCGCTGTATTGCAGAAAAGCACGTCTCGTTTTCCACAGGCGTATGTTTTTGTTGACCACGAGGCCGTTTTCTTAATTTTTTTTCGAGGCTGCGGCGCTTCAGCTGCCACTGATTAGTATCGCTACGTGGCATTGCCTTTTGGCTATGAAAGACAGTCGTTTCTGCGAATTTGCGGTCTAATAGGGATCTACAACGGCCTCCAAAGTTCTGAAATTAACCGAACCGAATTAACAGCCTCTACAAATAATCCCCTCAAACGTGCATTGCAATATTCGGGACCACGGAAATCCTCTGAATTAGGCGGGTTTCAAAATAACCGAGTTCGAACTAATGAGGTCTTACTGTATTAAACACCAAAGATGTAATATTAAGCTTCAACAATTAAATTCTTCCGCAACATACCATGAACAATGATATTTGGTTGAAACAGAACAAATGCCACACTGAAGGACACTGTAGGGCAAGTAGGATGTCTGTAGCCAATTTTCATCAGGTAGTCACTCCTTTCCCAAAAGAACTTTTCAGTGGCAGGGTGGTCCTTTGCACTCCCATCAGCCAATGTTTCTTGCCAGCCCTGTAAGGCAATAGAACCAATATGTCTCACATTAAGCACTGAAATACTTGAGTTGATAAATGTAGTTTCTTTATTATTTCTTGAATCGGACAGATGCCCTCGAACTCAGAATAAGGAACAAAATGTGCATCTTTAATAAAACAACTGCCCAAACTACCAAGTGTAAATTAATATGCTTTATAGTGATACAACCATACAGAATCGAATGTAAGTTTAAATTGGGACAGACAGTGATTAATAAGTCTATGCATAGGTATGAGGGAGCACAAGGGGGCAAAGGGGGTGACCGCCACCCCTAGTCACCTAATAAGCGAGGAAAAACTCTGTCCCATACATCAACTAAACAAAAGGGGGGGGGGGGGCAACATCTGGCCCATACATTCGCTTAATAGGAAAAGGGGCGCTGCAATGAACCTTCGCCCCGCCCTGATAGGGAACTTTGCGCACACCTATGAGTCTATGATAAAAAATAATCTGGATTCCCTCAGCACAGCACAGTCCATAATTACAGTATAGGTTTCATGCATAAAACCCCTGAGTTTTGAAGTAGTAGCAATAAAACTGCATGCCATACCACTATAAAGTTGGTACCACCGCTGGAGCCACTCCACATGATCTCAAAGTCATGAACATAAGTCAACAGTAATTAGGTGCTTCATGCTCATTGTTAAAGAAAGCTTTTCTATAAGCCAAATCTGAACTATATCAACAAAAAAAAAGCCAAAGTTTGGTACAAGCCTTGTGCTTAACCCTATTCAGGAGATTCTATGAAGCAGTAATTAATTAGGCAAGTGAATTTAGCTACCAAAAACACAGAAAGCTAAATATATGATCCTATTTCAGTAGTAAATAATTATTTCAGCATGAACTTGAGTCTTTTAAATATTAAATAGCAGATTCTATTAATTTTGTTTGGGATAATACTTTTTTCAAGCTATCCAGCATCACAAAAATTAAAAAAAATAAACTCTGGCAAAGTCATTTGTCTGCAAACTCTTTACAATTAGGTAAAAAAAAAAATGACTGTCAGAAGTAAAAGCCAATGCAATCACCATACCATTGTTTGCTGCAAATATTATTGTACTTTTTGCAAGGCATGCTACAGATCATTTCCAGAGAGTCCTCATCTCAATGGGCATGAGACGTGCTGTATGACTTCTCGCTAAATGTAGCCTCAATGAAATGTGCCAGATATGAAGAATTGGAATTTCAATAATCTGAAGCATGACCACCCGCCCCACAACTCACAAAACTGTCCTGAATAGAGGCTACAGTCTCGCGTCCTGCAAGAGAAACAAAAATATTGAAAGGCTTCCTGCATTTCACATTTTATTATTATTTGGCAGAAGCTTGAGTTCAGCTGCATCTCTTTACCCTGTTTGGCGATGCATTAGCTGCAAGCACTAGGCTTCTTATAAAGTCACAAATGTTCAATACCGGCAGCTGGATGCACAGGATTCCCCGAATGAAGGCAGTGAACTCTCACACATTTGAACATGTGAGTGCCATTATGTCTTCCTACTGGTAGGATGCTGCTAAAGTGCCCTGCAGCACTGGGAATGATTGTAAGACTAAACCTTCGCAACTACAAGAGTATGCATATTGTTACGGATAAGACGTGATGCTGTATCGACGAGGCTGTGGATGAGATGTATTTAAAACCAGCAGTAATGATGCGACCGGTGCACCAGCGATCGAGCGGAGACAACCCTTCGTCTTTCTTGTAAGGCACACACGCATGTCGCCGCCCAGAACATCGATATGCATAATGCATGCACGTGGTAATATCAAGGCTAATTACTGACAGGCGAACAAATTAAACAAAAAGAATGATTGGCTGCAGCGTTTGCGGCAAAGATTTCCAAACAATGAGAGATAACTCCTCGCTACCCCTCAAGTGGAAGGTGTACAAAGTATACAGACACTGCATACTGCCAGTATTAATGTATGCAGAGAAAACTTGCGAGGATAATAAAGAAACTCAAGAAGATAAGAGCAGAATGGTTTAAAGAACAGGAATACATGACGTTCTAGTTGACATGATAAAAGAAAAAAATGTTGGATGTTTGCTTTAGTGATGCAAGGCTGGACTAACAGCTGAAGTTGTGGCTGACATAGATTATCAGCAAAGTTTTCATTAAGAAGGCCTTAACTTGGCAGTCCTAATTAGCACAGCATTATTTGAAATTATAATTACTATTGCCTTAACTAACACATTTTATTACCAGTCTTAATCAGAAAGCCCCACTAACCTAGGTTTTTAAGCAGAATAAGCCGAGCCACAAATATTTCACTATGTGTTATATTTTTTCTAAACTAAAAAAGTACTAGATTGATAGCTGCAATTCTTTAACGCCTTCAGGTGCCTTAAGCACAACTGTACACGAACTTCGGAGGCGCGTCACACACCACGTTTCTTCAAATGACTTGAAACGCAGTGGGCACATTCATGGACGCTTCTCGAGTAAACTACTAATGCTCATTTAACTTCAATGTGCTACATATTACTTCAGAGAATTATTCTGCTAGAGACACTACCATGCTTGACAATCGTTCAATGTGCCGCATTCCCAGACCAATGTCAAGAGTAGTTTTTTTTTTCTTTGCTGAAAACGAAGGCAACCAAGAGACAAACTGTGCATGCATTTTGGACGTAATATTTGGTTCTCTTAATGCAAGCACTGAAGCCTACTGATGGCAATATATTTAGATATTTATTTGCATGCTAATTAACATTCATTACTGAAACTTAGAAAAATAACACATTTCTTTATTTTTTTTCTTGGAAATTAGTACTGAGTGCCTTGAAATGATGCCATGTGAATTTGACATTTCCAGACAGTGCATCCCAATTCGTGCTTGAAGGGGTTAAATAAACATAATTATAATTCGAAACAATTAGAAAAAGTATTATATTCTTTTTTTTACTTTCTATTCAAATGTTTTTTTTTAAACATCAGGTTTTTTTTCTTTTCACAAATTTTTTAACAAAGGACAAATTGATTATGTGCATCCTAATTCGTGCTTGAAGGGGTTAAATAAACATAATTATAATTCGAAACTTTTAGAAAAAGTATTATATTCTTTTTTTTACTTTCTATTCAAATGTTTTTTTGAAACATCAGGTTGTTTTTTTTTTCACAAATTTTTTAACAGAGGACAAATTGATTATTGTTTTATTCTTATTAAGATAAATACCCCCTGAAAGCACATTTATTTACTTTGACTTCGATATACTAATAACACTGTAAACCTATCAGCTGTCACAGAAAAAAAAATATTCTTAACTGAAACACACAAAACAGTCCATTACCGCTTTGTAAGGCAACGGTTGAAATAATAGCATAGCTATTGCTTGTAAAGATTCTGTCAGAAATATTCTTTTAAATACTCTAAAAAGAGAACTGATTTCAAATGCATATTCCCACCCACAGAGTTGTGAGTGGGCATGTTAGCATTGAATACTGAACTTGGACAGTGCACGTGAGGGGAGCAAGAATGATGAGATGGGATGAAGTGCCAGCTTACAAGATTGTATTAAAAGAACATCCACCAAGGTGCTCAGCAAACTGTACTGGTTTGCTGTTGTACTGTGCTGTTTTGTCTACCCTCATCCCCTGCTAGTACTGTTCTATTTAATCTTACCATTGGGTCACAGTATCCCTGTAAGCCAGAAACGGAACTGTGTAAGCAGAAAAGAAAACTGAAAAGCTTACTTCTAGCTCAAATCCAACTTCAGTCATGAGCACGTGGACTGCCAAGGCCAGTGCTTCGCGGCTATGGTTCACGTTGCATGTCATGTGCAACTCTTCCAACTGCTTAGGGAGCGGCATGGTGAAATCTTGTACCTGGTAGCAATACTGTGGTCGTGCTTGTTCCCTACTTTATAAGGTAACAAAAAAAGATTTGAAAGGAATATCATTAAACAAAACTTTTGGTTATTCTCGCAGATTGATAAACAAAATGTAAACTCACTGAACCCTAGCTTATCATGCTATAAACATAAAGTGCGGCACCTAGAGAAACAAAATTACAGGTATAAACACCGTTACTGATATATTAGATTCCATAAAGTTCAGTAATGTTGTAGAAACATTATAAAATGTCAACACACACTCCTCAAATCAAGTTAGATTGCAGTGCTCGCAAGCAATACAAGTACAATGCTAAGTAATACACTGCAACAATGTTCCTGTGCACAGGAAAAAACTTTGGTCCTGATTTCATGTCAGCAATATATTAGACACACATACACAATAACAGGAGAACAATCAAAGGCTTCTTCTTTGTTATACACAATCTCAGGATATCGACAATAAAGTAAGAATACGGGGACATTATTTGTGGTTTTGCATGGTAGTATAATAATTATTACAAATGGAAAAGAATTAAGGTGGATATAAAAAGAAGTTGCCACAAGAAGAGACTGAACTGCAAGATTTCGATAATGAATCACCGACACACCCAAGTTACCATTCTAGCAAGATAGTATGTTGGTTTATGTGCATAAGTGCTTGTATTGTGTTCTCTTCTTTGTTCTCATTCAATTTGTGTAATCCAAACACGTCAATACTGAATCATCGACTAGCCCACGTTACCATTCCATCACTTTGAATAATACGCCTGACAGTCTACAAAATTTTTGACCACATCAATTTATTTCCATTTATAAAATGATTACCATACTAGTTGCTATACGGTTGAATATTTACATGACAGAACTAATTTAATGCACTACCTTGGCCATATGTTACAGAAAGCCAAAATGATTAAGTGACTGAAAAGCAACATGGAAAGAATTACATTCAATATGATTGGAACACGACATAATACAATGAGCAAATTGAAGCATGTTAAAGTTTGGTGGCCTTGTAAAGCAATAAGCTGGGGCTGAAAATCAGACAATACAGAACACAGACAGTTTAATAGAGACCCAAATCTCTCTAGCACTATTTTTGTCTCTTCCAAGTTGGTACATGCAATATTGCTGAGGTTTATTTATATGAGCACATAACTTTAGCTTTGGAGACTCCCAGAGACAATATAAAATGATGAACCCAATGGTAACTAAAACTGCTACATGTTAATGTTGTTCCTTGCATTAGATTTTTGATGTCTCTACATTAAAGCTTGTTCATATAAACAACCATTTTCAAAAGTCCTAGTAAGAAAAAAAGTTAAGCTGCTCTCAAATAACATGTCTGACAATGTTTTGGCGTGCATAATTGCAGCATCCATCTTATTCAGTAAGACATACAATCGCGCCGCAACACTGGCTCTAGCATATTGCATGCTACTGCAAACTGTAATGGAAACCAACTGGTACTAATATAAAATGCAAATGCAAGAAAATAGATGCCTAGGCAAGGCTGCTAATTGAGGTATATTGATTGATATTCATTTTGATTACTACAGCACAAAAAATCACAGAGGATGACATGAAGCACCTGAACCGTGGTGAAATTTCGAGTCATATTTCAGTGAAAGGTACACAGAAATATATATATACCTTACTTTGGAACCCAAACGCAGAACTGACCATGCACAGGTGTAGCTGTTTGTCGCTTGTACTGCCGATGTCTGGGCAACAAAGTAAGATGCATAAAGTTTTTGAGAGGGTTTCTATCAAGATTTCGTGAGACTACACCTGCCCATGTACCCAGTGCTCTGCAATGCTCAGGCTAGACTCAATTTCTGCCAACATTCCCAAGTTTGCATGACACAATCGCCGGCATCTTTAGGTTACAGCAGATGTACTACCAAATTACACAACGCGATCGCATGCTGCTGGAAGTATTTGAAAGCAAAATGAGTTTTTTTTTTTTTACCTTTCGCATATAATTCTAGCGTGGTATTACATGCACAAACACACATACGTACCGCACCACTATTACAATGACGTAGCTTTTTGTGAAATGGACATGCCGACAGCGAAAAAATAAGAAGTTCTTTTAAGTTCCCGCTTCAAGTAGCACCCACACATTGCAGCACAACACGTTTAAAGTCGCAATCACATATGGTAACGTGGTTTCACGGGGAAACGAACTAGCGAAGTTCAAACCGAATTTGAAAACAGCGCCACACAAACGCGCGTCACTCGTTTTAAAAAATCTAACATAAAACTCTTGCGCTCGAAAGGCTTCAACTTCGCGGCTGCATTTCCGATGGAGATGGAAATGTTGTAGGCCCGTGTGCTCAGATTTGGGCGCACGTTAAAGAACCCCAGGTGGTCGAAATTTCCAGAGCCCTCCACTACGGCGTCTCTCATAATCATATGGTGGTTTTGGGACGTTAAACCCCACATGTCAAGGCTTCAACTTCGATTAACGCGCTGATGGCTCACAATGATTACCGATTACAGAAGAGTGGTTACGGTACTCGGCTGTTGACTCGAAAGACGCGGAATCGACCCGGGCCGGCCCGCGGGTGTCGCGGTCTCATTTTGATGGAAGTAAAATGCTAGATTGTCGTGTAATGTGTTATTTTAGCGCACATTAAAGAACCCCAGGTGCCAGACATCTGAAGCCCTCAAGAATGGCGTCCCTCACAGCCTGAATCGAATTCGGAAGTTAAAACCTATAAACGAACCAACAATGTAAAATACAAGCTTGACACTTGCAATGTTCAAATGGCACATCAAATGATGCCGAGTGCGCGCGAATATCTTTTCTAAGAATGATGAAAGTTGACACATCAAGAGAATGCAGAGAGTAATTGATGAAAAATTTGGACGCACGAGTACGTGCACTGCAAAAGCGAAAGTCGACATATATCGCGTGTTCACGTACCTCATCGCTGGTACAGAATGCGTTCTAAACGTGCCAGCCCTTAGGCATGACATGAAGAGGCTTTTCCATAAGTTATCACATTTGTAAGTGCGTATGCATCCTCTGAGAACTCCCAATGTGCGAGCTCCTCAGGAAAATTTTTCGCTGCAGGCCGCAGCAGCAACATCGAATACATTTGCGCCCCTTACGAAGCACGGGAGACGTGAGCACGCGATGGGTTGCCAACAACGCTCGAGCTGTCTCGGCTGGTTTCAGTTTCTTTTTTTGGTTTTTCATCAACAAAACCAAAGTGCCAGAGAACGAATACGATCGAGGTTAAGCAGATGAATCCAAAACGGCTGTGGGCCTTCAACAGCTGCGCCATCCATGATTGTACGTACGTACATTAGCGAGCCAACTTCATTCATCAGAAGCCCTTCAGAACTGCGAGGATGTCGGTATGATTGTGTCTTTAACGACCGTGCTTTTACCCACAATTAAAGTATGTGGCACACGGTAGCTTCGTTGCGGCTTCGGGTAGCGTGCACGCGAAGTCGTAATGCTCAGGCATGGCGGAAGCTGTTGAAGATGAAGAGCTTTATAAGACCACTCAATAATTGGCCGATCCTCCACAGTATGAGCCACAAGCGAAGGGCAACAAGAACAAGAACGCCGCCGCAAGGGAAAGCGCATGACACTAGGAAAAAAAAAAAAAACTGTGGACCCTACCCAAACGGAACCCTGATGTGATGCGAAGCAGCAGCCGTGCGTACGGCGTTGACCCGGTTGAAACGGGCGTCGACGCGGATGGAAGAACGGTTTGAAGCGAAGCTCGGTGTAGCGCTGGTAGCGCTTACTCGAGTAAACGTTTGTTTGAATTAAACGCAAAGACAGGGGAGGTGGGACACGTTGAAGACGCTTGCGCTCGGCTTTCTTGGCTCGCGTCTCGTCGGTGTTACCCGCGCACCGTCTGTATTCTCGAACGCTATCGGCGTTCTTAATGGCCAAACCACATAAGCGCGAAAATGCACGCGACAGCGACGAGCGACGCTATGAGCGACGAAACAGGGCGTTCGCGCGACGTGTCGCGTGCTCGTTTTCGCGCAATTACTCGGTTCTCCAGATTTGGAAACCGTCGCTCATCGCCCGGAAGTGCTGGGCAGCCAATAGCGATATACCGGAAAAGACAAAGACTACATAGGTGCACGTGACCCTGCCCGAGTCACGTATGTGCAACAAGAAATAACGCAATGTTTATTACGCATGTGCATATAAAAAAGTGCTGCAAGGCAATAATAAACACTTTCCGTTTCATTACACAACAATATCTTATTTTTAAATTGCATACCGCTCGCTACGCGGTTTTCTTAGTGCGAGTAGACGGTCTCATGTCAGCAACAGTAAAATTCGTTCGCCGAAGCCGTCGCGTGAATGAGGTTTGCCTGCGCTAGCGACTGATCGCGCGAAGCCGATCTACGTCGCGTCGCTTGTCGCTGTCGCGAGCATTTTTGCGCTTATGAGGTTTGGCCTTAACTCGCACCTCGTCGGTGTCGCTGGTATTCCACTGCCGACGCTTGCGTTCCGCTTCCCTGGTTCTCGCCTCGTCGGTGTTGACGTCGCCATTCGCGAACGCGATCGGCTTCGCTACCCTCTCAACGCCGGCGACAGCCGGGAAGCATGCCGCGACGGCGTCACACCCGTCGGCGCGATCGCGCGGCAAGCAGCGGCACCACAGAACACCTACCAGTGGCGGCACGCTGTCCACATTGTCGGCGCCGTAAGATTCTCGAGGCGCGCGCAGCGCGCCCACCCGCCGGCTCGCGGCTTCTTTTTGCCGACAGATGAAGAGAGGTGGCGCGGGTGAGATGATGCCCTTCACTTCGATGGGCGGCTAGGTCATGAGGTGGGTTGGCGACTTGCAGGACGCGCAGTGGTTTTTTTAGGGGGCAAGCGAGCCCTTCGGGGTGCAGGATGGCTAGTAACGAGGAAAACAACCAGGGAGACTCTTCGACAGGTGGTATGGACAGATACGATTCCAAAGTGGCACCAATATCTAAGATAGGTAGAGTCCGGGGCATAAATAGACGTAGCCACGAGCGCCGAGCCAATTCAGACATAGGGTATATTAACATGCAGGGTGGTAGGAACAGGCTGAAGTGGGAAGAGATAGAAGAACAGCTAAGGGAAGAGAGACCGATGGTATACGGTTTTGTAGAAACACATCTCAGGGACATGGAACAACCTCCGAACAATTCATACTACGCGTGGCAATATTGTAATAGAACAGAAGGCAGCAGAAAGGGGGGTGGTATTGGGGCATTCATTCATAAAAGTACAGACTGGCAAAGGGTCAAGTAGGAGTGCAAGGAACATTTATGGCTAAAAGGGAAAGTGGCAGGTCAAATGACACTCCTTGGTTTCGTATACTTGTGGACGAGAGCAAAGGCCAGAGAGGAAAACCAGGCAATGGTAGAGTGTATATCAAGGGACATTCAGGAGTTAGGAAGAGAGTGCGAGATAATTATACTAGGAGACATGAATGCACACATAGAGGATATAGATGGGTATACCGACCCGACAGGCAAAATTATCATGGATATGTGTGAAAGGCTTGATTTGATCATTTGCAACAGTACCGAGAAGTGTGAAGGGCAAATAACATGGGAGGTAGGAAGGCTGCAGTCGACGATAGATTGTGCACTGATGTCACATAGAATGTATGATAAGCTCAGGGGAATGCACATAGATGAAGGTGGCTCCAGAAGTCTGGGTAGTGATCACAAACGTATCAAGTTAAGTTTTGGAAGAGCAGTGAAAGTGGGAAGGAGACAAGATGAGCAACTACAGGAAAATTTTTATCCAGAAAGGCAAATTGAAATAGCCACTAAACAAATTGAGAAAGTAATCATGGAGGATAATAAGACAGTGTGAACATACACAAAACTAATTAGACTCTTTGAGCTAGAGCTTGCTAAGACGCGTGACAAGTCACCCCGGAAAAGAAGACACAAACCCAAAAGTTGGTGGGATGAGGAAGTTAAGAGAGCCTTAGCAAAACGTCAGGAAGCCTCTAGGGAACACAGACATGCTAAGCAGCGGGGTGAACCGACAGATGATGTTGAAAGAAGATGGGAAACCTTTCTAAGCTGTAGAAGGGATGCATCCCTTCTGATCAATGAAAAGATAAGAAGAAAGGGAGCTCAGTGGCTGGCAGAAGCACATAAAGAAGATAGAAAGGTAGCTGCGAAATTTTGGAACCATCTAAACTCCCTAAGAAATGAGACGAGCCTAGAGCAGAGTTTTATAACTACAGCCCAAGGTGCTAGGCTAGAAGGGGACGAAGCTATTGAATATATAAGAACAAGGATGACAGAAAAATTTCAACAAAGAAGTACTTTATGCACCACAATAGACAAGGACGAATCAAGTGCTGCAATGGCTCCATTTTCACGAGAATGGGAAAGGGCTGAGAAAAGGGTTCCTAGTAGTACACAAACAGGCCCAGATGGCATTCCAATTATGCTGATTAAGACATTAGGTCCGAAGTCTAAGCAGGCTTTGAGAGAGGCAGTGAGCAAAATAATAATTGATGGTGAAGTTCCCGATGGATGGAAACTTAGCAGGATGAGCATTATCTATAAAGGAAAGGGGGACAAAGCTGACATAAACAACTACCGTCCTATAACAGTGACATCAGTGGTCTACAGGCTGGCGATGCAGATTATAAAGGAAAGACTGCAGGCATGGATAGAGGATGAGGGGGAGCTGGGGGAACTGCAGAATGGGTTTCGGAAACACAGGAGGTTGGAAGGCAATCTGTTCTCACTGACGCAGTGCATCGAAATAGCAGAAAAGGAACACGGGCCCCTGTGGCTAGCATTTTTGGATATCAAGGGAGCGTACGATAGCGTGGTTCAAGAGGAATTGTGGGGAATACTGGACACACTAGGCATGGAACATGTAGTCACTAATCTTCTAAAGGGTATCTATAAAGGTAACAAGGTAGTTATAAAGTGGGAAAAACAGGTATCCAAGCCTGCAGAAGTAAAACGGGGGCGTATGCAGGGGTGCCCCCTGTCACCCTTATTATTCATGATGTACCTACAAGGATTAGAAGCCAAATTAGAGGGAAGTGAACTGGGCTTCAACCTCTCTTTAGTCAAACAAGGAAAACTTATTGATCAGGCACTACCAGCATTAATGCACGCAGATGATATAGTGCTAATGGCCAACAACAAGGAAGATTTGCAGAGATTGATGGACATCTCCGGTAATGAGGAAGATAGGTTAGATTTTAGATTCAGTAAGGAAAAATCAGCAGTTATGATTTTCAATGACAACGAAGGTAGTGAGCTTAGAATACAGGAGGTCACGCTAGAGATAACAAATAAATACAAATATCTGGGCGTATGGATAAGCAATGGGACCGAGTACCTGAGAGAACACGAAATATACGTGATGACTAAAGGTAACAGGAATGCAGCAGTGATGAAAAATAGGGCACTGTGTAATTACAATAGGTATGATGTTGTGAGAGGAATATGGAAAGGAGTCATGGTTCCTGGGCTGACGTTCGGCAATGCGGTCTTGTGCATGAGATCAGAAGTTCAAGCAAAATTATAAATTAAGCAACGTGGGATAGGCTTGCTTTAGGAGCTCATGGGAATACACCAAATCGGGGAGTACAAGGTGATATGGGATGGACATCATTTGAGGGCAGGGAAGCTAGCAGCAAGATAAAATTTGAGAAGCGATTGAGAGAAATGGGGGAGGAGCGTTGGGCTAGGAAGGTTTTCAGCTACTTGTACATGAAGAATGTTGATACAAAATGGAGGAAGCAAACCAGGAAATTGACTGGTAAATACTTAGAAAACAGCAGGAGGCCAAACCAAAAAGAACCATCGGTTAAGAAGAAAGTGAAGGAAACGGAGACTGACATGTGGAGAATGGGCATGATTAAGAAGTCCACACTAGAGATCTATCGAACTTTTAAGCAGGAAATTGCCAAGGAAAGGATCTATGATAATACTCAGGGTAGTTCTCTACTGTTTGAGGCCAGAACGGGAGTACTGCAAACGAAGACATATCGGGCCAAATACGAAGGGGTAGACACAGTATGCAGTGCGTGTGGAGAGGAAGAAGAAACTGCCAAAGACTTGATAATGTTCTGTAAAGGGTTTCAGCCTATAGTTCAGTATGATGGCGCAGAGTTTTTCAAAGCACTGGGGTTTAGGGACCAGGAGGGCAAAATAGACTTTAAGCGGGTAGACTTAACTAGAAGGAGGTTATCTGATTGGTGGCTAAAGTCAAGGCACGAGTGAAAATTAAACCCTTCACTGCAAAGTACGAATCCTCAAACTCACTTTTTAAAGAAAAAAAATCTAGTTTTTGGTTCATTAAGTATTACGGCTTGGTGGCGCTAGCCACCACCCGATCTAAAGGGTACAGCCATATCCATCCATCTATCCATCCTTGTTTCATCTAGGGACCTTAGATGCCCACGGGAGGAGTGGGCTCGAGCGGTGGAGAGGGTGAAGCGAGAGAGAGCTGACAAGCGGCGAGTGGTGCGAGCGGGAGTGGTGCGGAGGGACAGCGTTACAGGCTAGTCCTGTTTAGCATCTAAAAACCTTTCTAGCCATCATGGTTCGTCCGTTTCCGCAAAGTGTGCACCCTGTGCATAATGTAGGGAAGTAAATGGTGAGAGCAAGGGCTTTATTGCACGAGGCAAAGGATCAGGAGGAAGAGTCTGCGTTTGTTGACACAACATGGATTAATAAGAAAGATGCCTACTCGGTGGTGGTGATAGATGGGACAGAGAACTAGCGTTCGAAATGCCACTTCCGTTTATACGAAAGATTCGGGGGTTGCTGAGCAGGTGGCTATTGCCCTAGCACTCATTGATTCGGGAAGAGATTTAGTATTTAGCAACTCTCGCTCTGCAATTAAAGCCTTAATTCTTGATGGGTGTTATTAGCGAACCGGCTTACAGACTGCTGCAAGGTAAGGACATCACTCCGCATACCATTACTTGGTTTCCGGCGCACATGGGGTCAGTGGAGGGAGTCCCACATAACCTCAATGAGGTGGCGCACAGATAGGCAAGAGGATTAGTGTGCCGTGCAATCCCCGAGGCTGCTGAATCTCCCGCTCGGGAGTTTAGGGACCAGCTGTTAACGTACAACAATATAGCCAACCATTATTACTTAGAGTGCAGGGAATTCCCCTTGCCACATTCTAAACTCAACAGGTCACAAGCAGTTACAATAAGACTTCTGCAGATGCGGACGTACCGCAACTCGGTCATCATAAATATAAGTAATCCGGACAGCTGGGTTTCAATTTATTGTAGTGGGTGTGGGGGCTTGCTCGATTTGGAACACATGCTCTGGCACTGCTCGGCCATGGCCGGTGCGGCTCCTCGAGGTAAACAGTGGTGGCAGCAAATGCTGCACAGTGACGCGCTAGAGGACCAAATCAGGGCTGTCCAGAGGGCCCGTGTGGCGGCAGAGGGGCTTGGCCTCTCTGTTCCGACGTGAGAGCAGCCAGCATGAGTACTGGACTGATCCTCAGGACTTTAATAAAGTTCTTCATACCATACCAGTCTATATCTCCACCCTCCAAGGCGGTGGAGGGGGGCGCGCGCGTTGAGGAACCCTAGGTGACGCCAAAGAGGTTATACTAAAACATTTAGTATAACCTCCTTTTAGTGTAACCTCCTTTAGTATAACCTCCTGCATGCCTGTTACCCTGGTGCTATGAGGCAATGCTAAAATCCCTATACCTTTGGAAAAGTACAGCCTTCTTTTGATCTGCGCCGCTCCCTCCTCTCTCTGCCGGAGCAAGCTCGTGGCGCGTTACAGGGGGCACCACTGTCGCAAGCAAGAGAAAGAAAGCAATGCTCTAGAGAGGAGGCGGCGAGGGGTAAAGCAGATCAGGGTACTTTTACGAAGGAAAAGTACCGTGTTCTTTCTATCTGCGCCGCTTCCTACTCTCCCCGACGGAGCAAGCTCATGGCGCGATACAGGGGGCGCCACTGACGCAAGCGAAAGAAAGAAAGCAACGCGCTGAAGAGGAGGCGGCTAAAGGGAGAGCAGATGGCAGTTAAAGTCTCTGAAAAAACATTGTTGGGGCAAACTTGAAAGAAGACGAGAGAAGAGACTCGGAAAAGGGCACACTGGCAATTGACTTTTATTGAACCAAAGCTCATCTTATAAAAACCTTCACGCATGTGCACAACCACACGGAAAGCCCGAACAAATATAATCAAAACCTGTCAGATAGAAAAGCAAATTCATTATCATACAATGACAGGGACAGAACACTGACACACTATTCGCCAAATTGCCTAATATACATCACCTCTGCCGATTTGCATGCCACTTTGTCTTGGCTTTTTCGCAAGATTCTCGTGCAATGCAGTAGCAGTTCACGCGAGCACTCCTTACAATGATACGGAAAATGCGAACTCGTGTCGTTTCTCATTGACAGCGCATGTTTACACATCGGCTCAACTGGCCAATGTACACATTGCCACAACTGAGCAGGATCAAGTAGACAACACCTACTAAACAATTCAAAAACTTCCTTTCGTGCTTCTTTACACAATCAGCACTTGCTACGCCACACGAACGAGCACAAATACGCGAAAGCCTCCGAGGTGTTGAGAACACGACAGGGACCTCAAAACGAGAGGCGACGTTCTTCAATGAATGAGCCACTCTGTGTACATAGGGAATGAGAACATGGCGCTTCTTTTGTGTTTTTTTCTTTGTGCCTGAATCGGCGGTGGCATCATATAGAAATTTTTGCAGTAAAGCTTCACATACTAACGTTCACACCAATAAAAAAAAATCCGCAGACATGAGCCTGGAAATTTTCACCTTGAAAAGACCTGGTAAGAGCCAACTCTCAGCTCGTACTAGCGATGGCCCTTTTCACAACTTTAGAATGAGCGGAATGATAGGGCAAAAAAGCATTCTGAGCACAAGGATGATACATGCAACACACATGGTTTTTGTCAGGCATGAGATGAAGATCTAAAAACTGCAATTTGTCATTGACGGGAAGCTCGTCGTGGGTAAACCTGAGTCCTTGGCCAAACGCTCTAAATTTACCTAAAACAAAAGTGACGCATTTATAGTAGGGTTCATCTGACTCCTTAAAAAAAAATCATCCACATATCTAACACCTGGACCTCTTTTCTATTAAAGATTTTTACTGGGCAAACAAGCTCCAGCACCAGGTTTGGCCGTTAGGTAAAACAGGTGGTAAGAGTAAGCTCAATCATAAGCCCTTCAGGTATACCCACTCAAGGATATAGTACCTACGGTGCAAAACCTCCAGTGCACCAGGATGGCATGAAAGAAGGGTGTAGGTCAACATTTCAGTAGGGCATTTCCTGGCCATCATCCTTCCATAGCCATGAACTTGTACTGCCAATGTTTTTCAGACTCTACTAACAGATGAGAGACTAGGTACAAAAGTCACTTCTTCATTGCAAGATGGCCCATCAGACATTTTCATAATCCCCTCACCGCAAGCCCTAACATTTACTTGAAAATATTTCCCTGCACAGTGTCCTTTTCTCATCCCCATGCAGTTGCCTCAAGCAAAAGTATGCTGCTTAGCACAGTCGGTCTAGCGGGTGCCACGCAGGGAGGGCTTCAGCCATCGTGATGTGTACTCCACTGGAGCTATCAGACACTCTAGAATTAAAGCCTGGTGTGCATGCTTAAGATCAGTGACCATTTCTGCTTGCATTCCCTGCACTGATCCATACCTGTCGCACACCTGTACAAGATTGTGGCGACCCTGTACGAGAGGCTTTAGTTCTGGCGAATGCTGCCGCAGCAGTATGAAGGTGTGCACCCTGCAGCAACACCACTGCAGAGCAAGCTGAACTTCATATTGAGTATAATAATTCACTTCCAAAGCATTGCTAATATAAGTACTCTTGCTTTTACTTATAGTGTCAGGCAACACATCACTTTTCTCAACTGTGATCTATTTTACTTATACTAATCTGCATAGTTTTTTCAGGTTGGTCACAGTAGAGAGAGAAAAGTTTTTTTCGGGAGAACCACAGTTTTAAGTTCACAAGACTCCACTGAAGCACTTACAACATATGCAAACAGTGACATCACGAATTTCAGCTCTTTTTTTCCCAACAAAGGTAAACTGGTTGTCATCTTCAGGCAGTGATTTTACAAGAGCTTTAGCATAATTCCTGTTGTCGCTTGTGTCAGTGATGCCCCATACATTGCAATAGTTTAACTTTGTTATATAACTTGGCATCATCGTGGATAGCTTCGGTGAATAAATAATTGAGACTCACATAAAACAAGAAACACATGGCATGTTAACTTCCATCTATCTGTATTAGCCGTTTTGCCAGCAAATATGTAAGGAATCAGACACATGTGCAGTATGGCAACATGCTATGTCACAGTTTTTCAACATCAAGCAGCATCACAAAACATTGCTCAAGAAACATTTCCATCTTTCGAAGTTTTAGCAGATGTGTCAATAATACATGCATCACTCTTTTTTCAACACGAAATGCTTTTGTTCTGGCAAAAAGACATGTTCTGGCAAAAGGCATGTTCTGATATAAAGACATGTTCACATGCCTTTTTATCACAATTCCAGCCTGGAATCCGTATCTCATTTTTATTCTCAACTAACATGCTCTGGCACTCACGCAACAATAACCCAGATTTTTCCGTTCACTCTAGACAGCCTGTAAGTTCACTTTTAACAACCCATCTTTACACTCAAAGTGGTCATAGGCCAAATAGGGGTTAATATATCAATCACATAGCTGCACAACTAGGTTTGTCGAAAATGTATATGAACAATACAATTGCTTTGTGAAAAACAAGTCTACAACGAATAGAACATTTTCTATCAAGGCTTTGTTAAACATTTTATGATCATGAAACACAAGCTTCTTGCGGAAAACATGTAAAACCAACATGAAAAATTATATGCATCATGATAATCCAGACACTGCAAATATTCTAAGGGTGTGCAAAAATGTTGAATTATTCACCATACCGAATTAAATATTGTTGAAGTATGATAAATTTTATCCCTGCTGGCAGATTATAAGCACAAAACATAAGAGCTTATGTAGTGCAGCTGGCTACTTCACTCTAGGAACGTGATTTTACCAGCTATGCAACAATCACTTACCCTTTTTTAAGAGTTCTGTGGACTCAAATGGCCTGGTTATTTCCTAGAGATGCTGTATTTCTGCTTTTAAAATTTGTAGTAGTCCCATACCTTAAAAGGACTAACAACCAATTTTAATGTACTTGTTTATTTTGCTGCAATAAAAAGCTTACAACTGAGAGTGTTTAATCATGCAATGACAACAGGGAAAAGCAATAAAACATCTTTAATCAAAATTTGTTGCCGATGGAGTCTTATTATATGTATCACATGTTGGGTATAGTGGCCAACAGCTGTTGGGTACTTGCACTGGGTTCTGCCATAGCGGGGTACATATGCCAAATTACCTGTGAAGCCGTATGCGTGAGCACCATGGTTAAATGCTAATTTTCGGATGTCGTGAAGGGAACGCTTCTCAGTATCAACGCCTTTTACTATGCAATAGACAAAGAAGAAAGCGAGGATGTGTTTTATATACCTACTGTAATTTTAAGCCTGATTTTATAAACATCAGCAAGCAGCATACAGCAATTTAATGACTCTAAAACTCAGTACCAAGGCTTCACTACCAAGCGTCATTTTAGGTGATAGCGTCATTTTAGGTGATAGGTGATCTCTGCATACCTGCATTTTGGTTTATTTATTCACCTATTTATTCATGATACTTCAAAGGTTCTGATGTGGGACATTACATGAGGGGCGGGCACACTGAAGAAATTGCTGGCTGGGTTAGATTTTGCAAATTTACAGATGGTCTTCAAAGATGACTTTGAAACGAGAAATACATTGGTAATTAGGGCATTACCAGATGGAACGGCATGAAATTGTAGGGAATTAACTATGCAGAAAAAATTAACACTGATGGACACATGGCAGATTCGCAGCAATTTTATTCATGCTTGTGGTGAGAAAACATTCGCTGAAATATTGATATAGTTTTCTGGGGTAACATTTAACAATATAGTTGTCCAGCCCATATGCAGTGGGAGGTGCGTGAGAGATGAAACAATCTAGGTGTTAAAGCTGAAGCACTTCATGCGTCATCCACAAGAATGAATCTGACCAATTTTTTCTCAACCTATACTACAGAGAAATATTTACATTACATTGATTGTTGTTATCGAATGTACAGACATTTTCTACTTGAATTTTATTAAGGTTTAATATGCAGCTAGTCTGGATAAAGATGACGCTGAAGACAAGTTTTGGCATAGATAATTACCAAGTAACCAATTGCAGGAATTTGTTAACTCATTAATATAATGAGTCCAAGGCACGTCACTAGATGCATGCCCTCCTAGATACTCAAATGCCTTGTACTGAGATTGATTGATTTGTGGGGTTTAACGTCCCAAAACCACCATATGATTATGAGAGACGCCGTAGTGGTGGACTCCGGAAATTTTGACCACCTGGGGTTCTTTAACGTGCACCCAAATCTGAGCACACGGGCCTACGACATTTCCGCCTCCATCGGAAATGCAGCCGCCGCAGCCGGGATTTGAACCCGCGACCTGCGGGTCAGCAGCCGAGTACCTTAGCCACTAGACCACCGCGGCGGGGCACCTTGTATTGAGATAAAATGTGACTTTTGGTAAGGGGTATGAATGCACTACATTATTATGACACTGATAACCAGACACAGGGGAGCATTTTATTTACATTTAGGACATGCACAATTTGCAGCTCCATTCTTGGATTAGGAGGAGGTCATGCTAGAGAGTAGAGCTGTCTTATGAATGTTGTTGGTGTGATACCATGTGCAAAAAGGAATATATTGTACTGGGCAATACATTGAATCGAAAGTATTTAGTATATCTGTGAAATAGCAGCCCGAGGACAGAGCCTAGGGCTTCTCCTTGATTATTTCAATCTCTAGAGCTGACACACTGAAGAAATTGCACAGGTTTATAAAAAAATTAAAAAATCACAGCATATCCATGGAGAATGATAATTAGTGGGGCGAAGCGTCCGTCAGCCCGTCCGTGCTTCCGTACGTTCTAGCTTCCGTCCGTGCGCGACCATCCGTGCGTCAATCCATGTGTCCGTCTGTCTGTCCGTGCGTGAGTCCGTCCATCCGTCGGTCTGTCTGTCTGTTCGTCTGTTCATCCATCCGTACATCCGCGCGTCTATCCATCCGTCCGTCTATCTGCTAGTCTGTCTGTCCATTCGTCCGTGCGTCCATTTAGTGAACACCCCAAGTACCGCCATCTACCATCTTGCATCCCCTGTGGCAAACATAGCTCTATACATACATACAAAGAATGGACAGACCCCTGCCTCAAGAAGCTTCACCCCTAAAATAAATCTTACTTGCATATATAGTGAGCTAACTGCATCTTTTTACACTGAATATTGAAAACTGTTTGCTTCAGAAGAATATAAACCTTTCACCACCAAAGCTTCAGAAGTATAATGAAAGGTTGCAGTTTATATTGCTTCATTATCTTGAATATTGAAGCTCCTAAGTACAGTACCCAATTGAAGTGGCTATCTAACTGTAAAAAATGTCTGTATCACTTCACAAAACACTTGTTGAATGCTTATAAGTATGCATTTAGGTGTAATGTTCCTAAAGAACTTTAAATTGTTAAGTAAACTTCCTTTAGATCACTTGTTCAAAAAATTTTGGACTATGATCAACTCCTAAGGGACAAACATACAATTCGGGAGAACCCATAGGTATCCATGGAAGTAATGAAAAATGCAGTGCACATTTTCCTATGACGTATGTTATGACACAAAACAATTAAATTTGCATCTTCTGTAATTACAATCGAACCACAAGTGACCCTGGAATACATAAACAAATGTTGAGTTGATGTGAATATTTACTCGTTATGAGGGTGCATATTTTGTTTTTTTTTTGTTTTTGACAAGGTATGTATACCATTATACAGCACTTTTTAACTAACTCATTCATCTACCACGGTATCAAATCGTCTTGAATCAACTGTCATTGTACAGTCGGTCTTGAACCAAGTCACAAGTTGTAAGACGTATAATGTTTTTTCAGAGGTCCCTGAGCCCTTGTTGTGCTTGATATATGTTGTGAAACTCACATAAAAAAAAAAACCTCCTGAAACGGGTAGGTGAAAGGTAGGTGCCTTCATGAGTGTCCCCCTTGTTACAGCTATGCAGCGCAAATTTCCGCAACATATATGAAGCTTGTACCAACTAACCCAAAGTAGTGCTCCATTCAGCCCTTATGATGCGTTGAGTGGGACCACGAAAGTGTCGAGCAGAGAAAAATGCATATTTTTAAGGCTTGTTTGTAGGCACTGGACAAATTAGTTTATAAAACATGTTAATCAAGGGTACATGCATAGAGATATTTTTATTTGGTTGTATAATATTAGGATAAAGAATTATTTTTAAGGATGGAATGGTCAAAATATATAACAAAAGCCAAGCGCATGATTAGCATAGTTGATTTTATAGTAAATAGCGATGTTTCAAAATAACTGAAAAGACAGCTGCTCACACAAAATGCCTAAAAAGTTCCAAGTCACAATTACTTGAGCAATGTATGCATTACGTTTATTATTTAGGATACATACATAAATTTATATTCACGAATGCCTACTCTCATGCTAGATAGCTATACATATACAGTAATTATGGCAAGTAGTTGAAATCGTCTGCATTAGTTATTTCACAAGTGATAACACCATTACCAGCAAATGATGAGTAAATGCTAGGTGATAGCAAAGAAAAAAGTTGTTGGTATAAAAACAGGGAGCAAAGTGGGCTTACCTGGGTACTGAACTAGTGCACTAAAGAAGATATGCTTCAAAGCGGGGAGTAATGGCCATTGAAAGTTACCAAGTGAGTGCAGTTTTATAAGAAGCATCTAATGCACTACAAGATATTAATGCCAAGGCCGGATGACTTTAATGTAAATTTTTATGACAAACTTCATCAAAACTGTTATCCAATTTTAGAACAATCCTGTCTGTGAATGATGATTGTATCAAGAGTGCTACACAATTATTGAGTAATAAAGATTTTAAAATTAAGCTGTTTCATCTTGAAGTGCATTTTTAAATTCCTACTATGGAGTGTAGCTTGCACTGTTCAGCAGTGAAGATGTATTCATTTACTGCTTGAAAAGCTTTGTTAGAATGTTAGAACGGCACTGGTCTTCACAATTTTGAAAACCAGGATATGAATGTTGTGTGTCAGAAAATAAATTAGTTTTGCGACACCAGGCACGTGAACAATCACTGGAGTGTAACAACTGCACAATCATTCTGGAAAGTAGGATATTGGCAATTATTGTTGACAACAAAACAATTTTTACCCACGTATCATGATAAGAGGTGCAGGGCATTTTTTTATTAGTTACACGGATAATAAGGGTTATTGCAGAATTATATGAAAAGCTTACTGCCACAGAGGACTAAAAAATCTTGATAAGTGTCGTATACAGGTCATGATAAAACAAAACTGAGCACTTTTTTCAAGAACTTAGAAAACTGCTCAATACTTACACTGAACCCAACTTGGAAAACTACTCGATGCTTATACTGAGCCCAACATTCACATCATTTTACTGGGTGATATTAATTTTGATGTCACTCAGATGAACTCCACTAATTATTCTTATGCTGACTTACTCACTGGTGAAGGCCTGGTGCAATAAATAACATCAGTTACATAAGAATTGAAACTTGAGCAACTTTGTACATATTCATCTCAATTTTAGCAGTGGGAGACGATGATTAAGAAAAAAGAATGTGCACAACACGTGCACATTCTTTCTTAATCCTCGTTCCCCAGTGCGCTTCTAAAATTAAGATGAACACCTGCTACTCTAACAACAAGATCACAAAGTGTACTTAACCACATTATAATGAACCATTCATCACTGATCTTCAATTGTAACAGGCACCATTTCATGTGACATTACTGATCATCTGCCAGTGTTTGCAATATCAAACCCAACTAACCAAATAACGGAAGTTAAAGTCACATGTATAGTTTTAGGCTTGTGTGAATAGTAAATTTTAGGTTCCAAGTGAATAATAATTTTGGTTGAATAATTTTGAATCAAATTTGAATAGTATATATCACATATTATAAAAAAAAATGGGCATATCAGTCATAACCTAATTAACCTGCCAATATATTCTGAACCTTTTTCAATGAATTTGACTTTTGGTAGAATGCTAGTTATAACCTGTAAAATATGAAAGGTTTAGAAAAATATTACACTTAGTGCACGTAAGACTGCACAACAAGCCAGGCCCCGGAAACTCTCAATCAAGTGCTCACCTGTAGGGGGCGAAAAAATCAACCACGGCGCGTTTCTGCTTCAAACACCCAAAGTGGATCTACTAACCTCTCTCGCCACTCGCGCTATTGCACTTTCTTGTAGAGGCACCTTCGTCGGGGCCAAGTTTTATTTTAAAATGATCAAATACTACGTGTTCGCGTACCGCTACACATAAAAAACATTTTGTTCTTCTAGCAAGTAGTTTTTCTTAAACATGTGCTGCGTCATCAACTTTTTGTAATAGTTTTTGCCCCAGCTGACTCGATGTCAGTAGCAGCCTATCGACATCATTATCCTCATTTCAAAGTTTGCGGCGGCCAACGGTTGCGACGGCAGGTAACGGCTCGCGGTACGTTCGGAGGTGTCTCGGACTGTTTCGTTTCGCTGTAAATATTTCGAGCCTCTGCCGACCAACACATTCTTTCTTATTCTGTTTATTTGGACTCGTTCAAATGCTTTCGCGAAGGAAATTCAGATGACTTTCGGGGAACGAAGCGACCATTGAAGCTTTCATCGGATGAACACCCGTTGCAAGCCCGGGCCTGTGAGTAGAAACCACTTCAGTTTTTTAAAGATGGTTGCTTGTGGGGCTAGTTGGTTAATTTCAACATATGTAGTTTTTTTTTTGCCAATGACTGCGTAATCGTCACACGGTGGCAGCGCATTACAGTATTAAATTTTAAAATTGTTGAATGTCTCAATCTGTAACCGGAAAAACGTGCGTTACTTGCGGCGTGCATGGCTTCACGTGGGAACGAGTCGCTGACTCAATAGTTAATTCTGAAATTCTATCGCCAGGTAACACCAACCAGGCCGTTGCGATAAAAGAAGGTAAATAAATCACTGTCGCCTCGCATGTGTCTTCTCAGCTAGCCCATATATTAGTGCAAAAACCTACTAGTTAATAGGTTACTACAGTCATGTTTGAGAAACATCACATAATTATGGGTCTGGTTTTGCTATAGTGTGACAAAGGAAGCATCACATAAATGAGAA
The DNA here is from genome assembly GCF_043290135.1 of Rhipicephalus microplus. Taxonomy (NCBI): domain Eukaryota; kingdom Metazoa; phylum Arthropoda; class Arachnida; order Ixodida; family Ixodidae; genus Rhipicephalus; species Rhipicephalus microplus. The sequence continues at coordinate 249,652,209 of NC_134710.1, forward strand.
ATACTTCTTTTTCTGCCACAGCCTCCTGGCCCACCTGACATGGAAGCAAATGTGTACAATGGGCAAGGAACCTGCTACATGACATGCCTTGTGAAGAAGCAGCCCTGAGTGATATACGTGTTATGAGGTACCACTACATATATGTATAAAATACTGCTGTTTACTAACTAACTGAGTTATTTGTTTACTTTGGAAAATTTCATGCATTGATTATGCATTGATTTCATGCATTGATATCTGGTGATGTTACTTGTTTTTCCAGACTGCCATGCAATGACAGGATTACTACCCCCGAATGTCCACTCTGCAAGCACGTTGAAATATCTGAATGTCCACTACATTAGGTCATCTCTAACCTCACACATGTGATGCTGTATTTGTGAATGTTTTACCGTGCATATCATGGAGAGGTGCTTTAGATTGGCTACAAGCATCGCCTGCCTACCGTGGCATGGAATCTACACTTCAATAACGTTAAAACTGTAACACTATTAGTTAGATTGTGTGGCGCTGATGAGCTCAACAACACTGTTTGATCCCAGCCACTGTAGTCATATTTCGATGGGGGTGAAGCGCTAAGACGCTTGTGTGCTTAAGGGATCGTTCAATTCGCCTGCACCACATGAGCCATTTTACAAAGTGCTGCCCCTCGCCATTCGTTTCAGTGGTACAGCAATGGCATCTTCTAAGTCTTGCCATTCATTTCAAAAAGCGCAGAAGAGGTACAGCCCCAAAACTGTTTCATGACTTTTCTGTACCTTCAGCTCTGACGGCGCTGGTTTGGTGCAGCCGCTCACACAGCTTAACAAACAACATAGCATTAGACGTAGGTGCTGTACCCACCCCTATAAATGCGGCGTGTTTTGCCAAGATCTCTGCACCTCATTAAATTAAGCGAACAAAAATAAGGATTCCACCTTGTCATTCACTTGTGATGCCGCAATGCTGAACACCTGCCGCACAAGTTCTGAACTTCTCGTGCACAGCTGTGAACCAGTTCGGATTGGTGCAGGTGAACTAAACTGACCCTTAAAAGATGGAAACTTGAAAATATGAAAATTCTGTTAACATAAGGGGTCAAAGCAAACGTTTCGACAAGCAGTCTTGTCTTCTGTGAGGCTACAATGTCATTTGTTTGACCCCTGGAAGCCATAATCAATCTAAATTTGGCCACTACTGTACGACTCACGATCACTTCATAGTTGGCATGTGAATCATCGGAAATTATTATTTGCACTACATAATGAACACACCCACAATGATGGGTATTGACAGGCTTTCCGACATTTAGTTGTGGCTTGTGACAGTTTAGAAATAACACCCAGAACTGTTTTGTCTTAATTACCTGTGTTTACCTCATAAATGCTTACAAAAAGATGCACCAAAGCTCATAAGACTGCACTCAATTGCTTTAGCTTTGCACATATATTCAATGGGCTCCTGAAATAATAAATCACAAAGGTGATGAGCAGTTGCAGCACAGCTTCCTCAAAGACGTGAATGCTGTCATGAAGAGCAAGATTGTGTTCATTGCATGTGGTAGTATTTTTTTTTTGGCTGAAAAACGTTCCAGATTTCTTTGTGCACATCTGCTTCTGTTTAAATTAAGTTGTCATAACTATAGTGTCTACCACTACGAAGTTAAATGAAGATCATGTATGTTTCAACTACCTGTGCGATTTCCTAAATTTTTTTTCATGACCATAGTGCACAGAATTTATCTACAGCCACACTACAAGATAGTACGTATTTAAAGTCCTAACCTCTAAAAGTAGCAGGGAGAAAACAACTTCATTTTCAAGCGCAAGTATACTGAAAAAGTAAACATAATAACAAGTGTGTAATAAATGTGACCTTTATTGATCCAGTATTCGGACTGATTCACATCATGTACCACCAATTGATTTCAGGAGTGCTTGCTTGCAAGAGAGTACTCAAGTTCTGTGGATATGTCTATGCAAAAAAAAAAAAAAAAAGATTGTGCTCAGGGCTGAGAAGATAGTGTGATGTAAGAGTACCAACAAAGATGTACAGACAACAAAATTGTACAATGCATACCTGAAGCTTATTCTCTTAGAATTGGGCCTTTTCGATCTGTAAGCAAATAACTCATAAGTGTCCCTTTAGCATACATGTTCGCTGCATACTCAGCAGACTGGTCATTACCTGGGACGAGAAATTCTACCTGTGGTAACTGTGTAACTTAACTCTAACAATAAATGTAGCAAGCATGAAATATTTTTAGCCCATCCTCTAAATACATGATACCTATGATATGGGCTCACGGTTGAGTATTAAACTAGTGCTACCCTTTCGACATGACGCGACATTGCAGAATCGTGAAGTACTCAATGTAGCATTGCAGAGCGAGAATAATTCAGAAATGCACGCATCTGCAATTGCTTATTTAACAAATTTAGCAAAACTACATTGCTCTAACTGCGCGAGCTATCTATCGGCAATGTGCAAGTTTCCTTCTCGATTCCCGATCATGCATTCGCTTCAAGATCAACACTACGGGGCAAGCGCCGCATCTGACGGCAGAATCGGACCCTTGTCCTGAAGCCACGCTATTAAACCCGAGCGCCGCAACACAATGAGAGCGACGTTCACTACGCGATTGCGATGTTCAGTTGTATGCATATGCTTGTTAGCTTTCAAGAGTCTTCAACACATGGGTTGAAAGCTTTCGATTGTATGAGTGACTTGTTTTGTTCGAACCCGACCGCATACATTGATTGTACCGGCTTGGACACTCGCAAAAAACGATGCAAACCTTACTTGATTGGCGTTGTTTTTGCCAGTCGAGGCCAGCCAGGTCACAGAACACCTACCAGCTAGGTCCCCTGGCGATATTTACAGACGCAAAACGCGATTGGGCAACGAAAAAAAAAAAAAAAAACAGGAAGCGAGCAGCGCGAACCAGCCGCGAGCCCCTCTACATGTAACAAAAAAAATGCGTTTGTTTATTGATGATGATAGTACTACTAGCGTCATCTCGCCTCGCGGTAGTGCAGTTCAGTACGCCGCCGCTACGTATTTGCATGTTATTTTGATACAACAGCCCAAAGGTAGAGGTGTGTGCCGACTGGTCGGCGCGCCGCCGCCGCCGACGCGAACTGATTGGCGCGCCGCCGCCGCCGACGTGAACTGATCGGCGCGCCGCCGCCGCCGCCGCCGACGTTTTTCATCGGCGCAATCGGCGCGCCATTTATGCGCCAGTACTGACTTTTCACAGATTTGTCTTCTTTTTCATCGTGATTTATAGCTTCGTTTCACATTTTATGTAGCCAGTAAAAACCAGGCTTCTTAGTTATCTTCATCCAGCTTCAGAGACCGAGAGTACCACTATGAACAGCGGAACGAGTTCGGCGGCCGCTGCATGAAATGACATATTGAACAAATTGACAAAAAATAAATGTAACAGTTACAGTAAAGCATAGACACTGCCATCTTAGGTTTAGAAGCAATTTATCTGTTTTTTTGTGTCGTAATTAGCTATGATTATGGTGTTACGACGTTGAATGTAATGGCCCAGCGTTTTGATGCGTGCGAGTTCGCCATAGCACAATTCGAATATTCATACGGATGGAAAACGGCATCATTATCAGTCCAAGATGGCAGCCTATAATTGTGCCCGAAACAGGGCGTACATAAAGAAGAAATGAAGTGGTAGCAGTGCAGCACGAATGCAGCGCGTTAGATGAAGGGAGGAGGAGGAATAAATTAGGAAGGACATGGAGGATAGGCGTTAGATGAAGAACTACACAAAACCCCGAAGGATGAAATCAAAATAGAGAAGTTTAATGAAGATTAAAAGCATCGAGGCATATTACATGCTCGAACCTACTCAGGGTATATCAGCACCTGTCCGCGGTGTTAAAGTTGATAATTTTCGAGGATGACCACTTATATTCAGCGTCTGAACATGCTGCATAAAATATTCACCATCTGTTTTATTTTTTAACTTGTCTGTTTGTACCGGCCTTTTAAGACATTGGATACCCGGGATGAAGATGCCAAGGCAGTAAGATAACAAGAGAGAGAAAGGAAGGCTGGGGGATTAACCATATCTTGGCATCCGGTTTGCTGCCTAGCACTGAGGGTTGAGAAATAGGGGCAAAAAAGAGCGTGTAGAGAGACAGAAAAGAAAACGCATGAGCACTCAGGAGTAAGATGGCAACCTTAACAGAGTATTACACGGGTGGCGGCGGCGGCGGTGAAAGGACGTTCGCCTAATCAGCTCTTTTTGCTTACCCAGACTACCTGAAAACGGTTGCCGTGGCTACGGAATCACATCTTGACGTCACTGAGCCTGCGGAAGTGTTTACGTGTTTCCGGCGTCGACATCGTACCTGGACACACGGGTGGCGGCGGCGGCGGTGAAAGGACGTTCGCCTAATCAGCTCTTTTTGCTTACCCAGGTTGGTGTCCTGCATTTCGGCGGCCGGTGCTTTAGGGTTCCTGCCTTGTTGGAATCGTTGCGCTGGAGCCATTTATCAAAGCGGCGCTCCTTTACAACGTTCAAATTTCCTCCATTTATTAGACTACCTGAAAACGGTTGCCGTGGCTACGGAATCACATCTTGACGTCACTGAGCCTGCGGAAGTGTTTACGTGTTTCCGGCGTCGACATCGTACCTGGACACACGGGTGGCGGCGGCGGCGGTGAAAGGACGTTCGCCTAATCAGCTCTTTTTGCTTACCCAGGTTGGTAAATTCGCTTATTTCTCAATACCGCCTTACCGCCGCCGCCGTTGCCACCGTGTTTCAGTGCTTTGCTGAGTTCTCTGTGCATAATGTGCCTTTTTCCTAATTGAATGCTCCCGAATTGAGTGCGAACTGAGTGCTACTGTGAATGCCTGGACAACGTACCATGACAAGCACGTGCCAGTCTTGTGATGAGCCCCTCCCCTGTGATGGGCGTGTCCTGAAGTGCAACGAATGTGAGTCCTCTTACCATGTTGGCAGTTGTTCTGGCTGGTCGGAGACGACATTTAAGACTAAAGGAGAGAGCGGTCGCAGGGCATGGCGATGTGCTGCTTGCCGTTCATCTAAAGCGAAAAGTGGGGAGAAAACTAGCATGGACTCTGAGTTAACCATTTGCCTGGCAGATATAACTAGGAGGCTTGATGCTTTAGCAGGGCTGCCGGCTCAGGTTGGTGAGATTAAGGTCTCAATCCAGCTGTTGTCACAAAAGTACGATGACATCTTGAACTGTCAAGCTAAGCAGGAAAAGGACATTAGTAGCTTAAACAGACGCGTTGGGAAATTAGAGGCGGACTGCACCTCAAGTGATATTCAACAACTGAAAGCTACGGTGAATGATCTCGAGTTTCGTAGTCGGAGACTAAACATAGAAGTTCACGGCATCCGGGTTACGCCAGACGAGAATTTGCTGTGTAAGTTGAATGATGTGGCCAAGATTGCTAACCTGCCAGAGCTGACTGGGAATGACATCGCCGCTATCCACAGACTTCCGGCAAAGCCAAACAAAACACCCGGAATTATAGTTCGATTTGCCCAGCAATCAATTCGTGATAAGTGGCTAGGAAGGCGGAAAGCCCTAAGAGATGCTTCGAATGTTTCGATCACTGAAAACATGACCCAGCAAAACAGAGAGCTGCTGCGCAACGCAAAAGACTGGGCACAGAACAATGGCTATCGTTTTTCATGGCACTGCAACGGCAAGATTCTCGTTAGGAAAAGAGAGGGTGATAGCGCGGTTGTCATTCGTCGTTTGGGTGACCTTGATAAGCTGTGATACTGTTACCCCGCATTGCATTGTTTACTTCCTGATATTCTTTTGATACTCGTCTTAACATGTTTCCCTTAACCGCACCTATAGACCTTATTAATCTTAAAAACTTGTATGACACTTGTTGTGAAAAAAGCCTCAGTTGCGTTCATTTCAACCTTAGATCGGGAAGGAATAAACAGGATGAGCTCGAATATTTTTTTAGTGAAGCACAAGTAAATTTTGACGTTGTGATGTTTTCGGAAACGTGGTTTGCTTCGGAAGATGATGTATTTACGTCTCCAACTTATAAATCATACTACATGAACCGCACAGGCAAAAGGGGTGGTGGCGTAGCTATGCTAATCTCAAGTAAAATAGACTGTGAATTGATGTCTGAATTCTCCTGCATTTCTCCTCTATATGAAATACTCACTGTTAGATGTGGTACATCAGTGTTTTGTGTATGTTACCGCCCTCCATCAAATAATGTCCGTTTGTTTTTTTCTTTTTTAGACTCACTGTTAGAATTTGTGAGTGAAAAAAAATATGCCTTGATTTTAGGTGGTGACCTCAACATCAACATGTTAGTTGAGAGCAGTGTTAAATTAGAACTTGAATCAATGTTAAGCTCGCATTATTGTCAAAATGTTATAACGGCTCCTACGCGAATCACTTCACAGTCATCAACACTCTTAGATCTTTTTATAACAAACTTTGATACTTCCCTTGTTACGGCTGGCACTTTGATTCACAATATTAGTGACCACATGCCTATATTTATGTTTGTTAACCAACTCAATAACGTACCCAAACAAGTGCGTGCAGAATTTTCCTATAGACTTATAAATCCTGAAACACTAACCCTCTTTAGAGAGCGCTTAGGCAGAACCGACTGGAGCAATGTGTTCGCAGCGAGTGCCGCCAATTTGGCATACGATTTATTTATGAACAAGTTCACCGAAATATACCTTCAATGTTTTCCCCTAAAGTCATTTAAAACATTTAAAAAAAGTCGGAAACCTTGGGTAAATAAAGAATGCCTTAAGCTTATAAGAAAGCGGGACCAATTGTTCAAGGCATTTATTGTGAGTAAGTCCCCTGAAGCCCTCAAAGCATTTAAAAAGCACCGAAACTTTGTCACCAAACGCCTTCGTGATGAAAAGAAACTATATTATTCGAACCTGTTTAACTCAACGCAAGGGCGTACAGAAAACGTTTGGAAGGCAATTAACATTACGCTTAATAATCCACCGGAGGAATTAACCAAAATTGTGAAAGATGGTACAGAAATTCAAGGGCCTGATTTAGCTGATGCTTTTAACGACTTCTTTTTGTCAGTTGGCGGCCCTACAACCAGTAGTACTTCTTTAAAATATATGAATATTCGAAATAACCAAACAATATTTCTAGAGCCAATTTCAGAGAGTGAATTAGTAGCGACATTTTTGACACTCAGTAATAGCAAAGCCACTGACGCGGACAATATTCAGATGAAACCTGTTAAGTATGTTATTGACATACTAGCACCCTGTCTTGCCTACATTTTTAACATATGTTTGTCCACAGGACATTTCCCGCGAAACATGCAGATAGCAAAAGTGACAGTTATCTATAAAAAGGGTCCCAGAAATGACATGTCCAACTACCGCCCTATATCGATTCTACCTGTATTCTCTAAGGGTCTGGAAAAAATAATTTTGAAACGTTTGAACTCTTTTACTGACAAGTTCAACTTGATTACTTCAGCGCAGTATGGCTTCCGGAAAAATAAATCTACTGAGCTCGCGCTACTGGCACAAAAAGAATACATTCTAGAGAATTTTGAATCCCGAAATATGGTACTCGGTCTTTTTCTTGATTTCTCAAAAGCCTTTGACCTCATTAATCATAAAATTCTCCTACAAAAGTTGGACCATTACGGTATAAGAGGCGTTGCACACAAATTAATCACTTCATACTTGCAACACCGAACTCAATTCGTCGTAATTCAAGGCAAACATTCCGCAACAAAATCCATTAAAACAGGCGTCCCGCAGGGAAGCATTTTGGGACCGTTTCTCTTTATACTTTACGTTAATGAGATAGTTCGTATTGATGAATCTGCCCATTACATTATATATGCTGACGACACAAGTTTGTTTTTTTCAAGCAGATGTAGCAGCGATCTAGGTAGCCGAGCGAATAACGCACTGTCTAAAATTAACACATGGGCCCAAGAAAACTCTCTAAAACTAAACATAAAAAAAACAAAAGCTGTTTTATTTCACCCCCGCCACACACAAGTTCAGTTTCCCATCATTTCGTTAAATAATTTAGAAATTGAAGTCGTCAAAAGTTTTAAATCATTAGGCGTGTATTTTTCACAAAACATGACATGGGATGATCACGTGAACCGTATTATTACTAAACTATCTCGTATAATCGGCGTCATGCGCCGTCATTGCTACTATTTTCCTGTTTCTGTAAACATGCTCATATATAACTCGTTGTTTTCTTCATTTTTGAATTATGCCTTTCTTGTATGGTCCACAACGACAACTGTAAACGTTTGCAAACTTACCATCTTGCAAAAGAAAGCTTTGCGTCTTGCCTCTAAATTACCACATCGCAGCCACACAGCAGAATTGTTTAAAAAACACTACATCATTCAGGTTGCATCAATATATGATTATAAACTAAGCCGTTTATATAAGTTCGGTTTATTGAAAAATAATGATACGATTGCTAGAATAGCCAGGTTAGAGAAAAATTTTCCTGCTTATAATGTACGTCAACCTGAAGTGTGGCACATATCAAAATGTAGAACGAAATACGGAAATCAAATGTTAAAGTTTCAACTGCCTACACTTCTAAACCGCATAATTAGGGAACATAACATTGATATATCTAGCATATCACCAAAAAAATTGCGATTAGTGTTTATATAATAATGTGATCTAGCGACTACCTCGGTGATCTTTCATTGTAATCTTTCATTGTTTCTTTTTTTTTAGTGCACATTGTGAAACACTTTTATTTTGGTTGTCCTTAGCCGCACGTCTTTCTGTGCTACCCTGTGTACTAGGGGGTCAGGGCTTCTCAAGCTGTTCTCACAGCTTTTACCTGCCCTCCTCGTAACATGTATTTTGTTGTTGCGGAATAAATTTCAATTCAATTCAATTCAATTTATTACATTCTGTACAGACAGGGCGAGAGGTCTCTTGCGAATGAGCTGGGTGGCTCACTATAAAGTGTACGTTTTGACTTAATCAGGGAATGGGTCCAGAATGCGCTGTTGAATCACGAGACACACACACCATTTCTGACGGTGCCGCTCACACTCGCGCAAGTCAAGGTCTTTGATTGGGGCGTGGCCACCACACTGCACCTGTGACACCAAGAAACCATTGTGGTCGTCTCGTCGAACGTCTTATGGTGTCGGAATGCCACCTCACTTCCCGGCTAAGATGGACAGTACACGGCGGACAGCAGGCTGGCAGCCCTTCGGTGACTTGTTTGATGAACAAAGAACGCGGCCCTCCCCCGTCGGCCCAGGCACCGCGCGTAACAACGGCTATCCAGTGGTGAGAAGAGGCGTAATGAGCTTGTGTGAGACCACCAGTTTTAAAAAGAACAAAACAAAATTTTAAAAAACTTGCCAGTAGACAATTTACAAAAGACGGCTGGATTCATCAAAAATGCAGAGACCGACATTTGAGCGACATGTCATATATGACATAGTTCAGCAAACTGGTTTTCATCCCGTAACTTGAACGGACCTACCGGTACTGGCAGAAGTTAAGAATGATTGTCGCTGACAGATGTACTTCTGTTGCGAAGGTAATGCTGAGAGTCAACCAAATAAAACTTAGCATTATATTCAAGTCTTGATAAAAAAATAAGTCAAGTTAGAAAGCTCCTCAGGTGGCCAAATAATAAATTACTTCACCATACTTTATGAAGAAGTAGTTTGCAAATAAATAATGCCATTCAATGTCATTCAATGACGTGACCGCAATGAACGGTGTGTCGTCGCTATAAAACGGGAAGTTATATGTGGACACGATCGGACGAATGCGGCGGAGAACGAATATCTCACGTAATAAAAGCGATGTGATGTTGCACATTTTCATCTTTACAACTCCGTGCCCTTTTGCTTGCTCGTGATGTGTTCGAAGGAGCTAGCCAAGTCTCAGGTAGAAGTCAAGCAGAGTAGCCGGGGCTGATAAGAGCAACGTTCATGTTCACTATTTACACACTAAAGGTAGCATCATGGAAGTTTGATGAGAGCTTCTGAGAGCTGGTTCAGAGCGTCTCGGTGCTCGCGTTTTAAGCCGTGGTCTTCCTAAAATTCTCTGCAGGAGAAAACAATAGACAGTTTGCAATAATCTGCAAGGCAGCTTTTTTGTAAGGTTAGTTTTCCAATCATAAACTCTCGTTCACAGACTGCTTTTCTCGCTCATTTTGTTTTTGCCATTCACCTTTTTGAGATCTTGTGCTCGCGTGCCTTTGCTGGAATTTGGAGAGGTGACATTTTGTTGTACTCGCGTGCTCGCGTGCATTCGCTGGAATTCGAAAAGGTAAAGGCACAATGAGGGAGAAAAGCAGTCTGTGAACGAGAGTTTTTGGTTAAAAAATAAACCTTATAGGAAAGCCGCCTTGCATATCACTGTAAACGGACAGACTGCATGTCCATTCAGTCCAGGGCAGTCCAAAGAAATTGCCGTCTTCATCTCCGTCCCCCAAATGGTGGGGGTAGTGGTTAGAAGAAGGCGCCTAATTTCTGCAGCCCAGCAGGGAGCACGGCGCAGCGAATAAAGATAAAAAAAAACGAGAAGGAAAAAGAGAGAGAAAGTCAAACACTGCCTTCTTTTCTACCCAGGAAATAGAAAGGATGCACGTTCAGTTCGTCACACGGCGAGAGAGGAACACAACGTAGGTCATAATACAATAATAGGCACAACACAGCACAATGCGATAACGTTGCATCGCACGTGCAGAATAGGGCCTGCAGCGCTAGGCAGGCTAGGGCGTAGGGGAGTGAAAGACTTGAAAGCACCACAGAGTGTGGGAAACATACCTGACGACGAATCCCAACCTCTCGGCTAATTATTCAGCGTGTCTCGTGGCACGTCGAACAAATCAAGCTGCCTCGATTTCCGACAGCTCTTCTTAGGCCGTCAGTCAGTCAGGCGTGTCCAAAGAGTTTTTGACGAGGGGAGCCAACAGCCCTAAAGAATTCGAAGTATGACTTTCGTGTTGTCGCCTCTTTTGGCGCACCTCGAGAGCGTTGACCCGGAACAAATCGGGGTAGGTGAGGTGACTTTCCGCGAACCTTACCTGCTTTCCAAACCAGTTACTGCATGCAAGCCTCCCCTGAATGGATGAATCTGGGGTTGAAGAAAAAGAAAAAGACACTATCTTTCCTTGCGAGACCACGGCTCAGTCCCTTGAAGGGAAAGGGGAGAGTGGAGAAAATAGTTTAGAAGTAGGTAGGAGGAGAAGGTTTGGAAGAACGTGACGGTCATGGCTGCTAGAGCAGAAAGAGAATAGGGGCCGTCGGCAGGGCACTCCGAGTCGTACAGCTTGGAAATGTGGAGTCACAACCATGTACGCAGATACCTATGGTCATTCCCACGAGAGAAGAAAAATCTGGATCACCTTTCTTGGGCTAGAATACAGAAAACTAGCTAAACGAGAAAACTAAAATAAGTAAAGAAATAACCGATAATCTAACCACCACTTGTCACCACAGCTGTGGAAGGAAAGAAGCAAAAACGTAATCCGCGACCTCGGCACCAGCGGCTACACAGAGGCATTTCTTCGTAGAACACTGTGTATAAGAAAAGACACGGGAAACACGACACCAATGGCGCCGCAACGACGCCACGTGTCGACCAAACTTGAGCTCACGGAACAGGGAACGAAGCACAATGGCAGAACACTGCGAGACCACTCGCAACATATTTGCGTCATGCATACCAGTCCCGACGGCATGGTGTACAGCTCGTTGGGTTGTATTGTAGTCTTTCTGAATTCCTTGAAGTGCACAAAGAGCGCGAAAGGTTGGGTACAAGGAACTTGAACATAGAAAACGACTTTGCCATCAAGCCTTTTGCAGTGTGTACTGGACGAACGCAGCGACGGGTGACGAACGACAGGAATTCAGTTCTTATGCGCTTCAGAAATGACTATGAATGGAAAAGTTTTTGAATGGGAATGAAAAAAAAATCATCAAAAACATGGGTGTTGCTATGTCGGTGCAACAGAACTGCAAGCCTGTTGGAAAAAGATGGCAGCAATATCTCATAAAGAGACTGGAGAATTAAAAGCCTCTCTGATTGCCGAGAAGTAACAGAATTCTTCAATCACGTTACAGCTTGAATAAATTGATTTCCACGAGTGATGAAGGATCACGTATGGCATGAACGGTGCGTTTCTGCCTCCTTCCTTCTTGAAATATGGCCGCGACAATTTTCATGGTAACCTAAATTACGCAGCCACTGTTTAATTGGTAGCAAATGACATGACAAAACCTATGATCTGTGTCATCGCTACATTTTAACAAAACTTGAAATCCTGCCAGATGGCGCATTGCTATCGGGAAATTTCGAGCGCTAACTAATGCCTTCACGCGACGTTCACAAGCACCCATCCTGTCTCTCTCATTCTTGTTAGCGCCTTGTTTGGCGCTCACAACTTTCCAGATCGCCACATTTATTCAAAAAGAAATTGAAGTGGCATCTCAGGGCACAAGCAGTTCAACGAAATAGAGAGAGAGAACGGGCGCTCGATTGCTCGCGAATCGTGCTGTTTTCTCGTCTTTGAAGCCACATTAATAATAAATCCGGAGCTTAGCTCTTATTCTCCGTTGATTAGGTACATAATCATAGATCAAGCTCAGTGTGGATTCCGATGTCATGTAATAAAGGTGACCTGGAGTGGCACATGTGTCACAACATGCTGCAAAACCCAATTCCATGCCTTCGTACCGTCATGCTCGTTTAATACGAACGTTTGTACATTGGACTACAGAAACAACATGAAAAGACCGAGAAATACTTAATTCTTCCGTTCGTTAGTAATGTACTTCGTTATGCGTTTTTATGTTCTCTGGGAGCATATCACGAGAGTTGTGTAGCATGAATGAACATAAATTGCTGTTTCTATTTCACCACAGTCGTTGAACGGTGTACTCTATAAACGCATCATCTACCATAAACTTCGTGCCAGCACAATGCATAACATGCTCAATTACTCGCCAAAAAAAAAAAAAAACGCGGATTTCACTGAAAGAAACTCGTAAACCTCGTTAGATATTCAAACGTCAAATTTAGAAATAGCACTACCATGAACGAGATTAACTCCATGGCCAAATTTCACTGCAAAAAGCGCTTGAATAACTGCACCTTGCAGGTATGCAATATACATTGCATGAGGTTTTATAAGTGTGGTGACATTATTAGTTAAGGTTACATTGTTTTAGCGTTGAATTAGCTTTTTAGTCACGTTTACTGTGCTTTTAAAGTTAATATTTCACCTCATCGGTAATTTAGTGACGTCATTTCATTTCCACATATTTAAATGAGAGTTATGAATAGTTGATATCCAAGCATTTTTTTTTTTTAAGATATGTGACTGGTGTTTATCAAAGGACCAACCCTAGAACGAGTGCCGGGGAGGGGAGGGGGGAGATATGAACAGTTTATAATTTGAAAAATAAAATTTTCGGCTTTACAAGCCAGAACGTCAATACGACACCAAGGCACGCCATAGTGGGAGGTTTTAAATATTCGAAACCATAGGTCGGCAAAATAAATAGAGCCTATACATAGACTCTCTCAGTAAATAGGCTTTTATCTTAGGACTCAATATAGGGCCCAGCCTATAGCTGAAATTTGAGTGACATATAGGTCACCAAAAATATTTTTCTCTCGAAAGAATTTTCGCGATAGACTGATTTCAATGGAGTAAATCAGCCCGACTTTTTTTTTTTCGAATACACCTGAGATAGTCGACAACACGTTTAGGACGTTTGGCGGGGAACGACCGATCAAACTTTACGTCGATACCTATCACTTTTCGTCTCCACTGTCTCTTTCTAAGTTCATCTTCTTCCTTTCTTGAAATTCAACTTCACAGTATTTTAACAAATCCGCATCATATTGGTTCTATAGAAGAAAATAGCTTGTGGTATACGCATCTTAGACAAAACTTGGCCGTGCACTTACGCCCCATCTCACTGTTTTGTATCAATCATTTCACCGTTCTCATTTCACTTACGGTATTGCCGCGTGGTTGCGACGTCAAAGAAGATGGTACGTGGGTTGCTCAAGACGACACTTTTTATTTAGTGAACATGTGCATAGGAAAGTGCAAAGTGCTCGAAATTCGTGCTTTACACAGATAGCGGTAATCAGAGCATTGGTCGTTGGTAATATGATCTGCGCGAAGGTACGTCGCCATTTATACACGTAGCATCCATATCGTAGGTGTCTCAAGCTTATCAGAAAATTCTAAAATAATCTAGAGCGTTCGCAGACAGCCAAGCGTCCTTTGCGCAAGGCAATTGATTAATATGTGGTGTTTAACGTTTCAAAACCACCACATGATTATGAGAGATGCCGTAGTGGAGGACTCCAGAAATTTTGACAACCTGGGTTTCTTTAACATGCACCCAAATCGCAGCACATAGGCCTACAGCATTTTCGCCTCTATCGAAAATAAAGCAGCCGCAGGTGGGACTTGATCCCGCGACCTGCGGGTCAGCAGCCGAGTACCTTAGCTACTGAACCACTACGGCTGTTCCTTTGCGCAAGACTGTGACATAAAAATACAAGCGAGCGTGGCAGTACAATAATGTTGCGATAAAATTTCAGCAGATGCAACATGTTTCACTGCGGATGCCATTTTCATACAGAACCGTCATCGGGTGGCCACGCGTTGCACGGTGGATCGACGTCTTTGGGTATTTTGAGAAGGCTAATTTTCTACCTAAAACATACCGCGTGACGACCGCACTGACGTTGACTGTAAACTTTAGCGAAACGAAGTGCACGCTTTGGTGGGATGATATGCATATCATTAAGAAACTGTTGTGTATTCCTCAAAGGTCTAGATCCTCAATGGTCGAGCAACCCTTCTGGATGAAAGGAATATATCCATGTAATGTTTACAGCCAGCCTGTAGACCGCAACAACTAACGATGTGGGCCGACATCACTCCTGTAAGTCTATTTAGTGATGTATCCGTTACAGTAAAAAGTAACTAAATACCTCACTAGTTACTCAAATAAGAAAAAGGGGAACGTTTCACGGCTCCACGTTATATAGATACATAAAAAAGGTAACGCATTACCGTTACCGTAACCGAAAAAAACAGAACGAATGTTACCTCTGCCGTAGCTCCGGAGTCATCAGTTTTAATCAATGTGTCTTTGCTGCAGAAACCCACAATGATCATTTTAAATCTCAAATTTATGTTTCACACATACTAACCCAAGCAAGGATTATACTCAAAATGTTCAATTAACGAGAATTATTTGTACAAATGTACTGAACCGTAGCAATGTCATATAGAAGCTTAATGATGCCTGCACATGTGATGGCTTCTGACTCTGCAGTGACACAGGATGAAACCATTTTTTTTTCATTGGAGCATTATACACAAAGTGAGGTCCAATAATCCACGGTATTCATGAAGAAACTATCACTGAACTCTCAAGAAATTTACAAATATCGGCCTTTTCTTGATCCTTCAGCACCTCCACTAAAGCAAGTCGAAATCGCCACTGTTGGATCTAGCCACCGGAATGGCCCGCCGCGCGCCAGTAGGCAATCACGGAGGCCTACGGAGGCCTACATTGGTGCCTTTTAATTAGAGGTGGGGGGGGGGGGGATCGGGAGATGTCGTGGGGAAAAGGGGGGGGACACTTACAAGTTTGTGACTCCAGATGTGCCTTGCAGAGACCTAAGTCTAGAAAAATCACGTCTTGCAACACACATCTTGCAATAGCAGCCTTTTTTTAATATGTTGCAGGTTTTATTTTTGTTTATATAAGAATTCAAATCATGCCTAGAAATCAAATATACAAAAAAACAAATGTTCCCAGCACTCGTAAATGCATTGTTCTATTGTGTCTTTTCCGGAACAAGTCGAGAGTGGCAGTTGCCATTTCGATTTCTCACACATCTGATGGGTATTTAGCACGGGAACACGCTACAAAAAAGCATTGAAAAGTTGAATGTTTTATACGTACTTATCAAGCATTCTTATTTGTGACGTTTTTAAGAGAAATTTTAATGGGGCCCACTTGCAAGGGGTGTTCCCCTCCCCTGACCAAACACCAAGGGGTCGGGGAGTCAACGTTCTCTGCAGGCGTGGTCAACGGACGCCCAGCTCGTGACCAGTATGGGCTGTCTATCTGAGCAAATATTGCATTTGCTCTCATCTGCACATATGACCATCAACAGGTTTTTGTCTTGGGAGGATGCAAACCCATCTTTCAACTTGCATCACGACTGAGGGGGTAGGTCGTGTTGGTGTCGCTAAAGTGGGTAGCAAGTGCTGGTGGAGCTTGAAGGGTTCAAGTGTCCTTTTTGCACCACCCGCTTCGCCCACGCCCATGTCTACACTTCATTCATTGAACACCGCGCTGAGAACTAGTTGAATAAATGCGCAGATTTGTTTCCTTCCGCATCCTATACCGCTGCATAAAAGATTCTCACATTGCGAAAAGTAGGTATTTTGATTCGTTTGAAGGAAAGTTACATTCAAAGCATGACAGATACTCAAAAAAGCGGTTTCATGCAATCGTAATAAGAAAACTTGAAGCAGAGGTGCTTCTTCTATTGTGCAGCGTACAATGTAAAGGTAATATCAGATCCGGAAAAAGCGAAATGAGTGACGTGCGTCACTGCTTGCTCATTGTTCAATGAAAAAAGGTTTCATGAAGTATGACGTTGCCAATAACAAAACAACATCTTAAATTAAAAAAAAAGCAAAGTGCTACACATTTACCGTAGAACATGGATATAGATTGAAATACGCGTTATTTTTTCATGTGAGCGAATTAAAAACTATTTTACAAAACGCTTTGCATTGATCGGGATGTCGACTCATCTGTGTAGTGTCATTTATGCTATTTGGATTAATATTCCTGAATTTCAACTAATTCAGTAACCTGTGGCGGAAGAGCTTTTTGAATTTTCAGTTTCGGTTTCTGCGCCGCCGACGCCGCCGCCGACGACGAAAATTGGCCGCACGCCGCCGCCGATGAAAAAACCGGCGTGCGCCGACAACGCCGCCGCCGCCGACTCTGGACGACCCCCACGCCGCCGCCGGTCGAAATCGCCTCGGCGCACACCTCTACCCAAAGGTAGGAAGTGTTCCGGTTCCCCCGGTGGCAACGTTACTAGAATAGGTTCAGTTTACAAACTTCGTTGCGTTGCGCGGAATGGCCACCGATACTGCTCCCACTGGCGCTGCAGTCGCAACCGGCTCCACGGATTTCGCCTCGCCAGCCGCGCTGCGCAGCCAGTTTGGGCAGTCGCCGGACAGTCGCCGGGTGATTTTATGTGGGGCGCGTTTTCAGACCGATGTGTTTGCCTGAACGTATCGATTGCCTTGTTCGATGCAGTGCTGTGGGTGACTGTAGGTGCCCCTAAGCCGACCAAATCATGCCGACGTGTTGCGTACCCGGCTGTACAAGCGGGTACCGGAACGACACTAGCCCGTCGGTCCGGCATTTCTCCGCTCCCAGCGACGAGCGACTTCGCGCAGCTTGGAACAGGGCGATACCCCGCGCAGACAAAGACCTCACAACGAAGTCTAGGGTATGCTCCATCCACTTTCACGATCAGGACATTCGCAAAACGTACGTGCACGTGATCAACGGAGAAACTGTTGAAATCCCGAGGGGTAAGTGGAGTCTCGTCGAGGGTGCCCTTCCTAAAGTCTTCCCGAACTTGCCCTCGTACTTGTCAAAGCCAGCGGAGAAGAGGCGGAAACGGCAGCGAGAAAGCAATGGAAACGCTGACCAAGGAACAGCATCACCGCAGTCACAAGCTTCTTGCAGCACAATTCCTGCCGATGTCGTGGTAGACGATATGCCCGAGCCATCCGCGCCGTCGTTTGCTGAAATGGAATGCGTTGAGCTACCACCATCGTGGCAAAGAATCACTGAGGAAAACGGCAGCGGTAAGTTTGCGGCATTTTTCACACTGACCTCCGCAAATAAGGCGCCGCAAATCGAAAAGTGCGTCGTTGTAAGCAGTGACGGAGTGGCAACTGCAAGTGCGAGAGGCCGCGAGGCGAAGGCTTTTCTGAGCGTCAGCATTAAGGCCATGCTAGATCTTAGTGACCTGATAAACAAAGTGCACAGCCTTCATGCATGCTCCGGATACGACGTGCAAAGCAGCACTGGTTTTTCACTCAGGTGCCAGGCACTAGCTAAGCAGTCAACGTGTTCATTCTGCCGCAATGAAAAAAACAGGCTTTTGAAAAAGAATTCTCAGAAGCAAAAAAGGCAGGTGTGCAAACAGAAAAAGGTGAAAAACCTTCAAAAGAAAGCCATCAGGGCAGCTGCTGCAAGAGTGTCTTTCATGAAGAATATGGCAGAACTAAAAGAGAAATGACAAGCGAAAGATCCTCATCAATCAATGAGCATCTAATGTCACTTCCGCCTCTTCAACAACTAGCATTCAAGATGTCTCTGAAACAAATGGAAGCAAAGGGACCACAGGGTGTGCGATACACCAGAAGTTGGGTGCTGAACTGCCTTCTTCTCCACATTTCAAGCCCCAAAGCCTACAATTTGATACGCAAGATGAATTTGCTTCCCTTACCAACTACAAGTCGACTTAACCAGGTGCTTTCAGGTGTACCCTGTGAGTATGGTTACAATCAAGTGGTCCTGAAAGCGCTCGAGGCATTCTTTTCAAGCAAGCGTGATGTTGAGAAGTGTGGTACGCTCGTGCTGGATGAAATCAAGCTGAGAGAGGGAGTGGACTTCAACAAATCCACGTACAAGTTTGATGGATTTGTGGAGTTTGAAAACACCGGAGAGAAAAGCAAGGCCACCTTGGCTGACCATGCCCTTGTACTGATGTTCATCCCTTTGTTTCACAATTGGGTTCAGCCTATTGCCAGTTTCGCCACTAGGGGGGCAGCTCCTGGGGCTGTGTTGGCCAAGATTGTTGTGGAGTCGGTGCTGCAACTTGAGCGCCATGGTGCAACAGTTCTGGGTGTTGTTAGTGATGTTGCAGGCAACAACCGATCAATGTGGACACATCTTGGCATATCTGGAAAGTTGCACCACCCTGTCAACAAGATTCCTCACCCGACGCTTGAAGACGGACGGTTTCTTCATTTCTTATGTGATGTACCCCACATCATAAAGTGTGTGAGAAACCATCTCCTGACACACACATATGCAAAGGTAATTCAAACGGGATTGCTCAAATAGCCTACATGAAATTTACTTATGCCTTTCTTGCTGTTTTTTACCAGGCTGGCACCAACTGCATAAACTTTCAACACTACGTGCACCTGTACGAAGCTGAAAAGGACAGCCACCTCAAGATTGTTCCAAAGTTCACATCTTCGCACGTCAAGCCAAGCAAGCTGGAAAAGATGAATGTCAGACTTGCGACACAGGTACCTAACCGGTGTCGTACATTTAGTTTTTATTCAAGTTTTCTAAATGCAAATACTTGATTTTTTAAACCTTTGTTTCAGTTATTCAGCAGGAGCGTCGCCATTGGGATGAAGTTTTACAGAGAGCAGCGTGAGCCAGGCTTAAAGGACAGTGAGGGAACTGAAATGTTCACGATGCAGGTTAACGACCTATTTGATGTCCTTAACGCCAAGCACCCTGCTACCGGCATCCGTAAGAACTCGCCCAAGATCAAGGTAATGGGCTTCCTTATGCTTATTGTGTTATACTATGAGTCGAATATATTAAAGGGGGCATTTGTCTGCCATGCTACAGGTGATAGAAGACTTCCTGGTCATGCTGAATGAGACCGAAAGGAACAGCATTGAAAAAAACACAAAGCTGTTTGCATCTCAGTTGACGACGGAATCTCTGCGAGTCACGTTGATGTCAGTTCTGGACATAATCACCCTGCTTCTTGACAAGGATGTGAGATATGTGCTGACTGCAAAATTGAACCAGGACCCATTGGAAGTAGGTATTTTTAGGATTCATTTTGATGTAATTTTGCATTCCTTGTTTTGCTCTTCACACTGACAGTTTTTTTTTTCTCCCCAGCGCTTTTTTGGAGTCGTGAGGTCGTTTGGTGGTGACGAAGATCACCCTACGATAGTACATTTCGGCCAAATATTCAGGCTTTTGAGCCTGTACACTCCTTTAAAGATGGCGACAAAAGGAAATTGCACTGGCGATGCGGATCCTGTTCTCGTCATCATGGAGGAGAGCCTGAGCTCAAAGAGGCTGGAAGTCCTTCATCAGAAGAAGGAGCGAGAAGACAAGCTCGGACAGCTCATGCACAGCATTGTGTTGGAGAAGCTGCCAGAAGAGGATGCAAACCAGCACGACTATGGTCGACCAACTCCACACGATGCTGCTCTGTACTACCTGGCAGGATACGTAGTGAAGAAAGCAGAAAAGTTTTCAAGCTGCGGGGACTGTAAGGCTACTCTTCTTGCTACCAATGACGTACCATCTGCAGCCATTCTGACAGAGATGCGGTCTTTTGTTCCGGGTGCCCTCCAGCTGCCATCAAAAGATTTGACGTCACTTCTTACCGATGTTGAGAGCGCCATAACGGAAAGAACAAGGGACAACGTAGTGTTTGGAGACCTGTTTTGGTGCATTGTCAAAGATTTGACACAAAGGCACAGCCTTGCACAAGTTGGATGTGGTGTTCATTCTGAAGAGCTCTCTGCACGCATCATGAAGTTTTACCTGGTCACCCGCATGCATTTTTATGCAAGGTTCCTACGGCAACACAAAGACACAAGTGTGCAAGTTAAAGTTGCCAGGAAGCGTGCTAAGCTTTTGTGAATACCTGTTTGAAAAAATGTGCTTTCTCTGGACTGCAGCAATGCAAACAATTGCTGGGATGTTGCTTTCCTGGACCAGTTTGTTATTCAGTGTTGTGGACCGGTTTGCTAAAACATCTTGTACAGTACTGTTGATCAGTGTGGTCTGAAATGGAAGACCAGTGCATTTATGAATAAACCGCTGAACGAAAGCTGTTTACCTTGTTAACTTTTAATTCGTGCTAAATTACTAGTTGCAGTGGTCATTCTGTGACTGCCAAGATGCATGAATAAGCGTTTACTTTGCTTGTGATTTGGCCCTGCGAAGAAAAACCCCTATAGACTATTAGCCATTTTATTCCAAATCACGAATGAGAAGCAGTGGGAGGCCGCGCTGCTCAGCACAGACCCGCTTACGCAGGCCTTATGTCACTAGCCCAGATGGCCGAAGACGCCGCTGGGAACTAAACGAATCCTACCATCGCCGGTAAATAAAACGGTCCCCCCCCCCCCCCCCCCCCCGCGTCATGATTACGGGCAGGGATGCCACCTCTTATTTCCGCATGAATCGGACGCAATACTAATGCAGCATGTGCGTTCTCTCTCAACGGCGCATTTTCGGATAGTAAAAAAAGCAGGGCATGCGCAAAAGCAGCGAAATGACAGATGGTTTTCGGCAGCTTCGAACTCGTTACTCGAAAGCATGTCGCGCTGCATGCTTTGATACAAGTATAAAAGAAGCTTCAGTGGCTAGGATGTGTTGCAGTGATGTTTTTGTAGTTTTCCATCTGGTTACGCGTGAAGAAACGCGCTAATTCGGCGCCCGTATAGCGCCTAGCAGGCGCAGCAGCTGAGAAAGCTGGATCTCGATGGAACGCTCCCGCCATCTGTCGGACAAACTGAAAGTGGAGACACCGGCGAAGCACGGCGTCGGCGGAGAGTTTGGCAACTGAACCTAGTCTAGTAACGTTGCCTGGTGGCACGAACCTTTTCGAGGCAAAAGCGTTCGGTTCACCCAATAGCCGCTTAAAACCGGCTTGACTTGGCTTAAAGTGTATGAATAGTTAGCGTTAGAGTCGGTGTGTTGGAAAACATTTTTCAGGCGATTTGGGCGTTCTTTATTCTGTGGTTCAGGCAGAGTTCCTCACTAGCTTGTGACACACAGTCTGTGGCGGGTTCATCGTATTCTAGTCGTGATGTTTTTTCTCCGATGTTGGTGTTGGATTGGACTGTAATCTGTTTGAAATGGCGAGAACCGCCTCTCCCCGTGGGGTCGTGGTCGCTTTCTGTTGTTAGAAAGTGATTCCGCTTTTCTTAATTCCTGTGATGTCGCCGTGTTCAGGAGCTTCTTATCCGTGCTTATCTAGTAGTTAACGTCATTCGCCCGAAGCACAGAATTAACACCTACCAGCCCGAAGTGTTTGCCACCAAATCTACAAGCAATGACAACGAGCATAAAATAAAGGCCTTTGGAACGCGATTTGTGAATGTTGGTCTGATGCATGTACTACGCAGATGTATGGTAGGTGCATGTGTGTTGCTTAAGGACCGATCAAACAGCTGGTGTCACTTGGGAGGAAGTATATACTGTGCCAACGCTTTCATTGAAGCTTGTTCTTGCGTAAGTGCGCGAGATAGATACGGAATGCACAAGTTGGAATTAGAGAACGTTCTTGTCCGAGTGGCTTTATTAAGCAGTCGCAGATGATGGCAATTTGTTTGCTTAGCAGTGTGTGTTTAGATTGGGGTAACCAACAGTGAAGGTAGTTGTGTGTGGGTGAGGAAATTAGTTTTCTTTGTTGCGGTGCCTTGTAAACAAATCCGTTATTTCTCTTCATTGCGTCGGTCTCTTGATGTGGCACTAAATTTTGCTATGTGCTCTTCGTGACACTTCCTCTCGCTCTAGAATGCTCTAGTAAAAGTTGACGCTAAAGTTCAGCTGAAGTGTTTAAAGTTCCTTGCAGCGAACCACAGCAACATTTCTTTGTCTATGTTATCAGATGGACGCTTGTTATTTGGCATGGCTTTTATAACGCAAAACGTTTCTTTTTTTTTTCGTTTACTGAACAGTCCGGAAAAAATCGGGGACATTTGTCCCGACTGGGACAGCGCGGGCAAAGTCTTGGACAGTCCAGCGAAATTCGGGACGGCTGGTAACACTAGTTTAGGCAAGTGTATAAAAATGAAAAAAAAATGTAATAAAATAGAAATTTCATTGCTGGGAGCATTGTCGAGCTTCAATTGCTAAACCGTAAAGGTCTTTTTAAAAGTTAACATTGCCGCAATACAGCAGTGTCATGGGGTGAAGTGCTTGCAGTGTATTGCAGTAAAGCATACATTATGCGCACGCGTGTGTGTGTGAAATGGAA
Organism: Rhipicephalus microplus; assembly: GCF_043290135.1. Lineage (NCBI taxonomy): Eukaryota > Metazoa > Arthropoda > Arachnida > Ixodida > Ixodidae > Rhipicephalus > Rhipicephalus microplus. The sequence goes on from NC_134710.1 coordinate 249,675,302, forward strand.
GCGTAGCACTGCTATTAGGCCTTATGCGATGCGCCGTGCTTTGTCTCATTACTGGTCATGCGACAGACGGCATCAGCACCAACTTCAACCTTTGTAAAGAGTCCATATGTTCCCCCATAATTATTTTTTTTAATTGTTGCAAGTGATTCACACTGCAGTAAACTTCTAGTATATCGCATGAATAATTTAAAATTGTTGCATGGCCCCCAATAAAGAAGTGAAAAATACCTGTGACAGACTCCTTGGTACTCCAGATTTTGTGCCATCAGATATGTGCTCTAAAATGAAAATGATCATTATTAGTGAAATATATACTCAGGCTAGGTATTGGAGACGATTGTGCATGTTTTGCAAATTTCCTTTTAAAAGCTCATGCTTCACTTTATCGGGCTTTCTTTAGTTATTAAGAAAAATAGCTCCCCAAGAATGGTCTAAAATTAAACACACGGTTTGTCATGGGGCAAGTTGAGCTTAGCAAAAAAATGATTTATGAAAACCATTCTGTCGCATAACTAGGAGCAAGCTGGTTTCAGGAAACATGTTGACCTGAGATGATGGCACGTGTTCACGCATCTTACAAAGGCTGCTTGTTGTTATAATGTGGCTGTAATTGGACAAATGTCTGTCATCAGGTGTGGAGATACATCGCATCTCTGATGATCAAATTTTTAAAGAATGGGTTTTCAGGGGATGCTAAAAACTTTTTTTGAAGGGGTGAGCATTAAAGAGCATTACTTTATTAAAGTCTCCAAATTCATTAGGTTAGCACTGAGGCTTGCAGGTATGTTAAATGAGCATGGTCACTTGAGTAACACTCAGAGGTCAATAATTATAGGGTGAACAGCAAGGTATGTATGAAACATGATTATGCAAATTGCAGAAATAGACATAATGAAGTTGTCGAGAAGACTTTGTTAACAGTACATTTACAGGCTTCATGCAGAATTTGCTTTCCAGCAGGGTGAATTTACTTTCGCTGATGCTTTCGATGGCATCATTGCAGTTCATAAGCACTGGTTTTACGGACTGCACGTGATGATCTTGTTTTTTCAAGGTTCATGTACAGATTAAAATGTATAGGATCAAGAAACTTACATGCTGTCTTAAGGCATAATCAGGCTCACCATAGAGGTAAGTGGTGAGATTTTAGCTAGTTGTATGTGGGAGGTCTGTGTACATAACATCATAGTAATCTTGCAATGCTGTAGCTTTATTTGTGTAACGAATGAAGCTTCTTTTCCTGTTAAAAATTTCTGCCAAGCAAACAAGTTCCAACAGTAGGATTTGCCCTTGGGTAAAGCAGGTGGTAAGAGTGAGCTTATTCAGAAGCCCTTCAAAAGTACCCACTAAAGGAATTAGTACCTACAGGGCAAAAATTCCAGTGCACCAAGAAGGGCAAGGGAGGACGGTGCAAGTTAACATTTCAGGAGGGCATCTTCTGGACATCATCCTTCTCTAGCCACAAGCTTGTATGGCCAATGTTTAGCAGACTCCTACTAACATAAACTAGGTATAAATGTTGCTTCTCTATTGCAAGATGACACACCGTATACCTTTTGAGAGTCTCCTCACCACAAGCTTTTACATTAGCCTAAAAATATTTTTTCTACGGTGCCCTTTTTTTGTCCTAAACAGTTGTCTCAAGCAACAATATGCACATTGTGATTGTCTAGCTGGTGACCACAGAGATGGCTCCCGCCATCACGATGTATACTCCACTCAAAATGTAAGATACTGCAAAATCATAGTCCGGTGTGCGTGCATACGACCTTGAACATGCAAGCAGTGACCACTTCTCTTGTGTTCTCTGCACTGGCGCATGCTTGTCGCACGCGTGTTCAAGGGTGTGCAAAATATTCTACGATTTCACATACCAAGTTGAATACTGTTCTATTTGATTCAGTCGCCATTATTTGTAGAACTAAACATTTTTTACTAGTTTAATAAAATTTAAAATGTTAAGTGCACTGAAATAAAGAGAAAATGTGTAAAAGTATCATAAATTTCATCCCTGGCAGGTTATACGCATTAAACATGACAGCCTATCTAGTGCAGCTGGCTGCTTCGCTCTAGGAAAGTGATTTTGCTACCTATACAATTGTCACTTACACTTTTTTAACACTTCTGTAGATTTTAAGGGCTTGATGTTTTCGCCAGATACTCGATTCCTACTTTTAAGATTTCTAGGAGTCCTTATCATAGCTGCAAAGGGAGATACAGCCAGTATTTGATGTACTTGTTTTTATATTGCAATGGAAATAATACATCAACTGAGAAATAGCAATGAAACATTTTGTGTTAAATTTTATTTCAAATTCATTTTGCTGCACAACTTGTGTACCAAACAGTGGCCGACAACCATTGGGTATATTTGCACCATGCTCTGCGATGACGAAGCACATGCATGAAACTTGAGAGACACGAGCTCATGCATGCAGGTGCAATTATTATGTAGTCGTTCCTTGAAACATCCTTGGTTATTTTAAATACTTGGCTGGGCAGATGCCTGTTAAATTATTCTCGAATGTCCAGGCTGGCTACAAAATGAGAAATGCTAATAATGTTCTTGGCTTGTGCCACAAATTTTTTACCACTCATTCTTTAAAAATATTTCCTAACGCTGTTGTTGTACAACCAAACAAGAATATTTACATGCTCTTTAGCATACTGTTATTCACAAACTAAATGCCAGTTCATTAAAACTCAAGATAGTTAAACATTCATATTCCATAATTACAATCAAACTGAAGGTGAGTTACCACAACAACTAATCTTGCACTGATGTCATTATGTTTTCATCATTAATTTAGTAATTTGCATGCTTGCTTCTTTTTCACAGAGTATGCATATTATTATACAAGACACCACAACTAACTCATTTATCAACTTCAGTATTTTATCACTTTTAATCAACCATCATATTGCAAAGTCTTGAAACAAGTCACTTTTAAGACCCACAAGTTTTCTTGTGCCCTTACAGTGCATCGAAGGCCCTGAAGTGTCAAACAGGCCAAAAGGCATTGGTAAGGCTTGTTCATAGGCATTGAACAAATTTGTTTACAAAATGTGTTAAAGGCACATGCGTGCACATGTTTTGGTTTGATTATACGTTAACATTAAGAAAAGAAGGAGTGGTGCGACATTTCTGGCACAAACCAAGCATGTGGTTAGCATTGCTAACTTTCACTTCACTTCACTTTATTATCTTAAAGACCCTGGTGAGGGGGTATTACATAAGGGGTGGGTAAACAAATGGAGGTTACAGAGAGTGATCTTCTGACAAACAATATGTATTTATGTTTTGCGCAAACATTGATGAACACGTGATGGCTGCAATGTCACGGGGAAGGCCATTCCAGTCCACTGCTGTGCGAAGAAAAAATGAGGCAGCAAAAGTAGTAGTGTGAGCGCGTGCGCATGCGATTGAATAAGGATGGGTTGTGCGGTGAGATATGTGCGGTGAGATATGCGCGTTGGTGGGATAATGTAAGGTGCTTGATTGAGGGAACTGTGAAAGAACTTGTGAAACAAACAGAGGCTGGCGATGCGGTGATGCACAGAAAGATTATCAATATCAATGTCATGTTTTAGGGATGATATGCTTATTTCGTATGAATATGAAGAGTGAATGAACCTAGTGGCACGATTTTGTACAGATTCTATTTCGTTTATTAGGTATATCTGGTGCGGGCTCCAGATGGGCGCTGCATATTCTAGTTTAGGTCTGATGAGCGATTTGTAAGCCAGACGTTTTATGTCTAGTGGTGCGTGACGCAAATGACGCTTTAGGAAACCGAGGGGTCTGTTCGCGGATGATATGATGTTGTTTATGAGAGTGTTCCAGGAAAGGTCAGATGTTAAAGTGATGCCTAGGTATTTATGACTGAACTTGTTCGATAGCGGAATTAGAGATTAGGTATGAGAATGATAAAGGAATACGCTGGCGTTGAAATAAGGCGAGTTTGCATTTAGTAGGGTTAAGCTTCATTAACTAAAGATCACACCACTGTCGCACGATATCCAGATCCTGTTGGAGTGTAGTTTGATCAGAAATGTTAGTAACTGTGCGATAGATTACACAGTCGTCGGCAAATAAACGGATATGGGAAAATACATTAACAGGAAGTTCATTAATATATATTAGGAACAAGAGGGCTGCGAGTACAAATCCTTGGGGGACGCCGGATGTTACTGGGAGGGAGCTAGAACGGGTATTTTTAATGGAGATGAAGTGAGAGCGGTTAGTAAGAAATTGTGTGGTCCATGCAAGAATGTTGGGGTGCAGGTTCAGCTGGGAAAGTTTTAACAGTAGGCGTTTGTGCGGTACCTTATCAAAGGCTTTTGCGAAGTCGAAAAAGATTGAATCGGTCTGAAAGTGATGGTCGAGAGAAGAGTGTATATCATGAATAAATATAGCAAGTTGGGATTCACAGGATAATGATTTACGAAATCCGTGCTGGGAAGAATGAAAAAAATTGTTGGTGTCAAGAAAGTTCATGATGTGTGAATATATGATATGTTCCATGATTTTGCAGGGGACGCTTGTTAGAGAGATGGATCAATAATTTTGGGGGGGACTGTCTGTTACCTGACTTGTGGACTGGAATGACCTTTCCCTCCTTCCAGTCGTCTGGTAAAATTCCTGTTTTGAGTGACAATCAGAACATCATCGAAAAGTACACTGCAATAATTTCCTTAGTATTTTTTAACAATTTAGAGTTAATATTGTCTATGCCAGCTGATGATGAAAGTTTTAATTTCTCAATGAGTGATAAAATGCCACTAATGGATAACATAACAGGGGCCATCGCTGGTAATGTCGTAGTAGGTGGCGTAAGAAACGGTACGTTGGCTTCTTTAGTGAACACTGATGAGAACGCGGTGTTAAAGATATTGGCACAAACAGTATCGCTTACGTCTTCATTTTTATCGTTTGTAAGCGTGATGTCTCGTGTTAGTTGCAGGTTTATGATTTCCGAGAATTTTTTAGGGTTAGATTTCAGAATTTTAGATAAATCATTGTGATAGAATGTCTGTTTCGCTTTTCTAAATTCAGCATAATAAGCATCTTCCGCAGCATAGTACTTGCCCCATGCGCACGCATTACCATTAAACTTCGCAGCTCGGAAGAGGCGCTTTTCTTATTTTCAAGTGTTTTCAAACTTTTGGAAAACTATGGTTTATTTTTATTGGCAGTAAAGCTCACTGTGGGGATGAATTTATTAGTCAAGTCAGTTATCTTGTCCTTAAGAATTAGCCAGCTGTCATTGAGAGAACAAGAACCGAGACTGAGTTCGAAGTATGGTAAGAAATCTCGTAATTCACGATTAATTAATTCATAATTACCCTTATCATACAAGTGAATCGTTTTGCGGAAAATGGAGCGTATTTTTGGGGTGAAGTTAAATATGGTATGGATGACTTTGTGATCGCTGATTTCACGTAAGTATGCAATAGATTTTAAGCTTTCGGGGCTATTTGTTAATACCAGGTCTAAAATGTTTGAGGATTCACTAGTGACGTGCGTTAGTTCGGTTACCTGTTGGATAAGGTTAAAGTTGAGGCAAACATCGACGAATTCTCTTGCTTCAGTTTTTCCCGAGGTTGGTGAAACCTGATTGAGCCAATTAATGGAGGGAAAGTTAAAATCCCCATAAAGCAGAACACGTGCGTTAGGGTGTTTATTAGTTAGCTGGGATAAGATTTCGTTAAGTTTGCGGGGGAAGTCTGGGTCAGTTCAAGGGGGCCTATAGCATACGCCAAGTATTATTGCTTCGGGAGTGGCACGGCATATTACCCATAATGATTCTTGTTGTGAAGATGTGTTGATTAGAGAGCATGATAGTTCCTTTTTAGTGGCGATGAGTATGCCTCCGCCACGTGAATTTTTACGATCGTGACGAAAGAATATGGTATTTATTTCGCACTAATTTTATAGTTAGTGCGGGAGTTTCAGATTAATTCCAGCCTATTTTTTTAGCAATATATCTATAACATGTGGTACAAATAGTTTCTGTTAGTAATTTCACAAATGACAACACTATTATCAGCAAATCGTGACAAAATTTAGATGATAGCAAGGAAGGGGCATTGTCAGTTAAAATGAGAAATAAGCTGGGCTTAGCTGAGCACAAAGTGAGTTCAATTTCATGCGAAGCATTTAAAGTACTAAACTTTGTTCGGTAGTGCCAAGGTCCAGATGACTTAATTTTAAAGTGAATGTTTATGACTGACCTTGTCAAATGTGTTAGAAAATTCTAAAATAATTCAGTCTATGAATCACTCCATCAAGAGAATGGCACAATTTATGAGTAAATAAGTGGAGTCTAACTTTGAAGCGTAGTTTTAAATCTATACTGCGTAGTGTTGTATGAAATGTAGGGTGATATAGAGGTACTTAGCTGCTGAATAAGCTTTGTTAGAATATAATAATAGTAGTGGTATTACAACATATGTGCAAGTTAAAACGAGGAAAAATAATAATAAATTTTTAAATTACAGAAGGAAAAAAGAAAATTCAAAAAAATTACAGCATATTCATGGAGTGATTGATGATGAGTGGGGTGAAGCGTCCGTCCATGCATGCGTCTATGCGTTCGATCGCATTCGAGAATGCAGATGACGCATGGGTAACACCGATGAGACGCGTGCCAAAGGAGCCGAGCGCAAGCGTCTTTAACGTGCCCGCCACTCTGCTTCGTTTATGCCCCAGCAACGATCCATTACGTGTGGTGACTATAAAGGAGACTGAGAGATCCGCTCGTTTTATGCATATCCAGGCACAGCCCCTCATGCAGCCAATCTGAGAGTAGGGGTACAGCGCCATCTAGTTATCTTTACCCAACTGCAGTTTCTATGTAATTCTTAAGAAAGCTTATACTGTTCGGCAAATACTGCCTTTCTTTCTTTGTTTTCTCTCCTCTCGGTTATGCGTGATGCTTGTACCATATCTAAGGACACAGTGAAAGATGAGGCATCAGTACCAAAAGGACTTATTTGGTTTGCATTCTTTTATGGTTTGGGGGAAGTATGAATATTTATAGCAACTTGATTTAAAAGTGTATTTATTATGTGTTTGTGAGTGCCTGTAAGGTGTTAACTTAAAATGACAGAAAAAAATTACTTTTGCCGTGTCGATGTTTATGTCACTATGAATTAATTGAAACAAAATCTTTAGTTTTGCTATTTTTGCCCTACCTTGTAGTGTTAATAGACCAGCTTTCGTTTGCAACTCAGTAGGAGAATTCGTTAGATTGAATTTGTTATAAATATACCTCATTGCCTTCCTGTGCACCCCCTTTTAATCCTTGCAATTAGTTACTTTGTATGTGGAAACCCCACAATAATATTATAATTATGTTAGTAATATATTCATTCATTATTATTATTATTAATATTGTTATTATTGCATTGATAACATTGCACTTGATTTGCAGTTTACTCATTAAATCTGTATTTCACTGTTACACTGTTCAAGGCAGTATTTATAATGTCCTTACAAAGATTTACATATTTTAACTGCATTTAATGGACTCAGATATATCAGCCAGTCTTGTGGCACACCCTACAGGACAAGAATATTTTCGTCATTTCAGGACATCCCGGGGATGTTTTGGATTTTTGAAGGAGGTACGTATTAGGGAATGACTGATGCACGGCTACCTGTTTTTCATGCAACCTTACCTTATCTCCAAAAGATCAGGTGATGGCAGTATGAGGCAAAGCAGTTAGACCTTTTCAGAGTAGCTTTATGCCTTTCTATAAATTGCAGTGCCATGTCCTCCTCTGGCAGAGAGGCACTAGGCAATAGGAGGTAAGGGAGTGCCAGCCCGTTTAAACTTCAATGCAGCACACAGCAATATTTGGTTGTGCATATGTCCTGTGCTTTACACAAACTGTTTTTTAGTTGTTTGCACTGCTTGAAATACCCTGTGCCTTTTTGAAATGAAACTTGTACTGGCATACAATGAACTGTAAATGTAGCAAGCATTAGATGTACAAAAAAAAAACATCATGAAGGCAATGAGCCCTTATCACTTATTTGCCTTACACTACAGCTATTCTGGGATGAAGAGAATGGCCATAAAGAAGATAATAATAATAATAATAATAATAATAATAATAATAATAATAATAATAATAATAATAATAATAATTCACACCAACTGCTTTCATTATAACAAATGATTCCAGCTGATTCCATTTCCAGGCCAGCTGGTTTCATTTTCAGTCTCGAGTGGTTCATGCTGGAACCAACTGGAACATGTTGCTAATGTGTTGGCTTGTACTTAGTCCCAGCTGTATACAACCATGGTTTCAGTTAAAGTGAACTGAAACCGTGGAGTATTTTCACCTGGAAAGGAAAGAATGTAGAAAGTGATGCATCTAAAGGCAGAAAAGAAAACAAAGAGGAAAGATAAAACAGGAAACAGAGCAAGAAAAAAAAAGGTGAGCTCTCAAAGAGAAAGAGAGAAGAAAAGAGAGAAAGAAGGAGGCACACGCACACTGAACTTCTCTCGCCCTCATTTTTGAGGGCTCCTCCTTTTTTCCCTATGCGTCACTTTTTTACCATTACCTGGCTAAATTTTCGCTCCTATACACAGATCAACTGAATTGATGGCGCACTCAGATTTAGCGTACGTGCTCGTTGTTACATCCTGTCCCAAAATTCTCACGCCTGTCGTGCCAGAAAACAGCTTTGCAATGCAAATCACTATCGTGCAGCTGAGGAGCTGTATCATGCACAGATCATAATGTCAGCCTGATCGCACGAAGTAATGGTAATAACTTAGTAGTACACCATGCATAACACAGACGTTCAGTGGGCCCTTAAGTTATGTCGTCTTAACTGCAAAAGTGCAAGTTGTGCTTTGCCAGCATTTTCCTCAACTATGAGCCATACACTACAGCTGTGTTTTGTATGAATATAAAAGAGAGTACTGCTTGAAATGTTAAGTACACTGACTATACAATTAAAAATATGGTAATCGGCATTTCTAAGAGTTACATTTTCTTGTAAAAAACTGACACATACTTATGTGAAGATTCGTGCCGAAAGTACGTCTTGCCCAAGGATATTTCTGAAAAATTCAGCTTATTCCACGTAGCTCCGGAATCGACATTATGCGAAGCATGCGGAGGCATGCTTAGCGTGACCATGTTGTGATTTTTTTTATAGCGGCACGTCATGAAATTATGCCAAATATACGTCCAAATGTTCCACACAGGCATACATTGAAGAATTCCAAGTGTTTATATAACCAGTTGTTTGCACTTGTGCAATGATGCAAACATGAACTTGAGCATTGGGAACACCAGAATCAATAAGCTGGTATGAAGTGCTGGTGCTAGTGAGGATGGTAGCCCTGGACGCTGCTGCATAAATCAACTTCAGTGCATGGCACCTAGCAACAATTGACGTCAACCCGATATTACAGCTGCATCATAGGAGTACATATGTAATGTTTATAAAGCTGGATTGCCACCACTGCAACCACTATTAACGTTTCATGACCATATTAAGGTATTAAGCTATTTGAAAAGTAGGTCCGAGATCTGGCGTGGCTTTGTTGTAGAATATGCTTGAGTGCCGCGCAGAATGCTTGGGTTCGATTCCTGATGGGACCGCGACATTTATTCTTTGCATTCGTCGGGTCAGCGCTACCGATGTAAGGCTTTTTAGATGCGAAGCATCTCTGACTTACGTGTTTAACGCCATCCGTGCAAACGCGCCGCAGCGCGTTTCTCTCGCCGCAGGTATTGGAGCACTGCCAAGTAGGTCAAGTCGCAGCTGCACGTTGACGTGGTGTCAATGCACTGAATGCTGTAAGTGTGTTAACAAATGCTGCATCATATTCGTGAACTCTATTCAGGTGTGACATATTTGCTTTTCTCATATATCTTGTATGATTTGATGATCTTGAAAATTCGTGTTCTCTTTGGCTTCCTGGCTGTATGAAGCAGCAATTTTGCCATATTTTTCCTTTGGCCCGAAATTTTAAGCAACAGTGTCTTAGCCACAGCTTTTGGTCTCATTGCCTCTCCTCATAATGATAAAAAATATCAAAGAATGTGCTGTTTTGTGGCATCCATCAAACATGAAAAAACAGTTATGCATGTATGCTATGTTGTTAGGCTATGCAAGGAACTGCTTCATTTTTCATTCGAGTGCACTTCCACAATGATTTTAGGCAGATATAATTTTTGCAATTTAGAAAGAAAATCTATAGTTGCATGCTAAAATTCTTTAAAAAATCTGAACTGAAGAATACCATAAATTTGAAACTTTAGCTACCTGGTACGTAATATGACACTGGCTGAAAAAAAAAATATTAACGGAATAAAAGATTTTAAACTGAACATATCACTGATACGATGCATTGTAAATGTGCAATATATAGTTTCTCAGTTTCCTTAATGTTTCTGGTACACCACAACTGGAAGGCATTGTGCTGATGGCAACATAAAGTGGCAGAGAAAGTTTTACTGAGGAAAAAGTGGGATGCATTCATCCTATTAACCATCAAAAGGCTAAGAAATTGATGCTCAGCAGTGGAGCTTCCTCCACAGCAACAAAAAACCTGCATTAAACCACAGTGCATGCACACATTATCTCTCCAGCACTTTGCTCATGCACTCTGTCATGGCAGAATTTGGTACCAATGCAGTGAACAGCTGTAGGCCACTGTTTTCAACATGTGTTGCATATAAGACTCCATCAGCAACAACGTTTGGTGAAAACTGTTTCATTGCCTTTTTTGTGTTGCCAATGCGTGATTAGACATTCTGAATTACGAGCTTTCCAGTGACATAAAAGAAATGTAAATTAAAAAAATTGATTGGCTGTAGGAAATAATCAGGCCCTCGAAATCCACAGAACCGTTAAGGAAGGGTAAGTATTCATTGGTACAAGCACATTCCTGGAGCTGAGTAGCCAGCTGCGCTACACTTCTCAAGTCTTTTTTCTTTTAATGTGCCAGGGCGGATGCTGTGTATCATACTGTTGTACAAGTTTTCTTTTATTTTGGTGTACTTAACATTTTAAAACATTAGTAAACTTTTAAAACATATACAGTTTCGCAAATCATGACTGTTGAATCGAACACAACAAAATTAAATTTGGAGTGTTAAATCACTTAATATTTCTAGAGATCGAATCACACTTGTCTAAAACACCCAGCCGACCGCTCCAGTTGCTGTTTTCTACAGAAATATGTTAATGCCGACGCCGTATGAATATCTAACATACGGCGTGCTAGGCCTTTGTGCGATAATTTAAACGTGAACAGAAGCATGTAGCTAAGGTGACGTAGAAGCCGTCACTAACAAGAGCCATGCGCTCCGCTGCTGGACAAGTCTGATTCCACCTGTACTGCTGCAGTGTTGGCATTTTTTTGGTGCATGAAATTCTCCATGTTCACTTTACATCTGGTCTATTATATAAAAACATGGAAATAAAAAGAATAACAAATAAAACCTTCTCGGTCTGAGTGAGAATATTAGCCAAGCTGCTTGTGTGGCAAGCAGGCATTCTACCACAAAGCCACGTGCCTGCTCAAAAATAATTTTCATGCTTTACAAATACACGCGTCTAGTATACACGCTTCACAATACAATATGTAATATCGCAGTATTTCATGGTACAAATGTGCATTGCCACTGGCCATCAGAACGTGTGATTATCATAATGACTTCGTTGTTTAAAGCAGCCACGAAAAACAAAAGGCACAAATGCTACTGGAGTATTCTCTTAGGACCATGTACTGGGTGCATATCAAGTTTAAAAACATTTCATGCACATAGTTGCTCATGGTTTAAAGCATACTACACAGTACCTGTATTGCGTGGTCTATCCTGTGTCCCATCTCTGCGCTCTTCGAAGTAACTATGTGCACGTATCAACAAGCTCGCTTAGCAACCATTTAGAAATCCATTACGCAGACTGCAACTATATGTGAAACCCTTACTAGCACAAGCCACTTTAAACATTGATTACGTAGTAATAATCTGCAGTATAAACTTTTCAAGTAATGTTACCCTGCAAAACGTATGCACTAGGTGGTTGGAGTATGCACTAGGGATAGGATGTCATTGTTGTGTTCTACTAAAACCTTGAGGGTCCCCTAATTTTTTTCACCAAACAATTGTAAGATTCATAGATAGTAATGTTCCACAAGCATGGTATTGTAAATAATCACCCTTTTGGCTTATACTGGAAGAGTGGAGGGGGTGCTGTTAGGAATGAACTTACAGGCTGTTAAGAGTGTATGGAAAATTTCACAGATTGTTGTGTAAGTATGCAAGCATTAGGGCATGTCAGTTCATATTAAATACCTGAAAAAGATCACAGGCAGGGGTCCTGATAGGACTCTTGAAAGCATTTCATCCTAGGAAAGAAGTGATGTGTCATCGACACATCTGTTGAAACTTGGAAGGTCAGAAAAGTATTTCAAGCATAGGTATGTGACGTTTCTTGACAATACATGACTGTGACATTGCACACTTCCATACTGCACATGTGTCTGTTTCCTAACATACTTGCTAGCAAAGCCACAACAGGGTGTTTATCAATTTAATTTTTTTTAAATTTAGTGATTTTTCCAGGTTTTTCACATAGATTAAAAGAAAACTCCATGACCATAATGTCTGCTTGAAAAATGTGCGGTGGAAAGAACACTTTAGCAGTAAAAAAAATAAAATAAGAGGCACTCATATAAAACAAATGAACACATTTTACACACACACTCATAATGTTGTGAGTGTATGTGGTAAATATTAAAAAATGTGTGTATCTGGTCAAAACAAAACTTGTGACCCAGGCACTGAGGAAGTTGGCTGTTTGGTTTTTGGAACAACCAGAACACAACCACACAAATAAAATCAACTGCAGCTGCAAGTTTGAAGGAGCCTGCGATAGTCCAACAATGCAGCCAATGCTGCTAGGAAACGTAAAGGTGGCGCTATCTTGCGGCATTCGTATAAAACAAGGATGCAACAGCCCGGCCAGTTGGAGCACATTCTAGTTCATTATAATGGCTATAGCCTGCAGGCCATTTAGGATTGGATTAGATTACCTTGACCTAGACTGCTGTATTTACTAATTATTTGCATCCCTGTCTCATTTGTACATGTCTAAAATATACTTTTGAGCAAAAAGGAGCACTTACGTATTTTATGCAACCTTGTCTTGACAACGACTAACAACAATGTCGCAACAACGAAACTGTAGAGCAAAATTTACTTTATCCTTTCTTTCACTCTTTTTTTTTTAGACAATGCACACATGCTTGTTGATGTTTTATTTCTCTGGGTTCTGACACGTGGAGCACAATGAAAGTACTCAGACACCTGCAATAAAAGCTGCGGTAGCATTTGAAGCGCTGATGTTTGAATATGGGGTGGAAAAAAGGAATCTGTCAGACTGCAACTGCTTCCCCGATTCCATAGGTAAATAAAATATGCAGAATCGTGAGTTAGGCAAATTGGTGAGTGTTCACCGTAGAATATTTTACAAAGGAACGGGTTAGAAGCAGTCAGAGAGGGTCACAGCACTGATTTCACAACTGAAATTTATTTGGAAAAGGAAAGAACATATATAGAAAATATTGACTTATCAAAACTATGCACATGTACACATGTGTTACAACACAGAATGATTCATGTCTTCTCTAAGACCTTATGTTCTTCATCTAGACGAGTGTTACATGAAATACTTATGCACTTGTTGTTAGATCTAATGAAAATGCTTCGGCTACTTCACACATGCGCTAATCAACATGTCAATATTTGATATTTGTTTTCTACAAGTGGGGCACACACAGGGCTGGGTAGTATCGCAATAGTATTTAAGAGATATTTTTGAGTGTCTGTATTGCTGTATCGAGGCACTTTTAAAAAATGTATTTGTATCTCATTAGTGATATACTTTTACGGTGTATCACATATATCGCGATACTATCCAGGACACGGGTATCTTGTTACTTTTTTTTTTCGTAAATGAGCTGAGACGTGTTGACAATGGGGAAAAAAATTTCTGCTGTGACCTTGGCAGTCCACGGCAAGATATGCACCCACCATTTCTACATTTCTGCTGAGGATGAAACTGACTCCTACCTTCTTGAAAGCGAGCTAGTTGCTTTGCTACCCGCATCCCATGATGTGTTTGAATGATGGCCAGCTTCAGCGTGACAACAATGTTATACTGCTATATTGAATTCCAGCCCAGATATTTTCGCTGTGAGGAGTATTGTATACTGCACAATGGTTGCCATTTTTTAAATGTATTTCCTCATGCCAATTGAACGAGTAGTGTTTGTTTTTCTCGTTTTTTTTCCACTTTTCTTTTGCAGCGCCCATTTGAAAAACTGGAGCTTATTGCGGAAGCCACAAGCCACCCAAAGAATTTGGTGCGTGGTGCCGTGTGCCATCTACGATACTTCTTTCTGCAGAGCATTTCTGAAAAACGCCAGCATGGCCAAACAGCGATTCGAAAGAGGTCTTTTTGAGTTTCCTTTCGCATTCATTGTTTTTTGTCCGTTCTTAATTCTCTCTGCCTTTTCTAAGATGTTTCTAGAAAACACTAAACCTTCAACTGGAAGTTCGTTTGTTTATGGTTCCAGCACTTCGCTTGAACTATGCTTCTTCTAGCATAACTAATAGTGTTGCTGTTGAGTTCCGGATTTCGGTGTACAATGCGTGTGACTGATGCTCTCATATGGCATAGTTTTTTATTGCAACTGATATCTGTAAATATGTGGTTATTAACAATTATGTGCAGTATAAGCATCCTTTGTAATGCCTTAATGACACTCGGAGAATGGCAAAAATATAATAAATCAATTTCTTTTGTTAGTTTCAATGTGCTGCACATTTTAAATATTATGCTGCACATAACAAATGTTTGTATGGAGTATAACTATCCTCGACATAGAGAAAAGTATTTTAGTATATGTATTCTGGAATACTTTTTTGTCTTTTTGCAAACGTATCTCTGAAATATCCTGTCACATGAATTACAAATTTATCTCAGTATCTGTATTTTATGCTTCCAAACTACACATTTCGATATCTGTATTCCAGAATACTTTTTCGGGCATCTCTGCCCAGCCCTGAGCACACATCCACATGTCCTACAACGAGCTGCCAAATTAGACGTGATTTTAGCATCTAACAGCATTATCTCATGCTCTCTTAAGCACACGTTTATGTAACGCCCCATTTCACCTAAATATTCGCAGCTGCAAGACAGTGAAATCCCATAAACCACGCCAGTAGTGCAAGGAGCATATCTGTGGACATGACTGGAGACACATTTGTTTCCTTTCCCTGACTGCTGACACAATGCTCTATCCACCAAAGTACACACATTATGCACTTTATTACGTGCTGAGAATGACATGTTTATGCAATAACGAGCACCAACATTTTTCAAACCATGTGCTATCCTGTGTATGTATGGGATAACTGCTTGCCTCTTTTTCTTGCTAATTTGTAGTGCACTAGAATCACAATAACAAAACTTCTCGATCTTTGAAATAAGTTTTTCCGACAAGGAGCAAATCACGTCACTCGGAAAGCCAGAATTTGCAAGGCGAGAAACTTGTGCACCAAATGCATGCGCCATAAGGTGCTCGCGTAACTTCTGAAGAGCGGCACCCAGCACAGTTGACGCAATGGCTCCTTGTATGGTTTTGAGTGGCCAGAATTAAAATTCAGAATTGGCTTTATGAATCTAGGTTGGTATTGCTATATATGTGATCTTTGACGAAAGCCTGTCTTGAATTGAGAAACTGTAGCTCATCAATTTTTTGAAACTCCAAAGTGAAAAGCTGACATTTCGTTTTCCTTAACATCTTTCTTTATATTAGCAACCAGCAAAGAGTAATTGTTAATGTCCAGTAGAACTAAGAAGTCATGGACATATAAAACAGCGTGTGATGATAACCAATTCAAATGCTTTTGCAGCTGCCCGTCTACATACCCAAGAAAAATATAACTAATTACAGGTATATTCATGATTCAATGCAGATACCAGATTTTTGTACAAAATTATTTCCCTTCCAAGACACAACGGTAGAATTTAGGTGGCCTGCATGAGCTCTAAAAACGACGCAATAGAGATGCCACACTGGCACTGAAACAACAACTCATCATTATCTTCTCTCATGCACTACTTTATACACTTCAAATCTTCACATTGGGGCAAGCAATGATATAAATCTTTTACGTCTATACCGAATGCATTACGGCACAAAGGTTGTTCACTTAGTGATAAGATGATAGATTCTGAGTTAGAAATTCTTAGCGGAACACAAGTCTTCAAATGCTCCGAATTTCTTTGAATATACTCTGAAACATTTATTTACCAAGTGTCTTTTTCTGAAAGAACAGCTCTTAGTGGCAACATGAATCTTCACTGAAATGAAAACTGATAGTTTTTGCCTTTTTGTTTTTTTCACACTTGCCGCTACAGGTTCCTGATTAAGCGTTAGAAACAGGGCATAAACTTATTGTTCAGTCACCCGCTTTGTGCATCAACACTTTTTTTTTATTAATATATACCCTAAAGGCCCATTCAGGCATTATGCAGGGGGTTTTAGTTATACAATAAATTTGCAAATCAGAACATTGCCATTATAAAATTAAAGTGGTAAACAATGTAAAATACAGTTCTATAGACAAAGATGCAAAAGGAAAAAAAAAATTGTGGCAGGAATGAAAACTCAATAAGAGAGACACAGCTATAGTGCAAAAAAATATATATACAGAAAATTGCCATGAAAAAAATTGCCCCCTATCTGCATATTTGACCAAAAATGTCGTCGAAAGAATATTGTATTTCGCCTGAAAAGAGTGAATAGACAGAAATATTCATTTGATGTTTTGCACGAGAAAACTGGTGAATGGGATCCTGGAGGTGTTGCGTGAGACATGAGTACCATCTGGCGGTAATTTCAGAAAACGAAAGGATGGCCTTTGTTATAGCGAGCACGCAGCACGCAGCATGCGTGCAATCTTGGAGGCCATATTTTGTAGATTTAAAGACAGGTAGCAGCACAGTATCGTCTTAGCAAAGCGTAGGAGACTCGCCTTTCCATGCGAAGCGTCGCATTGTCAGCTGCAGTGCTTAGAATTACTTATTTATACCTTTTCTAGTATAAATAAACACAGTGCACAATATCGACGTGTTGATATTGTGCCTCAAATATGCTCAATATTTGCTTTTTATTGACAATCGTACAAGTATGAACGCAGAAACTTGAGCAATACTGGTGG
Organism: Rhipicephalus microplus; assembly: GCF_043290135.1. Classification (NCBI taxonomy): domain Eukaryota; kingdom Metazoa; phylum Arthropoda; class Arachnida; order Ixodida; family Ixodidae; genus Rhipicephalus; species Rhipicephalus microplus. Next base: position 249,692,576 of record NC_134710.1, read on the forward strand.
ATGCTGTGGATGTGGTCGTACTTGAGCCTTTTTGCTGACAGACCAAAATTTTTGCATTGAAGTATCCCAAGCAAGACTATCATCTTTAAGGAGAAAATATATTCACAATGAAAGAAGAGTAAAAATAAGCACATACATGCACTTACAAACTCACACAGATAGGTAAGTCATATGTCCAAGAAAATATCGAATTGGTTTACAAAGGTGGCATGATCAATGAATCAAGCGATGTTGCCCAGCAGTGTGTTCCAGTGATGTGTGCTTCGAAGTAATGGTGAGTGTTGATACATAATTGTGCGTGCCAAAAAAGGGTGTATTTTGAATTTGTGATCAATATGTTTCAAAATATTATGAGGTGTGTTTGTACAAGCTTCATGAAGGCACATTTACTATGATAAAATGTACGAAAATGCAACAACAGTGACGACAGTCTGCGTTTTTCAAGAAGGGGTATTGAAAGTGAGTGTGTAATATCTGTAGCGCTGCAGTTGCGAGAATACTACTTGGTGATAAATCCTGCTGCTTCATTTTATTTTAATTCTAGTTAATCGATGAGATATGATTGATGCGGGTTCTAGATGATGGATGCATATTCTATCTTTGAACGGACAAGTGTAGTGTATGCTAGCATTTTAGAGGTATAGTTCACCAAGTAAAGGTTTCTTTTAATAAATCCAAGTGCTTTTGACACCTCACTAGTTATGATATCAATGCGCTTATTCTAAGGCAGGTCAGAGGATAAATGAATTCCAAGATACTTAAATAGGGATACTTTTTCAATGGGGAGAGCTTGAATTTCATATTGACTCATTTCTGTTTTATGTGCTCTTGTAAACGTCATGGCCTTCGTTTTGGAAGTGTTAATTTGCCAAGGAGACGCCAAAATGCGAGTTTATTAGGGTCCAACTATAATGACTAGTTAGCTTGGGTGCTGTCAATTTTTCTACAAATGATGTCGCTGTATGTAAATAATTTGATAATAGATGACAAACCATGTCCAATGTCGTTGATGTAAATGAGAAACAAAACTGGTCCCATGATTGATCCCTGGGGAACACCAGACTTTGCATGTGAAAGTGAAGATGCATGTCCATCCACATAAATTGATTGGCTGCAGTTGCTCAGAAAATGATTTATTCAGCTTTTTTCCAAACCAGTGGCTACCTTATCATTATGCATAGAGCCATCTAGAGTTGAAAAGAAGCCTTTCTTGTCAGCAACCAAAACATGCAACTTAGCTTCCAGATGCGTCTCAGACAGCATGAACACCGTTGTGAGGAGTGACCAGGCTATGTACAACAAAGGCAAGCTGAAAAAGCCAGTAGGCTTTTTTTTTGTGAAGCTAAGTTGCGTGTTTTGGTTACCTTCATGCTACCTTCATTTACGTACTCTTCTATGAACATAATGATAAAAAATACTCATGGATTTAATAACACCATCTCAAGGAAATGAAATGAGAAGAGAGTGTGCTACTCTTGAAATATCTGCAATAAGTGCATAGCGGAGGACGTTTGCAGCTGCATCGCCAATAATAATAATAATAGCAATAATATTATACAAGGCAAGACATAGCCCAGCAAACCTCTTGCGATGGCAGTTCTAACATAAGCACTAAACTAAAAGGCCTTCAAGCCAAGCCGAATTTGTGGCCACGACAAATATGCACAAATTTACCGATGTGAGAAATGCTGTGCTTGGAAAGTCGGATATATATGTGATATGTAGAAGGAGCATACATCAAAATAGTGCATGTACCAACATGGAAGCTAAGGAATGCTTTAGTCAATGGGAAGAATAAGCTGCCGAGCGAACTTTCTGTAGTCTTCTTTACACTGTAGTCTGCCACGAGTGTGACAACATGTCAGTCTATAAGACCTGTGATTTCAATGAAAGAGTTAAACAACACAACAGTTCAAAATAAAGTCACCAAATCATGGGTGGCCTTGGATGCCCTTGCTGAACATGCGGAATATACAGGCTTTCAAATTGACTGGTCAAGCAACCGTGTTCTGGTCGAAGAAAACAAGCTTGCATCATGCCAGCACCTGGAATCCCTGCACATTCACACAGCTGCACATACACTCAATAAGATTTATGGAACGCTGACCATATACTTTTGGTGCTTACATCACGCACCTAGTCATACTTAAATACGATGTACCTTTCTTATGGCTGTCATTCAGAACAATATCAGGTGCCCAAACATCAGTAAACTTTGTGTTATTTTGGTCGGTGTATCCTTTTGTTTGTACATTAAGCAGAAACAGCTATGCATTGCCTTTTTTTTAGGCCTCTTCTAGCTGTTCACGGTAGTTGCAGTCGAAGGAGTGACTTTTCGAGTTTTGATCACGGGTAATGCTTATTTTTGTGATAGTGGCACAGACTGCCGCCAGTTTCCATGAATTAGCCAGGTTTTACGAAAGTTCCTACAGTTTTCCAGCAAGGCCCCAATTCCCCGACTTTCCCAGGTTGGTAGACACCCTGCACAAACAAAGATAGATGGCAGTTAACTCGCGTCCTGTTTCCTGTCTTATGCAAGTGTCATTCTGCACTTTATTACCTTAGAAGTACTTGCTGCTAGGCAGGTTCGTATAACATTATTAGGGAAAATTCTAGACGATGTGAATGTGTGGTGCAGTGTAAATATTTTCTGTAGTTCAGCTGAGACCGATGCTCTTTTTATGTGCTTTTTCATTTTTCCAGTGGTGCTTAGGCATCTATAATTTTCCCCCTTAGCTTAATTACCTCCCTGAAGCTATGCATCATCTTGCCCATTAACAACCATTGTTAAACTATTGTATGTGGCATTGTTGATGCAAAATGACCTTAGAGTATATGCTAAAGCTCCTGCAGGATCACCGGCTGAATGTGACAACCAGTTCACCATTTATAGGACCCGAAGTATTGACATTTTCAATATATCTGTTTGCACAGTGCTTCATTGGAGTCATGCAAGCTTAAAATATGGTGCTCCCACAGAGAAATTTTTCTTCCTGTGCTGTGACAAACGGGAAAACTATGTAGACAATAATGAAAAGAGATCACAACTAGGCTTAGCTGTGTGATGTCTGCCTCAATAAAAATGTAATAAATTAATGCAAGTGTGCTTATATCACATGGTGTTGCCAGTTTATTACTACATTTGATATGAATCTCTGCTCGCTCCACCATGGTGTTCCTAAGGGTGTACACAGTCTTACCTCTGAGACAGCATTGCCAGAACTAATTTCACTGTCACAATCTTGAACACGCGTGCGACAAGCATGCGCCAGTGCAGAGAACACAAGAGAAGTGGTCACTGCTTGCATGTTCAAGGTCGTATGCACGCACACCGGACTATGATTTTGCAGTATCTTACATTTTGAGTGGAGTATACATCGTGATGGCGGGAGCCATCTCTGTGGTCACCAGCTAGACAATCACAATGTGCATATTGTTGCTTGAGACAACTGTTTAGGACAAAAAAAGGGCACCGTAGAAAAAATATTTTTAGGCTAATGTAAAAGCTTGTGGTGAGGAGACTCTCAAAAGGTATACGGTGTGTCATCTTGCAATAGAGAAGCAACATTTATACCTAGTTTATGTTAGTAGGAGTCTGCTAAACATTGGCCATACAAGCTTGTGGCTAGAGAAGGATGATGTCCAGAAGATGCCCTCCTGAAATGTTAACTTGCACCGTCCTCCCTTGCCCTTCTTGGTGCACTGGAATTTTTGCCCTGTAGGTACTAATTCCTTCAGTGGGTACTCTTGAAGGGCTTCTGTATAAGCTCATTCTTACCACCTGCTTTACCCAAGGGCAAATCCTACTGTTGGAACTTGTTTGCTTGCCAGAAATTTTTAACAGGAAAAGAAGCTTCACTCGTTACACAAATAAAGCTACAGCATTGCAAGATTACTATGATGTTATGTACACAGACCTCCCACATACAACTCACTAAAATGTCACCAATTACCTCTATGGTGAGCCTGATTATGCCTTAAGACAGCATATAAGTTTCTTGATCCTATACTTTTTAATCAGTACATGAACCTTGAAAAAACAAGATCGTCACGTGCAGTGCATAAAACCAGTGCTTTGAACTGCAATGATGCCATCGAAAGCATCAGCGAAAGTAAATTCACCCTGCTGGAAAGCAAATTCTGCATGAAGCCTGTAAATGTACTGTTAACAAAGTCTTCTCGACAACTTGATTACTTCTACTTCTGCAATTTTCATAATCCTGTCTCTTCATACCTTGCTGTCAACCCAAAAATTATTGACCTATGAGGTGTTACTCATATGACCACGCTCATTTAACATACCTGCAAACCTCAGAGCTAACATAATAAAATTGAAGACTTTAATAAATTAATGCTCTCTGATACTCACCCCTTCAAAAAAATTTTTAGCATCCCCTTCAATTGATTGATTTGTGGGGTTTAACGTCCCAAAACCACCATATGATTATGAGAGACGCCGTAGTGGAGGGCTCCGGAAATTTTGACCACCTGGGGTTCTTTAACGTGCACCCAAATCTGAGTACACGGGCCTACAACATTTCCGCCTCCATCGGAAATGCAGCCGCCACAGCCGGGATTTGAACCCGCGACCCTTGGATAAGCGGCCGAGTACCTTAGCCACTAGACCACCGTGGCGGGGCTAGCATCCCCTTCAAACCTGTTTTTTTAAAGACTCAACAGGCACAGTGACGTGACTCATGAAAGGCATACCCGGAGCTTGTGGTGCAACTAAAATCTTTTTGGAGCAGCATAAAAGCTACCTGAAGCTTTTAAGCTAGAGCTGTTGCACCACATGTTACAGGGAACTAGTTCATGAACATATGCATGCATGTTCACGTGGACTTCTGCTCAACATAAACGTAGGCTTTTTGCTTTTTTGCAGACATCACCAATTTATATAAAGCTACCTAGCGCTTTCTGGGAATTCACATGGCATTTGTAAATGACTCTGGCTTTCAGTGATAGTTTAGCTACAATATTGAATCACGGACTGGTAAGACTACTTATGCATTGTATTTACTTTCCAAAAAAAAAAGAGTCTGAATATATTAATGCTTTTATTAGTACAACCCAATCGTTCAATCTGTGGAGAAGTGGTTGCTGTCATCGTTTATGTACAGAATTGTTAGGTCCCTGATTAATGAGCGCTTCATAAAAAAAGGGTTTTGTAACTGGTCCTTACTGCCAATTATGTATTATGGCTCGACAAAATTTAGAGTTATGGGGGAGTAAGTAGTTACACTTGGCAAACTGTTTGACATGTACAGTCGTCGAGGTCGAGAATCCCAGCCAAGACATACCGGAATAGTGGAACACCATGCTTTCTAGGAGAAGTAAAAGTGATTGTACAGCATGTGGTACTGCTGATAAAATTTGCCCACTGTATGGACTTAAAACTTAACCACCTTGTATGAAATATTTTGAAAGTAAACTGTAAAAAATAGGACCACAAGTAAAAAAAAATAACTAAGTGGTCAGTTCTATATGCAGGTACTAAATTACTGTATTTTAATACAGTAAAGCAAGACTGTTGTCCAAGCACAACTAGCTCATTATTACTTTTATCTGACAGTAACCACAACAGTTAGAAACTATTTGGCTGAAGTCACGTGGTAACTTTTGTAGTATAAGCGGGTTCAAATTGTTAAGAAAGTTGGTGCCCAGCAACGTTTTCAGCTACATTGCACGTTCATGTCCACTGTGATAACATCTTCAAATTGCAGGGGTAACGTATGGATTTCAAGCGTATGCCATATACTTGCTCCCTGAGAGAACACAACAACGAAGAGTGCACGCATGCTTGACACAAATAATGAAATTTATGAAAAAGATGTAGCAGGTTTCGTCTCTTGGTGCAGATCCCTGCAGGCACTTACCTAATTCCCACCCCATTTTGCCAACAAGCAGCCCATGTAAAACGTTCGAACATGCGCTATTATGTCGGGTCATAACCAGTTTCCTCTAACCAACTTGCACTTGGTTCTGGCACGACATACGTTTCAAAGATCTATTTCTTGCAAACTGTGTGAGTAATTGTAAACCATTCTTCAACAGTTATCTTTGTGCTTACTCGATAGGAAAACATGAGCTACAAATTTTTATGTTTCTAAAATATGAATGGTAATTGAATTGTGAATGGTAATCTACACCCAGCCTTAGCATATATTTCCTTTATAATCATTTTCAATTTGAGGCATGGCACAAATTTTGAAGTACGACTGAAGCCTCTCATATGCATGTTTCGTTTATTTGAAGGTGCCATTTAACAATCTTGAATTAATCCTGCAATGAACTAACATCTGAATGCCTTGCGAATTGCCTGCCACAAAATGTATTTTACTAGGAAAATTGTTCTGTGCTTGTTACACAAGCTGAAGATGATGACGATACTGACTGCCGCATCGTCACTGATGAGGCAGAGGATAGCGCGTGTACAATTTAGGTGCACACACGAGGCCCAATGTCAGTGCTACATTTCCAATTTAAACACGAGCGCGCGCAATATGTATGCTTTACCGCAATACACAGCGTGCACTTCACCGCAAGGCACGACTGCCTTGCGGCACTGTTTAATTTTAAGAAAACGCTTAAGGTGGCAATTTTGAGCGAATATTTATAGTGCTCCCAGCATATCTTCAACTTTATTTCTTTTTTTTTCTTTGTATACACCCACAAGAAAAGACATAGCTTAGAAAACCGATTATCGTAATCGGCGACAACATATTTAAGCCACTTGGAAATAACGTCGTGTGAACGCCTGGTAATATTCCATCGCTTCCAACTTGTGCATTTCGTATCTGTCTCACGCAGTTACGCAAGAAGAAGCTTCAATGAAAGTTTTGGCGCAAGCATACATTTCACCGAAGCGACACATCGATCCTTACGCTACACACGCACTTACCAGACATACACGTACGGCTTACATCCACAAATAGCATAACACACGGTGTTCATGATCGGGCAAGTCGTTATCACATTGCTTATAGACAGTATTACAGAACGAGACCACGTATCCATGCGCAGAGGCGGTTCTCGCGAATGCATAAGGCTCCCGGCCAAGCAATGACCACGGATAAATAACCACCGCACGGTAAAGATCCTCACAAGTTAGTGAGGAAACTTAGACCTTTCGTTCCCACCACCTAAACGTCCCCAAAAAAATGTCCAACACGGCGATTCTGTCGCCGTCTATTCATACACTTTCAGCCAAGTCAAACCGGTTTTAAGCGGCTATTGGGTGAACCGAACGCTTTTGCCTCGAAAAGGTTCGTGCCACCCTGCGGCAGCAGACGCGGCCCCAAAGGTACAGTTTCCGTTCTCTAAACTGGTAGGTGTTCTCGGAACAAGCTTTTGAACATAAAAAAACATGAATCAACATAAAGGTAATATGTAAATATAACTTGAAGTGGAGCTTTGTGGTAGTGCAAATTTTTTTCTGGATAAATGTTTTCACTGCTTAAGGTTTTTTTACTGCACTGGAATTATTTTTATAGTTGGTTACATGCTAACTAATATATAATGAACAAATGTTTTCACGGCTAAGTATTTTTTTTAAACAATGAAACCATTTTTCCAAGGCTTTACATGTGGATTAACATACACCTATTCGTTTATTTTGGATCCTTCAAAATTTTCTATATTTTAAACATTAATAGAAGTGACTTTGAATACTCTAATATTAGTTCAAATATTCGAAACATTCGAATACTTGCGCAAAACGTACATACTTTATGAAAAAAAAAAATGACAGAGACTGCTGCGTCGCGCGGCGCACGAGCCTGCCCCACACAGAAACGGCTGCTGCGCTGCACGGAAGTGACGTCTCGCGTTTTCCGGTTAGGCGCTTTGTTTGAATAGTTGGGAGTGTCTAGCGGTACGTCTAGACCAAGGAGGTTATATTAAAACTTCTGGAGTGGCGGAGAGGCTCCGCAGCTGAAGCCGACACCGCCATATTGATCAGGGCAGAAAACAGATGGGTGCATTTTAGCGTGCGTGGCTTTCGTGTTGATTTAGTGCTAGTAATGTTGCGTATCATGCCTCTAATTGAACAAGACGCTTCTGAACACGTCTGTGATCACATTTTGAGACGACGATGTTGGGCTCTTGGGTAGTATTTGGCTGCACGAATCGTGTGAGGTGGACACTGGGCTCAGCTTTCGATGTTTAAGTAGGCATGCTTCGCTCATTCACTTATTCTCCCATATTTTAGCGACTATGCGACTGCATTCATAAATTTTCTTTTGGCGTCCGGGGGCACAATGACACTAAGAATAATTGTTTGCAGGCTCTATGTTTTTGTAGTAATGTTTGTAGGCTATATATATATATATATATATATATATATATATATATATATATATATATATATATATATATAACTCATCCCCTGATGAAGGGAGGTCCCCTCCCGAAACTGTTGGGAAATAAATATATTTATCCTTGCTGACAACGCTCCCGTTGTGCCATATCCCATACCTTCACGAAGACTAACTGGCGCCCATTGAATTATTACTCCCACTATATATATATATATATATATATATATATATGTGTGTGTGTGTGTGTGTGTGTGTAGTGCATGATCATCATCATCATTTCTTAATGACCGCGCCGCGCCTCTCGTGCAGCGGATGCTATCTCGAGCTGCGCGAGGATTAGAACAAGCTAGCGGACATTGGTGTGTCGGACGTGGAAAGCCACGCGGCTCCGCTTCAGGCGTGAAATAAAGTGGCGAGAGAACGACACGACCACGTTGGCCGCCGTCCCGTCTTCCTCTCTCGCTATATATATAGTGGGAGTAATAACTCAATCGGCCAGTTAGTCTTCGTGAAGGTATGGGATATGGCACAACGGGAGCGTTGTCAACAAAGATAAATATATTTATTTCCCAACAGTTTCGGGAGGGGTCCTCCCTTCATCAGGGGATGAGTTATATATGTATATGTATGTATATATATATATATATATATATATATATATATATATATATATATATATATATATATATATATATATATATATATATATATATATATATATATATATATATATATATATATATATGTGTGTGTGTGTGTGTGTGTGTGTGTGTGTGTGTGTGTGTGATATCCCTGAGTACGTTTTTTTTCTTTTTATAGTGAAAGGTGTTACGAGATCAGAACACGGGTCATGCGTAGAGCTGTGTCCACCGCCGCCGCCACTCGTAATTAGTATCGAACAAAAAAAAAAACTCGGTAAGTTAAGAATATCAATGACACAATGAGAGTCCAATCCGGGTCCGCTGCGTGCCAACCCAGCATTCTACCACTGAGCCGCGCTAGCGCTGGAAATTGTTTCTAAACTGGTTTTAGGCAGGCTTGATGTCTGGAAACGAGTCGCATTAATATGAGTAATAAAGCGTTTTAGACCATCAAGGAACAGCGAGGCGTCACACAATGCGAATTTCGTGACGACTTGGTCGTCCAACGCTCCCATCCATTAAAAAACTTGTTCTTGATCACCTATTACTGTGGTGCATAACCACTTCACGCATATTTCTTCATCGTCATCAGCCACTGCATAAAAAGATGCACTAAACTTCAAACAAGTGTGTAGCGAATGCCGCGTACGATTCTCCAATGAATGACGAAGGATAGCATAGTGAATGCTGGCCTACTACAGAAAATTTATGATTATTTATGGCACTGTGGGTTCCCAGCAGTGCTCTTGTAGCATCCCAAAGAGTTTTTAGAGAAGGCTTTGAAAGACCACTCTCCCAGCTTTCGCTGTGACTGTTCTGCGCGTTTCTTGCAGGTCTGGCGTGTTCTTTTTTTTTTACACGCTTGAAACGCCAAATGTCCAAGAAAAATTAAAGCAGATGTGCATTAAAGTCCTTTCCACATTCGTTCGCCTACTAAAAATATTAAACAGGTGCTTTTGTAGCAATAACGAAACGCACGACAAGCATCACGGCGCTTCAAAACAGGCGCCGCCTCCTTCTGCCCTGAGCAATATGGCCGCCGCGGCTTCACTTCGAGACATGGGCGGGTATGCGGGACCGCCACTCCAGAAGATTTAGTATAACCTCCTTGGTCTAGACATAACAATAAAAGCCGTTAAAATTACGTCCAAACAAAAAAATGAACAAAAGTGTTATTTAGGTTCAGCGTGACAACAATACAAAACAGGCTTGTTTGTCATCTCAAACCGATCGGCAGCTGTGGCGTAGTTGGTTAAAGCAACACATGAACTGGTGAAGTCGGTGGTTCAAGTCCCATTGAAGTTATCGATACTTTGTCTTTTTTTTTTGTTCACGCATGTATTGTTTTAACATTTGCGCCTCCTCATCAGCCCGACTTGCTGTTGGTGGTGGTCCCGTCCACAGGCCCTTTAATATTGGATCTTCGATAACTCTTGCAGGATTGACTATATTTATTATGATAAAGTGTTTTGCGAATTAGTGCTCTTAATCGGCGAGATGCACAAAAAAATCGAATGCAGCTGGCTGCATTGGTTTCTTGGGCACAGGAATGTGGATTTCCACGGTTTATCAAAGTTTTGATGACAGAAAGGTGCACTGCAACGTAGTCTCGGGCAACTTTTTTTATGTCGCTCAGTGTACCATCACCTAACGAGGTAACCGGCAGGCCGCTTTCTTTAAAAATACTGACGTGTCACCACAATGTCCTAGGCGATCAGCACTTGATAAACAATGCCCAAAGGCAAGTGCCGACGGTGTTAGCCCATCTAACTACAAAACAGCTTGTCTGCCTTGCCCAATAACAAGCGCGGCCTGTGACAGCACGGGAGCATTCACGTAGCAACGGAGGAGAACGGCCGTACGTGTTCGCACTTGACAAAACAGACAGCAATGCAGTAGCTCTGGCCTTCGGAGATCACAGGCTTCGTAAGAACATTACAATAAAGTTGTTTCCATTCATCGTATGAACACTTCGCCGACGCACTGGGGTTTCATGCACGTGCGTCCGGTCAGTCACACGTGAACCCTGCGAAAGCATTTATTTCATCGTCGACCTTGTCCTTCGCGACAAGCAAAACTCGGCAGCAAGAACACTTTCTCCTTTGACAACACCACGCTTGGCATTGCAATCTAGAAAATGCAGTACGTCCAACGACTGTAATCCGCACATCATACTGAGAAACTTTATGGCGCACACACTCAGATGAAGCTGCGGCGCGGTGGATGGCCCTGCCAGCTCCAACCACCACGTTCAACTAAGCATCCAGCAATCACATGAAACAGCGACGACACTCCAGTCCTCCTTGGGAGTGGCCTAGGCCATGGCCACGATTTCAGCGGAGTTTTCACCATCAACACATCGCAGGCAGCTACCATCTCGCTGTGTTTACCTTTCGCAGCCGCAGTGCCCATGGCGCCCCCTGTATTCAAAATACTTGTAATATGTATTTAAATAACAAACCTAAGCTAATTGACTCGTTAAACACATGTTTAGTAAAAATTTTGTAGGTTAAACGCATGACGCACGAATAATATACACGTTTAACTAGCTTTAGGTAATATTTTTTTAAGTGACGTCACTTTCGTGCGGCGCAGGAGCCAATCCTGCGTGGGGATGGCTGCTGCGCCGCGCGGCGCACGAGACACTGCCAAAAAAAAGTTTGCCACTCTTTGGCCAGAAAACACAGACAAGAAATGCATTCTGCAGGATCATCTCAGAAAAAAAAAATATAATGCCTTCTATAACATTTTGCAAACACGCTTAATGGTTGAAATGACTACGATCACTGTTACTGGAACTAATTTCAGATGCACACCAGGGATAACTGCTGGTCTTCTGCACTCCATGAATCAAAAGAACAACATGTATAACAAGTTAAACCATCAACAGCATACCATCAGTCTGGAAGCAAGATAGAAGCAATACAATGACCACCTTAACAAAGTTTTGGAAATTTCTAAGTGTGGCTGTTTCAGCTCAAAAACAGCACAAGCTAATAATGGCAGTAAGGTGACACGGAAAGTTATTGATTAAGCTCTCATTACAGGAATGGTGGGTATGTTTCAGGGATTATTAATGGTGATAACAATGTGGTTAAAACTGCCCTTATAAGCAATGTTTTCAATGATCACTTTTGAAATGTAGGCACTGCAAGCAACACAATATCATGCAACAACATTTGTGCCTTCATGGCACAAAAAGCTTGAAATGAATTTTTGTTATCCGGCAACCAACAATGAAATTGAAAAAGCAATTTTTGCACTAAGCACACCAAGCTGGTTGGAGATGATGGCGTATAATTTGAAATTATAAAACACTTATCTACACCACTAGCACAGCCATTAACATATATGTCATCAATGATAATTGCAAAGCAGGTTGATTTCTCTCGAAATTAAAAGTTGCCAAAATAATGCCCAAGTTTATAAAAGATGTCAAGATGAAAGTTGCTAATTATCGTCCAACCACCATACTGTGAGCATTGACCAAAGTTGTTGAAACGGCAATGTACTGAATACCCAACAATTTTTGTGAGAAACACATTGTATGCATTTGAGAGGAAGGGAAAATCAGTAGAACATCCTCTACTTATTATTGTTTAAAAAAAGTTAATCAGAAAACAAATTATTTAAAATGGGCATATTCATTGACCTCATCAAAGCGTTATATATATATATATATATATATATATATATATATATATATATATATATATATATATATATATAAATATATATATATGTATGAAACACACACATGTATGAAAGAAGGTCACTGTGAGCCCCGGCACGGTAGTCTAGTGGCTGAGGTACCCGGCTGCTGACCCGTAGGTCGCGGGATCAAATCCCGGCTATGGCGGCTGCATTTCCGATGGAGGCGGAAATGTTGTAGGCCCGTGTACTCAGATTTGGGTGCACGTTAAAGAACCCCGGGTGGTCGAAATTTCTGGAGCCCTCCACTACGGCGTCTCCCATAATCATATGGTGGTTTTGGGACGTTAAACCCCTCAAATCAATCAAGGTCACTATGAGAAACATAAACAATATTTATTTTGAGCTCCCGGCCACAGAAGTCAGCTTTTATCAAAGATCAGGTCAGTCCCCGGCCGAAAGCTCAGAATAAATATTGCTTATGTTTCTCACTGTGACTTCCTTTACATATTTATTTAAACCAGTTAATTAGTGAGCAGTATTCTTTTGAAACAATGTGTGCGTGTGTGTGTGGTGTGTGTGTGTGTGTGTGTGTGTGAGTGTGTGTGTGTGTGTGTGAAAGGTATTGATGTATAACATGTATATGTTGATGTATATAATGTGTGAAAGGTGTTGTGTTGATGTATCATGTTGATGTATAACAGTGTGCCACAATGATCGATTTCTGGGGCCATTTTTGTTTTTATATTATATCAATGCATGATCTACCATCAATCACATGTGAGATTGCATCCGTTATGCAGACGACATTATTCATTTATAACAGACAAAGATGAAAATAAACTATCTGAACAAGTAGCAACAGCCCTGAAAAGATAATGTCTTGGCTACATGCTAACAGACTCCTCGCCAACAGCAGCTCTAAATGTAATTATGATATCTTTACCCCCCCAAAACACTCACCTTATTTCAATGAACCATACTGAAATAGATAATGTAGTACTGCAAATGACGAGTAACACAACATTTCTTGGTGTCCACTTGGATACACATTTTTCATGGCACATGCATGTTCATGAAACTATACTGAAGATTCAAAGAAAGCTACCTATCTTTTACAGGTTATACTGCATTTTTTCAATAAAGACAATGAAAGAATTATGTCAGTATATTTCTTACATTCACACATCACATATGCAATACAAATTTATGGAATATACCCTACAATGCTGAAACCTCTAAAAGTAGCATGGAATACAGCATCACATGCCCTTTCTTTCATACGAAAAAAACACTGAAATTCATATGTTCATGAATTACTGAACATATAACCCATAACAGATTGAATCAATTATTGTGTTTTACTACTACAAACTACAAACATTTAATAATGCTGTTCTATGTTGGTCAAAGCACTATATACCAAAAGTTCACATATTAATTACTTTCTATCTTAACCATTACACATACCCCTCATAAGACCTAACTACGGATTCAATTCATTTTCTTACATTGCAAGAACACTCTGAAACTCCTTGCCTTGTACCATCAATCATCCACATCATTTCAGTTACATAAACAGCTTGTTCAAGATCACCTACAATACTTACAGGAGTAATGTTTGTATTTATAAATATTATTCCAGTTTGTTCCTGCAATTGGTTACTTGGTAATTATCTATGCCAACACTTGTCTTCAGCATCACCTGCAACCAGACTAGCAACATATGAAACCTTAATTTGATGTAAACTGGAATATGTCTGTATGTTTTATAACAACCACCAAATAAACATAGTTAGTATTTCTCTAGAATGTTTTTCACAACCAATGTCCCAGATTCATTCCTTTAAACATTTTACTTTATTTTATTTACAGCTTCTGCAGACCTATACTTAAACCTTAGCAGGAGGGTGTTATGCCTGCGAGTCGACAGCGAACGTCCGTGCCTCTGGAAAAGGCAATCTGTGTCAAGGCCAGCCCGCAGTCCGCCTGACGCGAACAACTCAACGGCGTAAACACGCGCGGCGCCTTTCTGGCGCCCACGTGCAGCGCACGTGCAAGCGAGCCTGTCGAGTAAACAACCGGCGTCTTCCTGTCTGGGGGTCTGACGCAATGCGCGGCGACGTCACTCGTCCTTGGGTGCAGCCACCTGCAGCGCAGCCTCTCCAGATTCGTTGAGAAAGAATGACGCGGCCCAGTGGCGACCCCATTAGAGGAGTCTGCCCTGACGACCAGCGGCGCTTCTAGTTGGACATTTGAGTTGGACCCGGTGCATTAAAAGAAGCTCTGCGGCGCGTCGCGATCGGCGGTCCTAGGTGAAAGCTGACATGTGTGTCAGAGCAGACCCGTTTGAGAGCAGACCTATGTGTTAGAGAGGAGAGCTCGGCTCTTCGAGTCTCTGTCGGCCCCAGTGCCGAATTTGTAACGCCTCTGTATATATGCTGTACATAAACCTTGTTTAACTCACCGTCGTCTCGTCCGCTCGTCTATCAGCTCTGCGCAGAAGCAGTCGCGAGCTGAGAAACCTACGCTACCAAACGGCTGGTGACCTTCCCTGCGGAGTTCGAAGCAGTGACGCCTTCGGGACCGTGTTGGCGTCGCCGTCTTTCGAAACAGTGGTTGCAGCGGTGAGATTCGTAGCACCCTTCGTAACGTCGTCAGAGGTGCGCTTCGCAACACGGTGGCATCGGTGGCAGCCACGGAGGCAGCGGTCGCAACAGTGGTTGGCAGCTGCGGGATCGGCCGGCGTCAGCGACATCGATGCGGTGAGTGCCTGATGTTTTCCCCTCAGTTCACCAGACTACTCTAGCTCAGGTTGTAGTAGTTTAGAGAAGGGCTGTGTGAAGCATTGAAGTGAGCTTTGATCGTTTCAAGCCAAGTCGAAGCGCTTTGAAACCAAAGTTAATGCGGAGGGGGTAAACACGGGAGTGTGAAAAATTGCTTGCGCGTCTTGCTAGTTGACTTATAGTGGGTACGGCAAGTAAATTCTTAACAGGGGCAAACAGCAAGAGGCTAGTGTGAACGATGGAGAACCTTAAAGTGAAGGAACTCATCGAAATTTGTGAGGAACTCGGCATTACTTTGGGCCGTGCGAAACGAAAGCAAGCGATCCTTGAGATCATGAAGGATGAGGGAGTGTCGGCTGAGGAAGTCGATGAGGCCTGGGTGGATATCAAAGCACGCCGCGAGGAGGCTGAAAGGCGAGAAGTTCGCGAACGTGAAGAAGCTAAAAGGCGAGAACGCCGCGAGGAGGCCGAGAGACAGGAGCGCCTCGTGTTGAAACGACTAGAATTGGCAATCCTACAGTGTTCGCAGGCGCTTAGCGTAGCTTCTCCGACGATTCAGGTCAGCGGTTTTAGAATTCGGGACCAACTGCCACCGTTCGTAGTAGGCGAGGACATGGCGAAGTATCTCGTCAAGTTTGAACACGTCTGTGAGCGAAACGCTGTGGAGCGGTCTTTTTGGGCGCAGAACCTGTTAGCTCTTCTTCCCGGCGAAGTGTCCGACGCGATAACTTGCTTGCCGAGGGAAGCGTTTGAGAGCTATGACGAGGTTAAGGAAGTGCTCTTGAGACGTTATAAGTTGTCACCCGAGGCTCTCAGGCAAAGGTTCCGGTATGCTAAAAAGGGGAATGAGTCACACGTTGACTTCGCGTTTCGTCTTAAAGTCGATTTAATTGAATGGCTCAAGGGCGAAGGTGTTTATGACGACCGCGATAAAGTGGTGGAATGCGTTGCATTGGAGCAATTCTACCGCTGCATCGAGGAGGATGTGAAACTTTGGCTGCAGGACAGACTTGGTGAAGTACAGCTAAACAAGGCAGCAGAGTTAGCTGCCTTGTTGTTACGGTGCGGAACGGAAACCCGTTCCGCACCGTAATTTCAAGGAGGACCCGTCTCTTACGAAGGACACTGTAGGGGAAGGGCAAACGGAAGCGGAGAAATCGAGTGAGGTTTCTACCACAGGGGCGTTTTAATCACGGAAGCCGCTCATCTGCTACAACTGCAAAAAAGAAGGGCACATCGCGATAAACTGTCAGCAAAAGTTTGCAACTATCCTAGAATCGGAAAACAAACGGAAGCCGCTAATCTGCTACAACTGCAAAAAGGAAGGACACATCGCGATAAACTGCCAGGAAAAGTTTGCCTTCGCAACAATCCGAGAATCAGAAAAAAACATGTGGTTGTTGGAGCCGTATCTCCAAGAAATTAGGGTGAATGAGAAAACGTGCCGAGCACTTAGAGACTCAGCGGCAACCATGGACGTTGTCCATCCTTCATTGGTGTCTCCGGATGACTTTACAGGAGAATGCGCGTGGATCAGGCAAGTCGCCGAGGAGCAGAGTGTTTCCTTACCAATCGCCACGGTTGTCATTGAAGGCCCGTTCGGTAAGCTTCGCACCGAAGCGGCTGTGTCTGCCACGCTTCCCGGTCGTTTTCCTTATCTTTTCTCCAACAACTCAGAGCAGCTTCTCAAAGAGCAGGGTAAATCGTTCTTCCCCAACTTAGTGTACATGGCCCTCACGTGATCGCAAGCGCGGAAGCTTTCGCGGAAGCTTGACCTTGTTCAATGCGGTGAACTCTAAAGTGACCTTGTCGGCGGGTCGACGGAACCCCAGAAAGGAAATTTTCCGCGTGAGTCATGTGAGCAGTCACGCGAGCGGCCCGTCACCGAAGCGACCGGCGCGGTATGCGTAGGGGGAGACGACATGGCGCCATTGAGTCAGAGCGAGAGGGTTGCAATGCTCTCGCCTGTAGCGGAAAGTTGGAGCGAGCTGTCGAGGGATGATCGAGAGACGCCCATTCAAGAGCAGCGTGCGGACCTCTCGATTAAAGCACTAGGGGAAAGCCACATGAAAGCTGCAAAAGTGTTGTCAAAGGAGTACTACGACAAATCGGCGAAGAAGCGCGCTTTTGAAGTTGATAATCAGGTAATGCTGCTGCAGCCGTCCAAAAGGAACAAGCTTGAGGTTGATTGGGAAGGGCCCGCCAAAGTAATATCGAAGCTTCCCGATACGAATTATGAAGTGAAATTAGGAAGGCGGCAGAACAAAATTTACAACTTGATGAAACCCTACGTTCAACATCAAGTGGTCGTAAATCAGCTGTTGAATGCTTCAGAGGAAGAGGAAGCAGAAATTTTTAGTTCTTGTGAGGTAATCGAAGGGGGATCGAAAGTAATCTGGGAACAGTTGAACCTAGAGCCTAGCTTAAGTGAAGTCCAGAAGGAGGACCTGAGAAAGATTGTTTCCGAGTTTGGAGACGTGTTTTCGGACCGCCCCGGAAACGCGAGGGTGATCGAACACGATATCGAGCTAAGCGGTGAGGAGTCAATCCGTAGCAAGCCGTATCGTTGTTCCCCTGTGCAACGTCGCAAGTGTGAGCCGCTCTTGGTACCGCATAGGTATCGTCGCCTAAAAGTGGCTGGTTACTAAGAAGGAGCATGATGCTCCAACAGCTCAACTTAGACGTTCGCTACAAAAAAAAAGGAAAGCTAAGCGCTAATGCAGGTGCATTGAGCAGGGCGTTCTAGCTAGTACCTTCTCAAACTTTCGGTTTCTCGCTGGCGATTCGGGGCAAAATTTTGACCTCATCACGACCTGGGCTGAGCGCTCTCGTCCAGAGTGAGCTCAAGGAGCCAACTTTATGTTATATTCTAATTCGTTACGTTGTTGTACGTGTAAAAAAATTGAGTTGTCATTTTAAGAGTCTTGTGTCCGACATGTGCCTCTTGATGTAGAGGGAACGAAATTCCGATAGACACGTAGATAGGTATATGTTGTACTATACTTTGTCTGGTGTTCTGTCGGGTGACCGAGGGCACTTGCTTGTGTCGTGTGTTGTCTGTTGTCGAACCGTTCTTAGCAAGTTGAAGAACCATCGACAAGTGCTGAAACCGAAGATGGTCAGAAGAGACGAGTGAAGCTGGTCGACAAGTTGTGGTGAAAAGCCAGTGGAGCTGGGATCCGTCCTCAAGAATGGGATGTGTTCCTGGAACAGAGTCTGGAGCTGCATTCTCCCCATGGCCCTGGAGGCGAACCTGGAGGGACCTGACGAACGAGCGTGCCTGACATCCGAGCCACGTGGAAGCAGCTCGTCTTTCCGGCGCATTGTCTGGCGGCGGGGGTGCTGTTATGCCTGCGAGTCGACAGCGAAAGTCCGTGCCTCTGGAAAAGGCAATCTGTGTCAAGGCCAGCCCGCAGTCCGCCTGACGCGAACAACTCAACGGCGTAAACACGCGCGGCGCCTTTCTGGCGCCCACGTGCAGTGAGTCAGCGCACGTGCAAGCGAGCCCGTCGAGTAAACAACCGGCGTCTTCCTGTCTGGGGGTCTGACGCAATGCGCGGCGACGTCACTCATCCTTGGGTGCAGCCACCTGCAGCGCAGCCTCTCCAGATTCGTTGAGAAAGAATGACGCGGCCCAGCGACGACCCCATTGGAGGAGTCTGCCCTGACGACCAGCGGCGCTTCTGGTTGGACATTTGAGTTGGACCCGGTGCGTTAAAAGAAGCCCTGCGGCGCGGCGCGATCGGCGGTCCTAGGTGAAAGCTGACATGTGTGTCAGAGCAGACCCGTTTGAGAGCAGACCTATGTGTTAGAGAGGAGAGCTCGGCTCTTCGAGTCTCTGTCGGCCCCAGTGCCGAATTTGTAACGCTTCTGTATATATGCTGTACATAAACCTTGTTTAACTCACCGTCGTCTCGTCCGCTCGTCTATCAGCTCTGCGCAGAAGCAGTCGCGAGCTGAGAAACCTACGCTACCAAACGGCTGGTGACCTTCCCTGCGGAGTTCGAAGCAGTGACGCCTTCGGGACCGTGTTGGCGTCGCCGTCTTTCGAAACAGTGGTTGCAGTGGTGAGATTCGTAGCGCCCTTCTTAATGTCGGCGGAGGTGCGCTTCGCAACAGTGGTGGCATCGGTGGCAGCCACGGAGGCAGCGATCGCAACAAGGGGCAAAAAAAAGAAAGTTGTACAATGTCACAGTACCTAATCAGACAAAAAAGCACTTAAACAGCAGTGTTATAGCGTACAAAAAATTAAGGAACAAAACACTCATGTGTGACAGAAGTCTAGAAATAACTCACTCAAGCAATAACACCACACCATATTCTTACATATCATTCAAAACTTAACGAGACAAAAAAGCGTCAAGTTGTTTTTCAATATCTTGTGGCTGAAAAGCGCTTACTGGTAAGAACTTCCATTCAGCAGAAGCCCGGGGAAAAGTTTTTGAAAGCAGTAGTATGAGCAAAAACAGGCACCAACAAATATTTATAGTTATGTCTTGTTTTTCTAGAAGATAGATGTTCCACACAGTCGTGCAGACTTGTAACTTTACCAGAAAGAATTTTGTGTAGGAACGTTTTCTTGGAAAATTGCAATGTTTTGATGCCATTCTTTTATAATAATTCACTAGAAATAAATTTAACAGCCTTCCATTGAACTACTTAATTGAATCAAGATATCTATTTTTCAAAGAGGGTCCCAAACAACCGAGGCAATATAAGTTTTGATCTAGTACAGGTGTTGTATGTCTATAATCTGGTCTTCTTTGTGGAGGACTTCCTTTTAAGAAACCAGTGGAAGCTTCCTTTTAAGAAACCACAGTTTCCTAAGTGCAGCCATGCATGAGCTTGTAGTGTGATCTGATCACGTAAGCGTTTTGTCAGACTGACTCCTATAAATTTGTGTTTTTCTACATCTTTGAGTGAGTTAATGCAAAGAAAGTAACTGTAAAGACTGGAAGCTTGCTTTTTTGTTATCCTAATGAGAAATTTTTGTCACTATTAAGTTTCATGCCCCAGTTCTGGCACCACTTGTATTTACTTGCAAGAGATTGCTAAAATAACATCTGGTGATTCACACAACATGTTTATTTGAAAACCACACAATTGTCCATGAGTAATCGAATAAACATGTTCTTATGTACGACATCATCTAAATCATTATTAAAAATTAAGAATAATAAGGGGCCTAACACACTATGTTGTGGCATGCCATAAGAAACACTTAGAAAACCACAACCCCTGGCCTCAACAAATTGGCTTAATGTTTTTTAAATACTACACATGAATCCAAATAATAATACCTGAAGAATATGTTATGGCATGCCATAAGAAACACTTAGAAAACCACAACCCCTGGCCTCAACAAATTGGCTTAATGTTTTTTTAAATACTACACATGAATCCAAATAATAATACCTGAAGAAAGTGATATATTTTAGAGCGTAGACAGCCTAGCTATAGAGTTTTCATCAGGCACCTCGTGAAAGACCTTACCGAAATCGAAAAGGAACACATCAGTCTGGCCAGATGTATCTGAAACCCGTGTGAATTCATGCGCTGTAGACACTAAGCTAAATTATTGTAGACATATTTACTCAGAAACCATGTTGATATGACGACAAAGTATTATTTCCTGATAAAATGGTTTGACATAATTGGGAACAACAAGCTCTAACATTTTACAGTAGCTACTACGGTGATAGAAACAGGATGGTAGTTTGACAAGGAATGGCGGTCACCTTTTTTAAATATTGGCACAACCTGAGCTGTGCGCCAATCGTCTGGTATCTCGCCACACTCGAGTGATAGATTGAAAATGGCAGTAAAGAAGTCAATAATTTGTTCTGCATAGTATCGTATGAATGAATTACTAATGCCGTTAGGCCCTGTCGAGTAGCTCAAGAGACATGTGTAAATCACCTTCACGAGTTATCAAGACATCGTCTCGGATTACAGATATCGAGTTATGCAGTTCTCAATCCTATGGTTAGGAAAAAACACCCTGAAAGTGTTTATTAAAATGATTAGCAATTTGCGCATGAGCTGTTCTCCTTACCTCCTTAACTAGTATTTTAGAAGCTTCTTTATATTATTACTTTGTTTAAGGTAGTGCCAACATTTATCAGGATCTGTTGAGATAAACTCAGGCAATGTGTCATTAAAAAATTTATGGCTAGCATTAAAACACTCTGAAACAACTTTTCTTTGAGTTAGAAAAAATGCTCTGTACTGTTCTAGTGTTTTCATTTTTTTATTTGCATAATCTCACAGTTTATGCCTAGTTTATGTAAACACTTGCATATTTTCTTAAGAGGCACAAAGTTTTTTTGTTTTTTTTTTTGTGATGAAGACCTTAATATCACGAACCCTTGCCGGGCACTATCACCATCACTAACAGATGTTGTGAGATGTGTATATAAACGATCAATCACTGCAACATCATCCTCTCGATTGAAATCTTTTACTACACTTCTCACTGGCATTGTCACTCATTTACCTTAACTATACCTATCCCCAACAAATTATATTAGTAATCTATGATCAAAAATACTGGTTTCAACTGCAATAGTCACTCTGCTAGAGTTCCATTGTAAATAACAGATAAAGTATCGGACTCCCTTCTGTGAGGTGTCTCTATCATTTTCTCAAGGCCAAAGGAAAACATATGTCTAGAAGTGTGTCCAATGAAGAAGTACCATAATTTATACTATCCCAAATAATGGCTTGAAGAAAAGGTTGATGTTGCTCACTAAAATAATATTTTTTTCTGCGTAGACATAAACACAGCAGTTCATCATTCGAATTACTCACAAAAGAATCCTCAGCATTAAGACAACAATGTACCATACAGAGAACAAATGACATCAAAAAATTAAAGTTTCAAAAGCTGACTTAACCATCACTGGAAAACGCTCGGCAATATATATATATATATATATATATATATATATATATATATATATATATATATATATATATATATATATATATATATATATATATATATATATATATATATATAGTGGGAGTAATATTTCAATGGGCCAGTTAGTCTTCGTGAAGGTATGGGATATGGCACAACGGGAGCGTTGTCAACAAGGATAAATATATTTATTTCCCAACAGTTTCGGGAGGGGTCCTCCCTTCATCAGGGGATGAGTTATACTGACATGAGCTTTTGCTGCCGCGTCCCTCTCGCCTTGAAAGATGTTTGCGAGAGTGAGAGGGAACTAGAAAAAGGAAAAAAAAACGAAAAAGGGGGAGAAAAAAGACGAAAAAAAAGAAAGAAAAGAAATAAAGTAAAAAAGAGGAAGAACCACTGTCAACACTGAGAACGAAACCAACTGTCCGTCTACATCCACATACGGTTCATATCACATACGGTTCATACGGTTCATATCATGTGGATCATATCATATCATGTCGCACCAAGAAGAGGTCGGTGCTGCAACCGTTCCCACTCCGCCGCCGCGTGCCGCGCCTTTTCACGTCATTAACAGCCCCCAGCGTGAGCCCCATCCCTTCGCCGGTATGCGCGGGGAAGATGTGGAGGAATGGCTGGACGATTTCGAACGTGTCGGCGCTGCTAACCGGTGGGATAACACCTACAAACTCGCTTACGTGTCATTCTACCTCACGGGTGTCGCGAAGACGTGGTTCCTCAACCACTACATCGACATCCCCGACTGGTCCGCCTTCAAAGATCAGCTTCGGCATGTCTTTGGCACACCGACTGTTCGTTCGGCTCTCGCAAAGAAAGCTCTCGCGGCTCGGAAACAGCACATCGGCGAGTCGTATACACCCTACATCGAGGATGTCCTTTCACTTTGCCGCCGGGTTGAAACCCCAATGACAGAGTCAGACAAGGTACGCCAGCTCTTAAGGAGATTGCACCCGTCGCATTAAATGCCCTTGCAATCCAGAATACAGCTACTGTTGCTGATGTTGCGACAACCTGTCAGCGCTTCGAAGAGCTCGAGTCTATGCGCCTACAACCGGACAGTGACGCGGCCCGTATTACGGCAGATCCAAACCTACGAGACACAATAAGGGTGATTATACGCGAAGAATTAGAATCAATGGGATTCACACTACCTTCAGTGTGTCTCATGCAGTCTTCTTCAACGTCATTGCGGGATGTCATCAGGGAGGAGCTCACGTCCATGACCCACATGGCCCACCTGCATCCCACTGTCGCTCGTACTCTCCCATCGTCCTCGCATGCCGTCGCCGCACCATCAGGCACCGTCAGCTCGACGCCGCCGCCACCAACGTACGCGTCGGTTGCTGCCGCACCTCCCAGAAGCTTTCCCACGAGCTTTCCATCACCACCGCCTGAGCCATCATCTGTCCCTCTCACTGCTCTCTCTCCCGGTGCATCTAACACAAGCTACTACCCTTCTTATCGATCGACTCGCCCTACGTGCTATTATTGTGGCTATCGTGGTCACATTTCACGCTTTTTCCGCAAGCGCCAGCAAGATGAGCGCCGAGGGTACGACATACGCGAACGAGACTATACCGCAGGAGCCTTGTACCAGGGCCGTCGTTATTCGTCACCGCCGCGTCGGTCTCCATCTCCGCCAGCATCCGGTGAACTGCGCAGTAGTCATCGATCAACCAGACGCCGTTCACCATCGCCCTACCGTCGCTCCTCTTCTCCTCTTCAGCCTGCTTCCCTCGCTTCTGATCGGCGTCCGGAAAACTAAGCGATGCAGTTTTTGGAGGACAAACTGCATTCCAACACTGTACTCCAATTCCTCCAGCGCGCCCTTAGAATATGATTGCAGTCTCAGTTGAGGGAGTGGACGTTGATGCTTTGGTGGACACTGGGGCTGGGTTTTCTATTATTCGTGCTGATTTGTGTACCCGTCTTCGAAAAGTCACGACGCCTTATGATGTACCAACACTGGTTACAGCCCAGGAAACAATGATTCGCTCTTCCGCTCTCTGTACTGCCCGTGTGCTAATCGACGACATTCTTCATTATATACAATTCGCTGTGCTATCCCCGTGCTCCCACGAACTCATTTTAGGCTGGGACTTTCTTTCATCTGCTTCCGCGGCTATTTGTTGTGCACAACGTGTCGTCCATCTTACTGACACAGACCACTTGCTTAGTGACGAAACCTACAGGCCACTTCGACTCGTCGCTGCTGTAGACATCGAGTTACCCCCAAATGAACATCAATTGGTCACTGTTTTGTCCAACGACGTTGACTCTGGTGACATTTTGGTCACTCCATCGCCCCGTTGCCTCAATAAAGGCATAGCTCTCGCATCAGGTGTGGCTCGCTTCAACAATGGATCAGCTGTCCTCGCTGCTACGAACACCACACCAGATAAATTTTTACTGCCGCGGGGCACTACTGTCGCCTGCGTTGCCGATCTGGAGCCTGTGTGCGTCGTGCCTCTTACCCCTGCCTCCCCTAAAGGCCATCTTGGAGATCATACTGCTTCCTCGGCCTTTACAGCAGCCATCAACAAGGACTTGACAGACTCACAGAAGCAGCAGCTGCTTGATTTGTTGCAAAAGCATGCAAACTCTTTTGACATTCATTCATCCAGCCTGGGTCAGACAACTGCTACAGCACATCGTATTCAGACCGACGGAACATCCATTGTGCATCGTCGTCCTTACCGCGTCTCCCTAGCCGAACGGAAAATCATTGAGGAAAACGTAGACGATATACTGCAACGGGAGATAATCCGACCCTCAACCAGTCCTTGGTCGTCTCCAGTGGTTCTGGTGCGTAAAAAAGACGGTTCCGTACGATTTCGCGTCGATTACCGAGCACTCAATAAGATCACTAGGAAGGACGTATACCCCATGCCACGTATCGACGACGCCCTCGATTCCTTACAAGGTGCTGAATTCTTTTCAAGCCTCGACTTGCGTTCCCGCTATTGGCAAATCCCCATCCACGAAGATGACAAAGAAAAAACGGCGTTTGCAACCCCGGACGGCCTATACGAATTCAATGTTATGCCGTTTGGTCTATTCAATGCGCCCGCAAGGAGGTTTAAAAAAAGCTTCTGGAGTGGAAGCGCCTGCCTTCTGGTGACGCCGACGGCCGCCATGTTGCTCCAGGCAAAAAACGTGCCGTCGGTCGTTTGGGCCCCCGCCGTTCGCGCCACTGAACAACAGTTGTCGCGTTTGTCCCTCGTTCTTTTGTTCTGTGAGGATTTTGTGCAGTTCTAAAGGAAGTTGACACGATTCCGGACGTTATGGTGAGCTCGTGTGTCGCCTTCGGCTGCACTAATCGTGCGAAGCAGAAGCCAGGAATCACTTTTCACGTGTAAGTACGCGGGAAAAAGCGCTTTCAATCGCTTGTCTCCTTTGGCGCGCTACCTCATTCGAGAAGCGCGGTTTCAGCTGAAAACTTACTTTCATTAGCATTTTTCAGCTGGCGAGTAGAAGTTGAATAACCTATTTTGTGCGTGTGGTACCGCAGGTTTCCGAAAGACAAGACGCTGCGTGACGCATGGCAGCGTGCTGTTCGGAGGGATGGCTGGGAGCCTAAGAATGCGGACGTTCTCTGCTCGGAGCACTTTGAAGCCAACTGCTTTGATAGGACGGGACAAACGACCAGACTGCGACCAGGGAGCATTCCTACCATTTTTCCTGCGTTCCCTGCGCATCTCCAGAAACCAGTGAGTACCATCACGAATGTACATTTTCGTTACGGTAAATAGGCTACAGATTTCCGAATGTGTAGGCACAGTTTCTCGTTTCCTACGTGCTGTTCAAAATCACACCACTCTCTGACAAAGCGCACGTCACGTACACTTACTTGTCCAACTTTTTTTTTCACTGTGCGTGCATAAATACGGGCACGTTAAACTTCCGCACCGAAACTATAAAAAGATCCCCGAGGTAGTAATCCCGTTTCTAGTCAGTCTAAGCAGTGGGTGGGACCATTATACCCGGCTTCGGAACTTTGGAGCATAACTGATTTTTTTTTCTTGCAGGCGAAAAGAAAGCGAGAGGCCCCTAAGTGTCGGACTGCGCTGTCACCTGTCGTCAGTGCTGAGGCAGCGGTTGAAATGCCATCTGAGCCTTCTTCGCCGTTGAAGGATTGGGACCGTTCCAAGGCAGAGGAGTCTGCACAAGAGGTTCTCCAACTAAAGAAGAAAGTTAAGACACTGCAGCAATCCAAAAGAAGGCTAAGCAAGTGGTGTGATGCGTCAGAAAATTTGACCAAGGAGCTAAAAGAGAGGAAACTTTTGTCAGAAAAAGGCCTTGAGGTCTTTGAAGCAACTTTCTCTCCTGAAATTCAACAGCTTCTTGTCCGAGTCCATGAAAAAAACAAACAAGATGTACCCCCCAGAGCTACGTGCATTCGCACTCACTCTGCACTACTACTCTGCGGCAGCGTATGAGTATGTGCGGTCGAAATTTAACAACGCTTTGCCTTCGCAACGTACGTTGCGTGAGTGGTACAAATCTGTAAATGGCGATCCGGGTTTTACCTCTGAGGCTTTTGATTTTATTAAAAACTTAGCCAAAAGCCAGGACAAGCCCCTGATCGCAGCACTCATGATGGATGACATGGTCATCAAAAAACATGTTCAGCTTGTTGGGAAGAAAGTGTTAGGCTACATCGATCTTGGAACAGGTATCTCCGATGATAACCTGCCCGAAGTGACAAATGTCTGCGTTTTTATGCTGGTCGGCATGAATATGCGACTAAAAATACCTCTGGGGTATTTCTTTATCGAGTCTCTTTCTGGATCTGAAAGAGCTGCACTAACACAGGAATGGATCTGAAAAAGCTGCACTAACACAAGAAGCATTATTTTCTGAGTTAGAGTCTCATTTGTTGGACTGCGATCCACTCGACAATCACATCTACGTTTTGGCGAAAAAGATTGCCAACAAGTATATAACAATCAGGCTTCACCACATTTCCAAAGAAATCAACCGCAAGGACTCGCACAGTGGGGTACGAACCCTGCTGACAAGGACTATTATATATAAAAATCTGTAAGGTACAGATGAGAACCAGCGTTGAACAAAGCGGAGCAGCTGGTATATTCTATATTTTTTGCAATTTTAGTGTGTTGTTTAAGAGTTGCCTGATATAACCTGCGTTTTGGGAATCAGGCCGTTTTCGTGTGAATTGTTTCTGTTTTATTGTATGTGCTTTTGGAAATTGTATAAAGCCTTGAATGAATAAAAAAAAAAACTCATATACCCCTGTGTTGCTTCCACCGTGAGCCTCATTTCGAGAATTGCAAGCGAATCCGCACTTACAGCAGCTAACTGTTGTAATGCATATTCGCTAATACGTAATCGCGTACGGCTCACGTGTAATATCGTAACTGACGGCTTTGTACAGATATTGTTTATCTAACACGAAGAAAAAAATGCGAGTGAAATTAATAACACTAAGTGCCCCGTTTCATTCGAAAAAGCCGCCACGGAAGCGCGCTGGATACGTTGTCTGCGCTTTCTCTTGCCTGGAGCAAGATGGCCGCCAACCGGTTTCTCCGGCTTCACCCGCTTGCGTAGGCGTGAATAGGGGACCTCCACTCCAGAAGTTTTTTTTAAACCTCCTTGTGCGCCCGCAACTTTTGAGCGCTTGATTGACACCGTGCTGCGTGGCCTGAAATGGAAGACTTGCCTATGTTACCTCGATGACATTGTTGTCTTTTCGTCGACGTTTCCTCAACATCTACAACGCTTGGACGAGATCCTGACTTGCCTTGCGGGCGCTGGTCTTCAAATTAACACCAAGAAGTGCCATTTCGCCAGCAGATCTATCAAGGTTCTTGGTCATGTTGTGAGCAAGGACGGAATTCGTCCAGACCCTGAGAAAACTGCTGCGGTGCTTCGCTTCCCTCGCCCTGAGAAGCCGAAAGATTTGCGAAGTTTCCTTGGTCTTGCCTCTTACTTTCGGCGATTCATACAAAACTTTGCCTCCATAGCCGCACCACTCCATAAGCTACTTGCTTCTGGTACGCCCTTTCAGTGGTCTCAGGAATGTGAATCGGCTTTCGACAGGTTGAAGAGTGCCCTCACGACCGATCCTGTACTTTCTCATTTTCACGATGGTGCACCGACCTTCCTCCATACGGACGCTAGCGGCCACGGTTTAGGAGCCGTCCTCCTCCAGCGCGACAACTCTTCGCGAGAGCGAGTCGTTGCGTACGCCAGCCGCGTCCTCTCCGCAGCCGAGAGGAACTACACGATCACCGAGAAGGAGTGCCTCGCCGTCGTTTGGTCAGTGCAGAAATTTCGTCCCTGTCTTCACGGCCACCATTTCACAATTGTGACCGACCAACACGCTCTATGTTGGCTTTCGACACTCAAGAACTTGTCGGGACGCCTCGGCCGCTGGATTCTACGCCTACAAGAGTATGATTTTGCCATCGTATACAAGTGTGGCAGGAAACATAGTGACGCCGACGCTCTTTCTCGCTGCCCACTACCAGCGACTCCACTCGGGGTTTCCGCAATCAATTCGCACAACACACCCTCGGAGTCCACGTCTACGGCGGTTTCCTCTCTCGCCTCTGTGGACCAGCTGCCTTCGGACGACCCGCACGATTTTTCTTCTCGACAGCTGGCTGACCCATACTGTCGACGTATTATAGGCTACCTCACTGGCAGTTCCCGTCCACCTATTGCGAGGCTCCGTCGCCAACTTTCGCAATTTAAGCTGGACAACTCGGTGCTGTACCGCAAAATTTACCATCCTGACGGTCAGCGCTGGGTTCCCGTTCTACCCCGATCGCTTCGGTCCGAAGTCCTCAGAGCACTTCATGACCATCCGACGGCTGGTCACCTTGGTTACCACAAAACCTATGATCGCCTTCGAAGTCGGTTTTATTGGCCAGGTATTACCACTAGTGTAGCTCGGTACGTTGGGTCCTGCACTACCTGCCAATGTAGAAAACTACCCACATCTGCTCCAGCCGGTACACTACAGCCTCTTCCATGCCCAGCCACACCATTCGAAGTTGTAGGCACCGATCTTTATGGCCCCCTTCCAGTCAGTGCTGCTGGAAACCGATGGATAGTAACAGCCGTTGACCATTCGACGCGCTACGTCGAGACGGCATCTGTCACTACCGGTTCAGCTTCTGAAATTGCCGATTTCATCCTCCGAGCCATTATACTGCGTCATGGTGCTCCACGTGTAGTGCTCAGTGACCGTGGAAGGGCCTTCCTTTCACAACTAGTGAACGAACTTCTTCGCGCTTCTGGCACAACTCACAAGACTGCCTCTAGTTATCATCCCCAAACTAACGGCCTCACTGAGCGATTCCACCGCACTCTTTCTGACATGATCGCCGCCTACATTCAACCAGACCACAAGAACTGGGATGTAGTCCTACCATTCGTCACTTTCGCCTACAATACGGCTATTCAGCGGACAACCGGCTACTCACCATTTTACCTAGTTTATGGACGCTCCCCTACTTCTTTGCTGGACGTCTCCTTCTTTACCTGCCATGCGCATTCATCTCCATCCTCTTCAGAGGAATACGTTCTGCGGCTCGCAGAGAGCCGCCAACGTGCTCGTATAAACACTGAAGCCCGACAGCAAGACAGAGAGCTGGTTTATGATGAATCGCATCGTGCTGTATCCTTTCAACCTGGAGACGAAGTGCTCCTTTTGACGCCTATTCGCACACCTGGTTTGTGCGACAAGTTCCAGCCACGATTTATCGGGCCGTACACAGTTCTTGAAGAAACTTCACCAGTAAATTATCGCGTGACGCCACTTGTAGCCCCAGCAGATCGCCGTTATCGAACTACTGAAGTCGTCCATGTCTCCCGTATGAAGCCCTTCATGCGACGTTCTTTGTCCCCTTGACTTGCCGCGGCCAGGCTGGCCGCTCTCACGTGGGGGGAATCAGTGTGGGCATTTAGTATACCAATCCTCTTCATCTGTACATTATCATCATTATCATGTATTGCTTATGCATCCTCATCGTTGTCACGTATCATCATCATCTTGGTTCGTGCATCTCCGCTGTCGGCTGCCGGTTCCTCGGGCCTAATAAAGGTCTTCCAAACCAAGACTTCATAATATATATATATATATATATATATATATATATATATATATATATATATATATATATATATATATATATATATATACACAATACAAGTACAATATATACAAGTAGTGAAAGACACTCCACCACCATGAGACCTGAGATCACATCGACAAAGTTGGTAGTTTGGTCGAACTAACTCACACCTTGATATAACGAATCCACACATAACGAAATGTTGTTATAAGGAAATAAATAGAAATTGTCTTGCAGTAGATATGGTGTTAGTAATATACCTCTATAAAAAATTTCGGATATAACGAACTTATTTTTGTGTCAGATGCAACTTTGTTAAAATGAGGTATGAGTGTATCTCCATCACCAATGGCTCAAACTATGCTCCAACAAACCAAGTGTTTCCCCTCTAAAACCTATGTTTTGGCTTCTCTCCACGGCCTCTCACAGCAAATGTACTGAAATATATTTCTCAAGATTTTCTACAGGAAAAGCTGTTATGAGATCACAACAAGGCTTGCGTACACAGTAGTCGGCCGCTGCCAGTGTTTGTAACCATTATCACGTAAAGTAAGAAAAAAAAACACACCAAAGACACAATGGGATTCTAACCCGGATCTCCTGCGTGCCAGCCCTGTATTCGACCACTAAGCCATGCTTGTGCTTGAAATTCAATTGAAAAGTGGCCTTAGGCAGGCTTAATGTTGGGGAAAGAAAATGTGTTAATACGAGAAATAAAGTGTTTTATAATAGCAAAGGAACAACCAGGCGTCACACAATGCAAATTGCATAATGAGTGGGTCGTTGAATACTTCAACCCATTACAAAAGCTTCAAGCATAATTTTTCATCGTCAGCAGCCACAGCATAAAAAAAACTGCATAAAATTTCTTACACGTGTCTAGCGGGTACCCCAATTCTCCAAAAAATGACAAAGAATGGCATAGTGAATGCCTGCCTACTACACAAAATTTTGATGAATAATGAAAGGGCAGGTGCCAGTGTGCTTGTAGAAGTTACCCAAATGGTATTTAAAAGAGGCTCTGAAAAGCTGCTCTTCCAGCTTTCCCTGTGACTGTGCTGTGCATTCTGTACAGGCCTCATAGTATTCTTTTAATTGATTACCCCAGAAAACTAAATCAATAGTCGAGCCACTGTTTTTTTGACCACATGCACGCATCAAAATGCTGTGTATCTGGCATGTCAATGTTCATTCTGTCTGCATAGAGCTCAACAATGTTCGTGATGCCCTTAAATATGATAATGCTCTAATCACCAATACATTTCTAGTTTCAAAGCAATGTTTGAAGACCATCTGTAAAGCTGCAGAATCTAACCCGACTGGCCATTTTTCAGTGTGCCCACCTCTTGTTCAATGTGCCACGTCAAAACCTTTAAAGTATCATTAATAAATACATGAATAAATAAATCAAAATGCAGGTATGCAGTGATCACCAATACCAGACAAGTACATGACATCTAGCCTATTATCAGAGTAGGATGTCAAAAGAAGGGCAAGGTGGAGTGCACACATGCAACATCAGTACACGTGTCGGGTGTATTACTAGCTGTGATAAAAGAAAACTTTGCAATAGCTAATGACCGAAAAGAGCGAGCAAAAAAGGATGAATATTTCAGGTTATGTTTAGAAGATTTAGATCACCCAGGAGTAGAATGGTTACGAAAAAAATCGCATGTGAACAAGGCTAAATGCTATCATGCAGCTAATTGAGAAGTAGGGTCTGTGGAGGGTGCACAATAATGCATGATAGTATATGATAAAATCTTTTGAATGAATGTAAGCTAAAGTAATTGATTACATTTTGATAATTGCTCCTTTATTTTTCCAGGGCTGTAATTGATGTCTGTAATCAGTTACAATTCTATGGCAGTAATAGTAGTAGTAATTGGTTACTTGTTTCCTGTGATGTATACCTGTCTGATTTGGACAGACCCTGAGTTATAGCGATCGAATCAAGCACCCGTTCATGATTTGAGTAGGATGTGTATCTTTAAACTGAGTTTGCAAATCTCAGCAACAACAATGCGATGTAACCTGGTGCAGAAGCTTTTGAACTTAGTTTTGGAGTCATTTAAACTGCTGTATGTTCCCTGCTGTTGCTCAAGCAACCATTATTTGGGTTTAAAATTATGGTCGGTTGATAAAATTGCATCCTCAATTTCTTGTCTGCTTATTTCACAGTAATAGGAGTTGTCACTGAGAAGTGGTCCTTCCTTCACAAGAACATGAACTTCATTTAACCAAGATGCATACATACGGTACCTCTCAGGTGTTTCGTGCATGTGCTCAGTCATAGCAGAATCTGTTGCTAAAACACTCATTGGTTGTCAGCTACTGTTTCAGCATGTGTTGCTATATATGAGACTCAATTGGCAACAACTTCTGACATAAAATGTTTCATTGCCTTTTTCTCTGTTGCCAGTATGATTTACATTGCAATAAAAGACACGTACATTAAGTCGGTTTTCGGGCTGATGAAAGAATGGCCAAGGAATCCTAGAAGTGTTAAAACCAGTAGTACAACATCTGTAAGAAATAAACAGGCCCTTTAAAACATAATAACTCTTCTGAAACGGTAAGTAATTATCCTAAAGCTGGGAAAGTTCTCTTTCTAGAGTGAAGTAGTCAGGTTCACTACATAAACTCTCATGTCTTTTATGATAATGTACCAGCTGGGATGCAATGTATCATACTGTTGAATAAGTTTTCTGTTTATTTTAGAGCATCTAAAATTTTGAAACATCAGTGAATTATTAAGGAATTTTCAGTTTCACGTATAATGTCTACCGAATAGAATACAAAGGTATTCAATTCAATATGTTAAGTCATTGAGTATTTGCACATCTTTGAAATATATGCCATGCTGGAATTTTCCTGGTTCAGATAATTGTAGATGTTGCTTCACATTTTTCTTGAATAAAGCTTCTATGTCATGATCATTAAATATTTTAACAAGACCTTCATACAAAGCCATTGTATGTTTCACATATATTCATGTTTGACAAGCATAGTTGTGTATACAGGTGATTCATATAATGACCCTTATCTGGTATATTGTCACTGGTAGGGTGGAGGGGGTTGTAATGTGTGCACTTGCAGGTTGTTCAGAATTGCCTGAAAAATCTGGCTTATTGCGGCATGAGTGCCCGAGCATGCCAGCTAAGATTAAATATGAAATAAGGATTCTAGGCAAGGGTTGTATGTGTGTGTTGGTGGCACATATGTTGAAACTTAGAAAGGCAGAAACATTTATTGAGCATTTTTAATAATGTTTTTAATGTTAAATGACTGTGAAATTGCATAGATCTTGCCATATTGTGCATGTGTCTTTTTACTTACATACCTGCTGGCAAAGCCACAAATAAATACAGATGGAAATTAACATATGTCCCATGTTTTTTGTTTTATTGTGTCACTTGTGCACTTTACTCCCTCTCTGAAGCTGTTGATTGATTGATATGTGGGGTTTAACGCCCCAAAACCACCATATGATTATGAGAGACGCCGTAGTGGAGGGCTCCGGAAATTTCTACCACCGGGGGGTCTTTAACGTGCACCCAAATCTGAGCACACGGGCCTACAACATTTCCGCCTCCATCGGAAATGCAGCCGCCGCAGCCGGGATACGAACCCGCGACTGCGGGTCAGCAGCCGAGTACCTTAGCCACTAGACCACCGCGGCGGGGCCTCTCTGAAGCTGTACCATCTTGCCAATAAGCTCTATTAAACTATTGCAATGTATGTGGCATCGTTGACACAAGATGACAACAGGGCTTATACTAAAGCTCCTGTAAGATCGCAGGCTGAAGATGCCAACTAGTTTACCTTTATTTGGACTAAAACTACTGAAATTCAGAAATCACTCCTTGCATATTGTGTTGATTTGATTGATTGATTGATTTGTGGGGTTTAATGCCCCAAAACCACCATTTGAATATGAGAGACGCCGTAGTGGAGGGCTCCGGAAATTTTGATCGCCTGGGGTTCTTTAACGTGCCCCCAGTCTGAGTACACGGGCCTCTAACATTTCCGCCTCCATCGGAAATGCAGCCGCCGCAGCCTTGCATATCGTGTAAGTGCTTCAGTGGAGTCTTGTGAACTTAAATATCCTGTGCTCCCAAAAAGAAACTTCCAATCCTGCCACTCGCAAAATCCTACCTCATTCATAGCTTGCTGTGAACCCTGCACCTATGAGATATGTTACGAAAAGTGACCAGCTTATAAAAGATATCTGCTAGCCTTAGGGCTAACTTCATTAAATAGAGGCTTTAATAAGCACTGGCTATAATAAGTGCTCATCCCATCAATAAAGTTTGAACTTGGCAACTTGATAACGCTCTTTTTTAAGACTTGATGACCAGGAATGCAATGCATCTCGACACCTGATGACAGGCACTTGCCTAATCACAACTTCATCTAAACAACAAGCAGCCCCTGTAAGATGCTTGAACATGTGCTATCATCTCAGGTTACTATGAGTTTGCTGAAACCATCTTGCTCTAAGTTCTGGTTCTCAGAAATCAATTTAAGGTCAGCCTATTGCTTCATTTACAAACTGCACATATAATTTCTGACCATTCAGCAGTGGGTATTTCCTTTTCCCTGGAAAGAACTTCATAAGCGAACCACGAACCATGGATAGTCATCTCACATACTTAGCTCGAGTGCATATTTGCTTAATAATCATTTTCTATTTGGAGCATATATGCGACGGCAGTAAATGTGTAGCACTATTGAAATCAGCTTAGGCATTTAGCACTTTTTGAGGGATGCCATATGCGACAATCTTGAATCAATTTTGCAATAAACTAGAAGTTCATTTCCTTACGAAGTGCTTGTCACAAATTGTTTTTTCAAGGGTAAATTGATATAGGCTCGTCACAAAGGTTGAAGCCATGGCAATACTGTCCACTGTATCGCCATTAATGAGACAGGAGACGGCGCGTGTATATTTACGGCACACACACGAGGACTCATGACAGTGCTACATTTCCATTTTACCCACACGCACGCGCATGCTTTACTTCAATACACTGCGTGCACTTCGCCGCATAACAAGACTGCGTTGCGGTAATGTTGACCCATTTTAGAAAATACGTTTGGGGGTCGGCGATTTAGGCTATAGACAATCCTCCCAGCAATCAATTTTCGTTTTCTTTTCTTTTTATTTGTATACACCTAAACAAGAAACCGATCTTGCTTAGAAAACCGATCGCCATCATCGGCGACAACATAATTGTTACTCGGACGATGGCGTCGGGTGGACGCCTGCTCATATCCCGTCGCTTCCACCTTGCTCATACCGTATCTACCTCGCACACTTACGCAAGACGAAGCTTCAGTCAAAGAAATTTACCCAAATGACAGCCCAACTGATACCGATCGACTCTCAGCAACACAATTATGCAGCACACGTCCACGTAATACGTACGCCGCAATGTATGAAACAGGTATTCACAAATATGGCCTTTAATTCACGCTTGTACAACTCGTTATCATTGCTTGTAGATTTGGCGGTAAACACTTTGATGTTTTGTGTTATCTACTGAGCACCGCGGCGAAGTTCCATCAGCGTGTAAAGCAGTGCGACTTCACGGGAACTACCAAAAGCGGCAGCGACTTGCACTTGAATCACTTTTTATAACACTCTCTTACGCAACGCGACAACGTCTCCACGGGCCAAGGCAGTTCTCGCCATTACACACAACTCATGGTCAAAACCAACACACACCCCGAAGAAAAAAAAAACACCACAACCAACGTTACTAGACTATAACGTTGGCTGTAACCACCATAGAGTTTCTAGCAAATTAGTGAGAAACTCCGCAATCTAACAAGACACTTCAAGCCAAGTGAAGTCGGTTTTAAGCGGCTATCTGGGTGAATGGACCTTTTTTTCCTCCGTGGTACAGTGTACTACCGTGGATTTCACACTCAAAACCACCACCGTGCTCAAAACGCTCGGTTCACCGGGTTAGAGTGTTCTAGAAGTGTTGAGTAGCGTCATCGCGCCTCGCCGCCTGATTCCTTCAGCATTGCTCGCCGCGGCGACGCTGCAGTCGAATAGTACTGAACAGGCCGCGCGCCGCGTGCAGGAACTGCTAAGCGCTTCGGCTCCTCCGTCGCGATTTCTTGACGCAGATTTCTTCGCACCAGTCCATCATTCATGTCTAGCACATGATGCCATAGCCCTTGAAGTATGACACGCCCATCTACTGAATTTGAGCTCCGTAAAAGCCCTTGTGAGAGATCGAAAATAATTCAGAAAAGGCGTGTCTTATACTCATTTCTTCTCTCTTAACTCTTTCTTCATTGGTTAGGCGTCTACAATATTCAGAATAACTGAGCTGATTTATTGGAAGTTAGCTGTGCTCAGAAAACGGTGATATTAAAATGCAAATACTATGTCACACGCACGCAGAACCAGAAAGCTACAAAGAAAGAGGGGAGAGGAAGGGAATCTGAACCACCTACACCATGAAATGTTTTGGTAATTTAAATTTTCAGGGTATACTAATACAAAATGAGAACTGGTTACAATGAATTTACGCAGAATGACAGACGGGCTATATAAACAATTGGCCTTTCTTTAATATGTTTCAGTGTTGTTTTTAATAAGTTTAATATGTAATAAGCCTTTCGAAAAGCAATAATCATTATCTTCCACAAAACTGGCATGATGAAAAAGAGCCGTCACCAATTAATGTTGTGACAACGTTGCTTACACTCGGGTTTCTCGTGAAACAATCGAGCGCATATAGGCTCATATGAGGAACACTGTGCTCTGGATTTCGTAGATTGCTGACAAAACGAGCGCACGATTTAATCATAATTTTGACACTTCTCCTCTCTTCGTAGTTTGATAGTAGCCACCTATGATGTAACGCAGCTCAGAGCGCTGAATGAGTAAGGAACTAGGCAGATCCGTGCAAATTTCGAGTGACATTTTTTTTTCTGGGTCGGCAGGCTCTTGAAACAGTGAATGTATCGACGCAATTTCGACGTGCCTGCATATTTCCTCGTGCACCATGGCGCGTATCAGGTGCATCCACTGATAAAGGCTCAGAAACGCATTAAACGTGCTGAAAACAAGCAATTACACGCTTTCGCAGGCTCGGGCGCGCTCTCCCAATGCAGACGCTCCCGCGAACTTCATTACCATGGAGCTACAGCGCCGCCGCTACTGTCACCCGCCAGAGAACCAGACGAGACGCGGCGCGGCCGCCTCGTTCACTCCACTGCCCCATTCTAGTACACTGTAACCGGGTTATGGTAGCTAGAAGGCACCGTAACTCCATAACCGGGTGGACGCAAGGCCGACTGTCTTCTCAAAACGCTCGGTTCACCGGGTGGCAGCAACACCGGCTACGTTATGTCCCGCGCTGCGCCGTACGTGGCTGTCCGCAGCTGGTGTCCGTGACCACTATCGCGAAATACGAAAAAAAATCTATTACGCCGTTTTTTATATTACTTACTTTTGCACATCATGCAATAATAATACAGTGCATAAAAAGTACATACAGAGGTAACGAACGCAATGGTTACATAGTGACTAGTATTCCCTTATACGGATAAGTGGCTCAAGATGTTCGAGCCACTCTGGAATTGGGTCTTCAGTTTTACACTCTTCTATAAACTTCGCGATCATTTGGTGGACATATTCACGAATGGGTAGTATATTGTTACGTTTGAAAGAGATTGGTATAGGTTGAAAGTGGCCGTTTATTCGGTCGTGAGGGGCAGCTCAGAAGCGGCCGACTTGTTAGAGATCCTCCTGATCCTCTTCTTCCTTTCTCACTCCGGGCGACAAGTGCGTTCACCGTATACGCTTCGTTGCCTTCGTGCATGTCCGCAACATTCCTCTCCGCGCGGACGAAGGCAGCCGCACGAGTCAGTCGAGTTGTCGTGGCGTGTACAGTTTCAGGAGGGCAACATGAACCACTTGAGTTTTGGCAGCTCGTCGACCACTCGCCGTGAGACGAGCTATTCCATAGTTGACGTCTGTAAGTCTGTCGACAATGACAGGAGGTCCATCGTAAGTGGCCAAAAACTTTTGGCATAACCCGCGCTTGCGCATTGAAGTCCACAACCACACCAGATCACCACGGCGATAAATCACTGGTCCATGGGGAATGTCATAGCGTGCTTTCGCTTTGTCTTGCGATGCCGATGTGCGTAGTCGAGCTATGCGACGCGCCTCTTCGGCGAGGCAGAGAGTCTCGGCTACAGTGACGTTGTCGTGATCACAGAAAGGTAACAATGTGTCAATTGTGTGCCGGGGTGAACGTGCATAAAGTAAAAAGAAAGGGTTATAACCTGTAATCTCATGCTTCGCGGTGTTGAACGCGTAAGTAATGAACGGGAGTACGTCATCCCAGTTCTTGTAGTCGCATGAGACATACATAGAAAACATGTTGATAATGGTGCGGTTGGTACGCTCCGTCAGCCTATTAGTTTGGGGGTGGTATGGTGTCGAGTGACGCAGGCGTAATTCACACAAACGAAGTAGCTCCCCCACGACATCCGTTGTGAATTGTCGTCCACGATCGCTGATAATAAGGCGAGGTGGGCCGTGTCGGAGGATGACGTACTGTAGCACAAACGACCAGACATCACTGGCAGTTGCGGAGGGAACGGCCGCCGTCTCGCAGTAGCGTGTGTGGTAGTCGACGCAAACAATTATCCATCGGTTGCCCTTAGCCGATTTTGGAAAGGGGCGCAGAAAGTCAATCCCCACTTGTTCGAAAGGCACGCTTGGAATTGGCATCGGCTGTAGAAGACCAGCAGGACCAGTTGATGGACCTTTGTGGCACTGACATTGCATGCAGCTTGCCACATAACTCTCAACAGACTTCTGCATAACAGGCCAATAAAAGCGCTCTTTAGTCAGGTGGAGTCAGGTGAAGCGTTGGCGCCAAACCTAAATGTCCAGATGTGGGGTCATCGTGCATGACACTCATAATAACTGTTCGCAGGCTCTCCGGGACCACTAGAAGGAAACGCGTGCCACTGCTGGAGAGGTTCCTTTTGAACAACAGTCCATTACGACTACAGAAACGGCGTGTAATAGCGGAAGCGGATGCAGCGGCGAATAGTGGTGCTAGTTTAGCGTCCTTCCGCTGTTCTGCTATGAAACTGGGGTAGTCCGGGAATGTAGGCGACATGCACAGACGCTACAAGCTGGTCAAGGTCATCGGATTCACAGTTCATTGTGCTAAGTGGCATACGTGAAAGACAGTCCACGTCAGCATGTCGACGACCACTCTTGTAAGCGGTGGTAAAACTGTATTCTTGTAGACGGAGTGCCCAGCGCGCAATGCAGCCGCAAGGGTCACGAAGGTTGACAAGCCAACACATCGAGTGGTGGTCTGTTACGACTTTGAATGGACGTCTACAGGTAAGACCTAAACAGCTGAATTGCAAATATTACCGCCAGGAATTCTTGTTCCGTGACAGTGTAATTTCGCTCCGGTCTGCTTAGGGAGCGACTTGCGTATTTGATGACGTGTTCGCGGTCACCGTAACGTACTAGGACGGCTCCAATACCTATGCCGCTAGCATCCGTATAAAGCTCTGTCGGAGCAGAAGGACTGAAGTGCTGAAGGACGGGTCGTGACGTTAGCAAAAACTTCAATTGAAGGAATGAAGAATCGCACTCCGGAGTTCACTCAAAGGAATTGTCCTTTTGTAAGAGGCATGTGAGAGGATACGCAACGACGGCAAACTTTGGAATAAAGCGGCGGAAGTACGAACAAAGCCCCAGCAAAATACGAAGCTTCTTGACGGAACGCGACGCATTGAACGCTTCAACTGCTGCTGTCTTCTAGGGGTCAGGGCGGATGCCATCTGTGGTGTTGTGGCGCTATCCTTGAGAAGGATGCACACTGTCGTGTTGTTGTGTGCTTGATATATATGTCATTGCAGACCGGTACACGTGATTGTCAGCAGCCAATTACGTGTGTACGCGTCGCTTCATGATGTGGTTTGAATAAACGGCTGCTGGTCAGTCGAGTCGTTGTTGGGCTTCCGTAAAGTTCGGTTGACTCACTCGTGTCGGTGGGCCAATTGCCAGCGCGCGCCGAGTTCCGCGTCCAGTTGTCGGGCCCCTTGCCGTTGTTCGGACGCCACCCGCCGACACAACACTATCCTTGTCAACGAGATACCCGAGCACAAGCGTCTGGCGGTCTCCGAAGTGGCATTTCTTCGAGTTTAAAACTAGGCCAGCGTTTCGGATGCAGTTCAAAACAGTATCCAGACGAGATTTGTGTTCACTAAACGTGCGGCCAAAGATGACGACGTCGTCGAGGTAGCACATGCAGATGGTCCACTTCGAGCCACGCAGAATGGTGTTCATAAGCCCGGGTTTAATTGCCGGTGTCGGAACCACCCTCAGCGCATGCCTCCTCGACACCCGACGTCTCGTTGCGACGTACCCGACCAGTACATCCGTAACACAACAAATGATAACACTCGATTCATCGACGAGCGACCAATGTGTCAACCTCGGCCGGTGTGCTATTCCTGAGGTGTGCCAGGCCACATATCGCGGTTTTGCAACCGTCGGGTGACTCCTCGTCATCACCAACCATTCGACTTTTCACGACTCTTCAAACAGTCTCATGGTGTCCAGCGGCCGACTGGTTAGAGATAATCCTGATCCCTTTTTTCCATTCTCACTCCGGGCGACAAGTGCATTCACCATATACGCTTCGTTGGCTTCGTGCATGTGCGCAACAATATTAATGTCGGCATGGCGGACTGCCATATACTTTTTCCAAATACTGTGAATGCCGAGCAACATAACAGTATAAGGTGCTCCATCGTCTTCTTCATTCATTGGTAAAAACCTGATCTCTTAGGCATCGATTGGTAAATCTTTTTTGATAGTTCTCTGCAGAATGTCTCAGAAGAA
This sequence comes from Rhipicephalus microplus, assembly GCF_043290135.1. NCBI lineage: Eukaryota > Metazoa > Arthropoda > Arachnida > Ixodida > Ixodidae > Rhipicephalus > Rhipicephalus microplus. The sequence continues at coordinate 249,733,932 of NC_134710.1, forward strand.
CACCCCTTCCCAACAATCCAGAAATACATATGTTGGATGGTTTCAGCTGGTTTACGACAGAGAAAACTGTGCGTTCCCCACGGTACAAAGAGTCCCCTTTCTTGCATCCATGTTTCAACTTCTAGAGTCCCAGTATGGAGCTTAAAGGCCAACTCCAGTGATTTTTTGACCATGTCAAGATACTGGTGCTTTTATGTTCCGTAGACACTCTTCTGACGTGCCGGATAACTGAATTGCTCAAAAAATTTGAGAATAATTTTTATGAATTACTGAAGAACCGCGATACTGAAACCGAAGCCCAACCGAGTACTTCAAGTGACGTAAAAGTTTGCCTGACGCTGCCGGAACCAATGTTTATAGATATTTGTATCTATAAACGTTGAATGTAAACATTCGACAAAAGTCTGTCTTGTAGGGTACGAAACTGGGAGATGATTTAGACTCCAACCAAAAGTTCTGAAGAAACCCGACGTTTCGAAACCGACTTGGTTCCTTCCTCAGGGGTGACTCCGGGGCTACGTAGCAGCGGCGTCTTCAAAGCACTCGTGGGGCGGATAATGACCCCCCTCTCTCTCGTTTTGCCGTGGAGTGCAGTGCATGTGTATACAATGGGGGAGGGGTTCCGAGAGAGCGGTTGATGTTATGAGCTATCCTCTGTGTGTGCCACGACTCGAGTAATAACCTTCTCCTCCAGTTCGGCTCACTTTTAAGGAAGGCCGTCGCTTCAAAATTTATACGGTGATCCAACGTCTATAAACGTTGACCGGAACTTGCCTAATTGCACATAGTGCCCGCCAGATGGCACTACCTGTCAACGCCGTCCACGGCGATCGGCTAAAAATTGCGTGTGGCGCACAACGCAACACCACCTGGCACCTATCGCACGCAAACCAATACGTAAAAGTAAATCACACGCTCAACCAAGGAAGCGCCAGCCAAACCCACACAATACATAGCAGACAAGCAGACGCTGGAGTGGCACATCAATTCGTCACTTTCACCAGGCAAAACATGGTGGCTAGAAGGACCATAGCCATGGTAGATTGCTTCGCTTTGCAACCGGACGAGGCGACCATTCCAGCCTCGACACATTTGTCTGTCAACATTTGCTCAACCCTGTCAGCCTCGGAAAAACAGCACCTACTAGAGCTGATACACCAGTTCAAAAATTGTTTTTCGTGCACGTCGAAAGTCAAGCAAACACCACTGACCCGGCACTGAATCATCATTGAAGAAAATACGAGACCGATCCGTCAAAACCCATACCGTGTGGCTCCGAAAGAACGTGAGGAGATCCAAAAGCAAGTTCAGAAGATGCTCCAAGATGACGTAATACAGCCTTCCAAGAGTCCCTGGGCATCCCCCGTGGTATTGGTTATAAAGAAAGACGGCAGCTTGCGTTTCTGTATAGATTACCGCAATTTAAACCAAGTAACGAAGAAAGACGCCTACCCACTGCCACGTATGGATGACTCTCTTGATCGGCTGCGGCATGCACGCTCTTCCTCATCGATGGACCTGCGAAGTGGCTATTGGCAAATAGAGGTCGACGAGAGAGACCGTGAGAAAACTGCTTTCGTGACGCCCGACGGTCTTTATGAATTTAAAGTGCTTCCATTTGGGTTATGCTCAGCGCCAGCCACTTTTCAGCGTTTGATGGACACTGTGCTATCAGGACTTAAGTGGCAGACATGCTTGGTTTATCTAGACGACGTTGTCGTCTTCTCAGCTACATTCGAGGAACACCTAAGTCGATTATTCGCAGCTCTACAAGCTATACGTTCGGCTGGCCTGACTTTAAAGCCAGAGAAGTGCCATTTCGGTTTCAACGAACTTTGCTTCTTAGGCCACGTGGTCAGCCACGAAGGTGTTCGACCTGACCCGGGCAAAATCGACGCTGTCGCAAAGTTTCCCGCACCGCATGACAAAAGAGCAGTGAGACGCTTCTTAGGCCTCTGCGCTTATTACCGACGATTCATCGCCAACTTTTCGTCTATTGCGGCGCCTCTGACGCGGCTCACACGAGAGGATGTCTCCTTTCTTTGGAGCGAAAAGGAACAAACAGCGTTCAACGAATTACGCCAACGCCTCCAAACACCTCCTGTTCTGGCGCACTTTGACCAGGAAGCGCCAACAGCACTTCACACCGACTCAAGCAATGTAGGCCTGGGCGCCGTACTGATACAATGGCAAGATAACTCCGAGAAAGTGATAGCCTATGTCAGCAGAGCTCTCTCTCGCACGGAAGAGAACTACTCGACTACCGAGAAAGAGTGCCTCGCCGTGGTTTGGGCGGTTCTCAAATTTCGACCGTATCTGTACGGCCGCTCATTCAAGGTCGTCAGTGATCACCACTCGCTTTGCTGGCTCACTAACTTGAAAGACCCATCCGGCCGTTTAGCACGCTGGAGCCTTCAGCTTCAGGAGTTTGATATGACCATTATTTATAAATCAGGGAAGAAGCACACCGACGCAGACTGTCTCTCGCGGTCACCCGTTGAGCCTGCCGCTATTAATGACGAGTCTATGGACGCCGCATTCTTGGGAGTCATCAACGCGGTTACTATCTCACAAGAGCAGCGCCGTGACCCTGACCTGCTTTCGCTTATCGATTTCTTAGAAGGACGACGGGAAGACGTGCCGCGAATTTTTGCGAGAGGAGTGCCATCTTTTTGTTTAAGGAACAACGTCCTATACAAGAAAAACTTTTCTCCCACCGGCAGCCCATACTTGCTCGTCGTCCCTGCATCACTGCGAAAAGAAATCCTGGAAGCCTGCCATGATGAAGTCACCTCTGGTCATCTCGGTTACACTCGAACATTGTCCCGTCTGCAAAACAGTTACTACTGGCCTAACCTACCTGCTGCTGTGAAACATCACGTCCAAACATGTGCCGACTGTCAAAGACGCAAAGCACCACCCGGCAGGCCGGCAGGCTTATTACATTCCGTTCAAGTACCAGCAAAGCCATTCGCCCAAATCGGAATGGATTTCCTGGGCCCATTCCCAACTTCTACCACAGGGAACAGATGGATCATTGTCGCCACTGATTACTTGTCTCGCTACGCAGAAACTAAAGCCATGCCGAGGGCCACAGCAGCAGAAGCGGCTCATTTCTTCATAGAAAACGTCGTCCTTCGGCATGGTGCTCCAACAGTTCTCATCACGGATAGAGGAACTGCGTTCGTGGCAGAACTTTTGGAGTCGGTTCTCAGGCTCAGTGGTACAGCTCACCGGAGAACAACGGCGTACCACCCACAAACAAACGGACTAACAGAGCGGCTTAATAAGACCCTCGCAGACATGCTCTGCATGTATGTCGACACAGAACACAAGAACTGGGACGAAATCTTGCCTTATGTGACCTTCGCCTATAATACTGCCCGACAGAAAACTACCGGAATGACGCCGTTTAGTTTAATACACGGGCGCGAAGTCACTACAACGTTGGACGCTATGCTGCCGCACGAGTGTGACGACACTCACGCTGACGCCGAAGAATTTGGTCAGCGTGCCGAAGAAGCCCGACAGCTAGCCCGCGTGCGTATTTGTCACCAGCAACACAATGATGCGAAACGGTACGACCTACGACATAAATTGGTAACCTACAAACCAGGCGACAAGGTATGGGTCTGGATCCCAATACGTAGACGCGGACTTTCAGAAAAGCTATTACGACGATACTTTGGCCCATATCGAGTCACCCGACGATTGAACGACATCAACTACGAAGTTATTCCCGACGGCAATTGCAGTTCCAGTCACCGAAACTGCTCACCCGAAATCGTGCATGTCATCCGGATGAAACCCTACTTGTCCAGCTAACTCTCGTTTGTCCTGTGCGTGCCGGTGCATAAGTGCGTTTTTATAAGTAGAGTGCCTTGGCTGCGCATCGGGACGATGCCATTTTTGGAGGGAGGCAAATGTCACGTGCGTCCCGCGAAAAAGACGAAGGCGACAGCGCATACGCGCATCTGCACGCTTTTATGCAGAACGCAACAACGAGAAAGATGAGGAACTCTCTCTCACGCGGTTAACAAAAAGACCGACCCGCTGCTGTTTTCTCAGCGTCTTCGAGTACGACCTCTCTCTTGACGTCGCGACAATATGTATTTAAATAACAAACCTAAGCTAATTGACTCGTTAAACACATGTTTAGTAAAAATTTTGTAGGTTTAACGCATTACGCACGAATAACATACACGTTTAACTAGCTTTAGGTAATATTTTTTAGTGACGTCACTTCCGTGCGGCGCAGAAGCCATTCCTGCGTGGGTATGGCTGCTGCGCCGCGCGGCTACGGTGCACTAGAAGGGGGCAGTGGGCTCACTCTCCGGCGGAGGGTATGCAGAGGAGTGGCTCCCGAAATGTCGCACGTTGGTGGTTCTCTGGTCGCACGAGCGACGGCGCTGGCATCGCCATCAATGGAAGAATTTCGGGAGGGACGTTGCCGCTGAGCCGGTTGTGAGCCGGTCAAGTCCTGCAGAGCAACAGAGTTTGAGCCACGTTGTGTGGATGTGGACATTGTTGCGCCTAGTTTTTGCCATCAGCTTTGAGCGTTACGCACCACGCAAGAAGACAGCATGCTTTACAGTGCATACTGCAACCATGCCGCGACAACGGCAAAACCACTGTTAGGCGCTTGGGTGTCAACAGGCAACGTGTTCGTGAAGAGTAAGCAGGACCTGTCATTGTTTGGCGCCCTGAAGGATGAAAACAGGCCAAAAAAATGCGAGAACCAGCACAGAGCGGACAAGCTTCTGGACGACGCCAACGCAGTTTGCGAACTCCACTTGGAAAAAAAAGTGCGCATACCTCACCCATTATCCACGCCGAGGCTGTTTTCAACTTGTTCGGCTGACGAAATTTTGTGACCGAGGAGGCCTTCTTCAGCCCTCACGTCAGCTGTACAGCTTCATGAAAAAGCTCGAGGATATTTTCACAGAATGTTTTTGCCAGAGTAAGCTGCACTCTGACAGCGTTATGGACATACTGACAATTGTTCAGCGCAGACTCTCGATTCAAGTTGGTTGCAGTATGCACGCAGCTACCCTCACAGCGAAAGTAATTACTTTTTACGTTGTCACACGTCTTCATTCAATTTGAAAGGACTGAAAACTGACAATTAGGCAGGGAAGCAGCAGAGGGCCAAGCAGCTGAAGATGAACCGTCACACATGAAGTTAATAAGGTGTGTAAATCAGTGGCTAGATGGTGTACTTCAGTTCTTGCAAATAAGAGCTTCATGTCAGGAGCAGAAGCTTTCTGTGTATTTTTATTTAGTTTTTCACTATGTCTAACATACGCGTATCTGCATACTTATGATTATTAATAACCCCCAGAAAACTGCTGTTCCATGGTCTACAGCGGAAGCAGAACAGAAATGATTTAAGCACTACAATTTCACTTTATTATAAAGGCGCAAACCCAGCCAGCACGCCTGCATGTTAAAGCTTTTCTAGGAAGTGAACGTGCACTGTTTTCTAATTATGTCGTGAAAGGGTGGGCATAATCTTGTTGCGAATTATTTTTAGGTTCGGTCTACACAGCATGAACCGTACGTTTGGTCACTGTATCAAACCATATAATTTGTGGGATACATCATCCTTTTCGACGAGGTGTTATATTCGAGGAAACACGATGGGGCCTGAACAAATATAGTGCTTATCAAGAATACTCTACTAACTCAAACACACACCCTCCAAACCCCCCCTCCCCCCCCCCACACACACACAAAGCGTTAGCTGCATCGCACTAGAAAGGAGAATGCACAGACTGCACCGGCTGCCATCGGACTAATTTTCAGGAAGCTGTATCGCAAAAGAAAAGGAAAACACTATGAAGCGAGAACACCAGAAGCTCTTAATATAATCAGAGGGCAGTCAAAGCATGCAAGTTTATTACAAACATCGAATAAATGCCCGTTCCAACTTTTACGAGCGGCCATCGGCGAGCAGCTTTTGCAGGTGAAGCTTCCATTGAAGATGCCTGTGGCGCCATCTCTCTTATGTGACGCCAAAAGCGTCAGAGTAGCTGTGGAGTAAGCCCACTGCCCTCTTCTAGTACACTGTAGCCATGGAGGAAGGAAAGATAGGAGAGGGCAAGCTCAGCCGGCGCGCTACGTGAAAAGTGTGGATGAAATGACATCATGGCGGCCATATTAACTGGGCAAAATGGCGGCGTTGTTAAGGTTACGTGTTGCGCAGTGGAGCTGGTTAGCAGTGAGCGGCCGCGGCTGGCGGTGGCATGTGTGCCTCCCCAGGTCTAGTGCTGAGCCGTGGCGGACAATATCCATGCTCTGCGCCGCGTTATTGGTTACGCAGTGTTTTCCCGGCAGTTATTGTACTCTTAGCAACGTTTACAAATTCTTTTGTCCATCACGGGGTTTCAACAGTCCGTAGAACGAGTGCATGTGTCGTGCGGCGGATGACGCGATGAAGCAATTAGTGTTCAGCGAAATTGCACTGGGCACCATGCTGAAGCGGAACGACAACGAATGCCTTGCAGGTCAGTGACGGTTAGGCAGTGCTCCTGCTTGTGACAACGGACGACGCTGTTGAGCCCAACAAGACGCAATGAGGACCATGTGCACATACGTAGTTTCGTGTTGTGTGTGTACAGTAACAACTTGCATGTGCGTAATAAAACACCTTTTCTGTACCGCTTCGTATACTCTCCCCCAGCATTGCATGTAATCTCGACGTAACAGCACCGCGTTCAAGTGTCACTTGCACCGTGCTCAGTCACCACGGTCGCAGAATGCTGACACCGGTGAGTTTCACGCGGCACGCTGACACAGTGGCCGGACGCTGCTTCGACCGCGTGGCGGAATGCAACTGTAGAAGGCACACTACCGATCGTGTTGTCTGTACAGTTGCTGAATTAATGAAGTGAAACACTCGCCGTTGTCAGAGCAAGTACCGCGCGTTCTCTTGTACTTGTCAAGATCCAGCACGTGACGTTCCCCTTGGGGCGCGAGGCGGCTAGTGCTCGCCAATGGGCTTGTAGTACGGCCCCCGCCTCCGTAGGGCAAGCGGGCACGCAAGAGTCTCAATCTCTATCCCCTCCCCTGTTTGCCGGATCAAACCAATAAAGCTGTTCTCTTTCTCTTCTTTCTCGTACTTATTTCGTTGTCGGTGAGCTGTTACTCGCTGTTAATACTCGAACGAAATGATTTCGCCGAAGGTGTCGCGCTGGCCCAGAGTGTTGAGCCCCGTTCCATTAGTTTCGGATCGTCAAGACACGCGCGCTGCGCAGCTCACATGCTTTCCGAGCCGGAGAGAGAGAGTCGAGCCTTCTGCTTTACATTTGGATGTAAACAAGAGGAGAATTTGACCAGTCAATATGGCCAACTTCCGGCTTCATCGCGGCTTCACAACGAGTGACGTCAGGACCTCTCGTATACCTTTCCTTCCTCCGTAGACCATAGCAAAACAAGACCATAGCACACACACAATGTTGCCATTAATTCTGGCAGCGAGGCGAGCGTTTCGAGGCAAGTTATACAACTCATTTGAAAGAAACCTGCGAAACTTTTAAGCCTGCAATTTGGAATGAATGGCGCAAACGTGCAAATGAACGTACCCAGTGAATTTTATTGACATCCACTGACCTCGCAAGGCAATGTACACTAACCCCTACACTCCATTGGTCAGGTGGGAGGCGGCCCTACGCAGCTCCCTCCTGGCCGAACAACTTTGGGCCGTCCAGCAGGCCCGTGGAGCGGCCGATAGGCTTGGCCTAACGGTCCCGACGTGCACGGGAGTCACCCGCTGCGCGCTGATGCGCGCCTTGCAGGACCTCAATAAAGTTTCGCAACCAACCAACCACTGACCTGAAAAAAATCGCCGTAGTTGGCCATTAAAAAATGATTTTGAACTAGATGATACAGCCATTTTTTTACTCGGGCCAGTGAATTTTGAGCACGTCTAGCAGGATACAAACTCCTGTAATGTGGCACCGGTAAAACTATGTTGAAAAGGTCTCTGTACAACTGTTTTCGTTTTACTCTCTCTAGATATTCACTGGAAAAAAGTGCCAATAAAAAATTGCATGCACTAACGACTTCAGTGCTTGGGACTTGTTCGCAAACTTGCCTTAGGCAGGCTTGATGTCGGGAAAGAATTCACGTTAATATGAGTAATAAAGCGTTTCAAGGAGGCGTCACACAATGTGAATAGCGTAGCGAGTGGGTCGTACAATGCTCCAACCCATTAAAGCTTGTTTTTTATCACCTATTAACTGTGGCGGATACCCACTTCAGGCATAAATTTCTCATCGTCGTCAGCTAGCCACTGTATGAACTATTGGCAGAAAATTTCTTGCAAGTGTTAAGCAGATGCAATGCTTATCAGAAGAATGGCGAAAAATAGAGAATGCTGGTCTACTACCCAGAAGTTATTATTATTATTAATGCCGTATTGGGTACCCATCAAGTGTGCTAGCAGCAGTCACACAATGAGTGTTTAGAAAAGGCTTTGAAATGGCGCGCTCATATATATATATATATATATATATATATATATATATATATATATATATATATATATATATATACATATATATATATATATATATATATATATATATATATATATATATATATATATATATATATATATATATATATATATATATATATATATATATGACATCTTCTTACAGACAATAATACCAACGAATGTATAGGGGAAGTTATTAGAACCAATACAATGTAAATAAGAAGAAAGAAAAGTGGGTGAAACAATAATTTGCTGTGAGCAGGAATCAAACCTACAACTTTTGAATAACGCGTTCGATGCCCTAACCACTGAGCTATCATGGCGGCTTTCCCCTCCAGCCACTTTATTGGGTTTATATGTGAATTTGAACGTGGGAGTGTCAGTCAGCGCCATCTGTAGCCATAGCCGCGAGTGTGGTACGCCCTTTTATGAGCCTGTGTGGCATCACGTAGCACGTGAACTTATTATGAACGGGCAGCTGACCAATAGTCCCTCGTATACAACCTAACGGCACCAAGTCTGCCAGTACGAGACCCTCATTAATGAATAAGGGAAAGAAGTGTATACCTAAGGGCTCCTTTTTCTGTGTTTTGACACAATATTAATGAGATCTAACAGACAGTAATGCCAAGGATTGTACAAGGGAAGTTATTAGAACCAATGGAATGTAAATAAGAAGAAAGAAAAGTGGGTGAAAAAATAACCATCCGTGAGCAGGATATAAGCAGGATATATGATGTGAGCACAATATATATATATATATATATATATATATATATATATATATATATATATATATATATATATATATATATATATATATATATATATATATATATATATATATATATATATATATATATATATATATATATACGGTGAATGACGGTGACGCCGGCAGCAAAATCCAGCCGAGAGTCTCCATATAACTGCTATCGCAATAAAACAAATAATGAAATGCACAGAATCAACAGTCACGTACAACTCGGGCACTGTGGCGTTCTACCACATATCAAGGTGAGGAAAGTTATAGCACCTTTTCTGCATTCTGCACTGGGCAGTAAAATTCGACTACTCTATCTCGGTTTCATTCATATGCCTTTTGAAGTATGGTGTTGGAGGCGCGCAGATCGACAAGTGTCCGGATATTTTTAATGCGGTACGACATACCTAACTACTCTATTTAGACGCAATAATAATTAGAACTAACAGACAACAATGTCTGTGTGATGCGTGATGCGAGTACAAATAGTGCGCGTTTTAAGTGTGTGCATTTTAAAAGTTCGTGGTGCGAAAAAAGGAAGATGTAACAGATAGCGCGTGATCTGCTACATTGAACGCCAACGACGTCAACGAGCATCAAGCACGAGGACACGCGGTGCGATATTAACTACATAAAAATACCTAATGGTCGACGGACACGGAGATTCCAGGGACCAATTACTGATTAGCATGGTAGTCTCCAATCGGAAATGTTCAAGTGGGCTCGATAGCACATCGAGCAGGCGTTTAAGGCTCTTGTGCTGTTGTCCACGCCGATCGTTCACCGACCTTTAGTGAGACAGCAATCATGAATGTCCCTGAGACCAACGATAACTGTGATTACTGGATAGAGGACACCCGTGAAGCATCGATACCCAAAGCGCCGCGCCAGATCTCTGAAGAGTTCATGGAGCCCGCTAAGAAGGTCGCTGAAATCATCGGCAGAGGCGGCTCTGGAGTTCGTGAACTCCAAAATTCCAGCAGTGCCTGGATCTGTATCAAGAAAAACGACCAAGAAAACACCTACTACGAAACAAAGGTCGAGATCTCGGGTGGAGAAGAAGCACTTTGAGAAGCTCGCCAGTTAATTGACGCCATCGTCAACCCGTTACCGCGACCTGATACCGAAGAGATCAAGGTTCAAGCAAAATACGTGAGAAAACTCATAGGGAATGACGGCTGCAGGATCCGTGACCTCCAGGATTCCAGTGGCGCGCGCATCTGGATAAAGGACGATGGAGATTACTTCGAAAGCAAGGTCGAAGTATCGGGCCCTCAAGAAGCGCGTCGAATGGCTCGCGACCTAAATAATGCCATCGTAAATCCGCCGATCGAAGAACCAGCGTGCCTCAGCAAAAACGAACCGCTGCCTTTGTTTGACTAGGCTGCGCTGCTCGCCAAGAGCAACGAAGAGATGAAGAAACACTGGGCATCTCTCGTGCCAGCCAAGAAAAATTTTTACGACGAAAATGCTCATGTTGCTTGCATGTCTGCGGCTGAGGAAGCAGCCTTCAGGGCAGTAAACAACTATATAGTCAGGCAGAAACAACAATATAAAAGGCAAGCCGCCACTGAAGGCGGCCACCAACCCAGTGAGAACGTTCGAAGAAGCGCTTTCAAAATTCCCAGATATCTTGGACGAGATCTACAAGAACAAGTTTGAGAAGCCATCCCCTATTCAGAGTCAAGCCTGGCCGCTATTCCTTTAGGATTAGGACCTGATCGGCAACACGTAAACGGGCACCGGAAAGACGCTGACATTCTTGCTCCCAGCCATGATTCACATCGACAGCCAGCCGGTTCCGAGGGAGGAGAGGAAAGGCCTGTCTTGTCTGATTCTCACTCCGACGCGCAAGCTCGCTCAGCAGATCAAGCGTCAAGCCAAGAAGTACAACTACTGAGGCATCAGGTGCGTGTGCATCTACGACGGTGGCAATCGCAGAGAACAAATACAGACCATCAACCTCGGCGTGGAGATTCTCATCGCAACTCCCGGCCGCCTCAATGACCTGGTTCTCAACCACAAAATTGACGTAAATTTCGTCACTTTCCTGGTATTGGACGAAGCGGATCGCATGCTGGACATGGGCTTCAAGATCTAGATCAAGGTGATCTTAGACATCAGGCTCCACCGGCAGACGGTCATGACCAGTGCCACCTGGGCAGAAGGTGTGCATGGCCTTGCCGATAAGTTCATGAACCACCACTTCCAGGTGTTCATAGGTACTTTGGACCTCGCAGCTGTGCACACAGTGATGCAGAAAGTCATCTTGTGCAAGGAGGAAGAAAAGAGAGGTCAGCTAATAGCATTATTGACTCAATGCTACCTGCTGACAAGGTGATTGTTTTTGTCGACAGGAAAGCTATGGTGGACCACTTGACAAGCGGCTTGGTACCAACAGGAATATACTGCGACTCTATCCATGGTGATAAACAACAGTGCAAACGAGAGCGAGCACTCCAAGATCTACGGAGCGGGAAGATACGCATCTTAATTGCCATAGATGTTGCCGCAAGGGGTTCGGATGTGAAAGATGTGACGCATATTTTCAACTACGACTTCCCTATGAACATAGAAGAGTACGTCCACCGTGTAGGCTGCACGGGTCGAGCTGGACACACGGGGGTGGCCATCATGCTCTTAACTAAAGACAACTGGAGGCCGGCTCGAGACTTCATAAGTATATTGGAGGAAGCCAAGCAAGAAGTCCCCACCGGCCTGCGTGCAATGGCTGATCGTTTCGACGCGTGGAAAAAACGACAGGCCAAGGAGAAGCATAGCTTTGGCATAGAGTGTGGCAGTGGATTTCGGCAAGGACGAAGAGGTGGTGGCTGTGTTCCCAACCATAAATTACAAAACATTAGCCGTTTCTGACAAGTTCGTTGTCATCCCACCACAATGAGAGATAGTTTTCTAGTTTTATTCTGTTCTGGATACATGAATGCACTTATGCTGCATGGTGGAATATTCTGTTCAGTTCTCGATCTGTTCAGGTAAAAAGAAAACTCGGCCGCATGCTTGCAAACAACGGAAGACACCTTGCCGCAACGCGATCATTTCAGGGAGCCGAGTGAAGAGAGCTACGGAAAAAAAAGTGATAATATACCGCGTTTTTTGCGCGCATTTAGGTGTTTTAGCACGATATGTGCGGCGAGCAAGTTTTATGTGAGTAGGAATAGTCCAGTCACACGTGCACTTTTGATTGAGACCAAGTGAACATTTCTCATCAATGATTACCTTGCCCTCAGAGAGTGCACGATAAAACCTCTACGATTGTATTAATTCATTGCCATCAATAGTCACAGTGCAACTGAATGTCTGCCCGAAAAATCACGTGTGCAAAATGGTGTTGCCAACATGCAGCATATTTTACAAAAAATTACCTGTTGCGTCTCGCAAGCATGCTTGGATGGACGCAGTAAAGTAAAAAAAAATGTTCACTAAAAGCTACCACTGTGTCAGGGCGGCTTGACGTATAGAGAATAATATAAAAATCCTTCCCATAGGCATGCGGTCACAGACATCGACAGTAGGAAATTCGCTCAGCAAAGTAAAAAAAATCAAAATGTAATTATTATAGTACAAAAACACACTGCGTATACCTCTCATTCCTCGTTGTAAGCGGAACCCTCCGCGACCTGTCAAACGCACTTCGCCCCGATGAGGACTACGCGATCTACGCTTAACAAAGATTAACGATTAAGGATGCCTTCTTTAATCGGGTAGATAATCACAATAATGCGTTTTCGAAGACTAGTCCATTCAACGGTGCGGCGAGAAGCTGTTGCTCCAAACGGTCACTGTATTTAAAGTACTTATTACCGTACTGCCCCGCCGCCATGGTCCATTGGCTAAGATACTCGGCTGCTATCGCTGGTCTCAGGATTGTATCCCGGCTGCAGCGGTGGCATTTTCGATGGAAGCGGAAATGCTGTAGGCGCGTGTGCTCAGATTCGGGTGCACGTTAAAGAACCTCAGGTGGTCTAAATTTCTGGATCCCTCTGCTATGGCGTCTCTCATGATCATATGGCGGTTTTGGGACGTTAAACCCCACATATCAATTAATCAATGTTACAGTACTTTAACGAAATCTCTTAACAACCACATGCATGGGGAGAGAGGAATCCTGTGACATGATATGCATGTGCACCGTTTGTTTAAACTACCACCTATAGTGATGCCTCGGAAAAAATCTGATGCTTGTGCCCCCACCCCCATCGAGTCTGTGTGAATCCCCCCCCCCCCCCGAAAAAAACTTTCTGGCTACGCCCCTGGAACACGCCCTCCCCGCCTGCTTTCGTCTCTCTCATGGAAAAGTCTCCCATCCCAACACCTTTTTTTTGTCACTTGACCTCAAAGTCACTTGACAAGGGTCTGGCAGTCCCTTCCTGATCTTGAAAGAGTGTGGACGTCTTTCTTAGGCCGTCTCGGAACCCAGTATATCTGACGGCCACAACGGCACGTCACATGCGTAAGTAAGGAAGTAATTGTCTCTATTTCCCTTTTAACGCAGGGCAGACGTTTCATACGCCATAGGAATAAAAGTAAATTATAAATAAATAAATAATTGGTCTGTTGTTCGTGCACTGGCCAGGTGTCACAGTTGAAACCGATCGCTTTTTCAATGACGTCATATGTGAGGTTTAACTTTAGGTTACGTGACCCCAATCTGTTGAGGTGCAAATACATCTCCGAATGGAGCAGGTGCGGAACACGGCTTGCCTTGGATCGGCTCGACCTTCACCAAATCTTTGGGCACTTGTGTGTGAGAGTGTGTGTGTGCGCGCATCGAGGAAACTGAGCGATACTGTGACGCCTGGCCAGTGCACGAACAACAGACCAATCATTTATTTATTTATAATTTATTTTTATTCCTGTGGCGTAGGAAACGCCTGCCCTGTGTCAAAAGGGAAATAGAGACAATTACTTCCTCACTTATACATGTGACGTGTCGTTGTGGCCGTCGGATATACTGCATTCCGAGGCGGCCTAAGACGGATGTCCACAGTCTTTCAAGATCAGGAACGGACTGCCAGACCCCCCCCCCCCCTTTTTTTTATTCGACGTTCCTCGAGCGCCCATGAGCTCGGCGCCGATCTACTTCGTTTTCCTCGCGCAAAGGCGCGAGACACGCACCGAGCGTCGTCTGCTATCGCTCGTCATAAGCCCGGGTTTGGAAACTAGTCGTCCCGACTTCATACAGACATAACTAAACTAACTTAAACATTCCTATCTGTATCTATTTACAAAAGTCAACAAAACATTGTCTATTCACTTTCAGGCACACAAAACTATATACAAGCACCAACAACTATTTACAGTGCACGGCACCCATGTACACCTTAGTCCGAAGCATTGGGTTGCTCCATGTGAGCAATGGGGCTCAGATATGGTCTTAATTTTTCAGCGTGCGCAATGCCACTTCCTATGTGGTCCGCGAGTTCGATCTCGTAGTTCACGGGAGACAGTTTGTTCACCATTCTGTGTCGTCCGGTGTACGATGTACTTGTTTTCACACCAGGCATTGGAGCCTCGAGGAGCACAAGTTGTCCTCTTTCCAACACAACGTCCTTGTGGTGCTTGTCAAAGTGCCGCTTCTGTTTTTCTTGAGCCAGTCGGATGTGCGTAGCTGTGAGTTTCCTGGATTTTTGTAGTCGTTCACGCACTACTGTGAAATAGTTCGATTCTTCTTTGAGCTCTTCAAGCTCTCGGCGGCTGTATAAAACATCTAATGGTAGCACCGGATCACTACCGTAGACCAGGAAGAAGATAGTTTGGCGAACCACGTCATGGTATCCGGAGTTGTAACAGAATACAATATAAGGGAGGACATTGGTCTATTTTTCTCCCCCGGTGGTAGTCATGGAAACCAATAGTCAACTTGGTGAAACCAGACGTTTCGATCTTTTCCGAGATGTGGAGCTCGCCGCGATACTCGAAAGTCGGTCGCGAGCGTCTTCACTGTTAGACATGCACACGAGAGTATCGCTTCTGGCTTGTCTTTGTTGCTTTCTCGAGCCGCGTTTGAGATTCATCGACGCACTGCTGTCTTCTGCACTCGTCCTTGATTCAGCATCAGCATTTTCATGTGTTTTTAATTCCAGACGCTCGATGCGTTCTACTAGTGAAGCAAGTAAGTTACACAAGAGGTCGTGACTTGCCTTCATCTGCGAGCCAAGAGGCGGTTTTGGTGCGTCGTCGTCTTTGATAGTTCTTGAGAATCATCAGTTTCAGTTCCTCCAATCCGCTCCGGAGCTGACCCACCTCAGTTCCTATCGTCACAACGCAAAACTGCGACGCGCTTCTACACCGCCTGCAGTGACTGCTAGCATTCTTTTGCGTGCCGCATTTGCTGCATGATGTCGTTACTATCATTGACATGTGGTGGCAACTACTTTCTTGGTGGTTCCCACACTTTTGCCACAGGCACAGACATGTGAGCAGCCGCCTAATAGCAGATTGTTGGTGCGAGCTTGGCGAAGGGGAAATGGCGACAATGATGTCAATATACTAACTGTGCCAGCTTGGAGTTCAGCTACATTAGTGATGGCTAGGAAGTAAGAAATCACCTTCGAATCACCGCAGGTGATGTCATGGGGCTTATAATATAACGCTGCATCACACACATCAACTTCAAAATTCCTGTCAGTTACCTCCGAAGTGATATTTACTGTTGAGTTTTAGTAGATCATATGCGTATTCTCACACAGGTTGATTTGCAAGCTCCGTCTGCTACAACTGTGTGTGTCACTCTCCCTTTAAACGATCAGCTTTCGGGAAGTCTCAAATACCAATGAGCTGTTCTTAAATGTGTACACTACCCTGCAAAGTTTGAATTGCAATTTTTTGGCAGTAATTCTTTTGTATCGTAGCCATTGGTTTATGTTGCGGGAACTTTGGCCCCTTATTTTAAATATAGAGACGCTTTTTCTGGCAATCGTTCTTCTGAGAATGTTTGGAACCTGGTCTACCTTTTCTGGAAAGCTGTCTAATTGTTTGTGCTGAATATCTCTCATATTATACTTAAAATTCTTCCAAATACTCTGAGCCCCACACTCTGAAAAACTGTCCAAAGCTTAATGAAAGGGAAAATGATTAATTAGAAAGTCTCTTACCATTGGTGACATGCAAGGACAAGATTTTTCTTGTGTGACAAATGTGAGAACCAATTTTAAAAGCTTGGGTGTTAGCGCCACTACAATGTGAAATTAGCATGCCAGATTTCACGTTGGAAATGTTTTTTTTTGTGTCTGAGAAAAATTGCATAAAATTTTACACTCCGGAATAAAATTTGGTACTTAAATATTAAAATGTAAGAAAAGCTTCAGGGTCAAAATCACACGAAATGAAGGCCAAAATCATTCTTTTTGAGCATGAAATATTTCAGAGTAAAGTATGGGTAAATTGGTGATATACAAATCTGAAACCAAGTTGATCCATTTACCTTACTCCTAATGTCCCTTTAATGCAATACAGAGGAATCGGCAGGGAGTTTCAAAAGGTGCACTAGCTCCCTTCAAGGTTCACCAGCACTTGCCCCCACCCAAGCTATACGATTGCTCCCCCCTTCCCCAACTTTAGCGGAACACTAGTTTAAGCCCCCCCCCCCCCCCCGCCAAAAAAAGTCATGCCAAGGACCATGATGCAATAGACTCAACATTGCTTGCAGACAAGAGACGCTCTGTGGGCGAGGTCTTTTTTGTCAAAGGACAGCTTGACCACAACTAATGACACCAACACCACAACTCAAAATGTAGCTGCGGTGTTGTAGCACGAGTCTTTGCACGAGTCTTCAAGAAGCCTGTAGCCATGAGAATTTTTTGAAATGGTGTCGTAATTGCGGAGTTGCATGAGTTCGATGATTTAAAAGAGGCCCTCGCTTGTTTGGGTCTTTCCTTCATTACGGAGAGAGCTCCGTTCGTTGGCTCGTCTCTCCGCCTGGCCGAGTGTTGCTCCTTACAGCGTGAGGAAAGAGTGAGAAAAAACTTAATCATGCAGGCCTAAAGGATTGTTCTCGTTAGCTGGAGACCTTAGTTCAGAGCCCCATTGACTGGTGCCACACTGTGGCCTTGCAATTTTCTGAGAAGCTTTTCTCACTTTCGGCACACTCAATGTTGATCATTTTTGTCTTGCTAAAAAGCCGAGTGTTTGGCGAGTGCAGGAGGGTGCTAAATGCTACCGTGAGAAGTTAATTTTGTAAATGGGAGAACTAAAATTGCCCTCTTATAACAACTAAAGTGAGAAAATTGAAGCTTCATACTGCCGAAAAAAGCTAGGACCATAACATTACTACTGTTGCAATATTTTCTACCTGTAGGATACAATGACATTTCAATTTGCAGGATGTGAGTAGCCAGTTTATTGAAAATGTGAATATATGAAGTTATCATGAATTATTTTCACAATTACTGGATATACCGAGTGTACATAAAATCTGGACTCTCATTTTATATGAGCACATCAAGATACATTATAACTAATGTTTTCATTACTCAAACCAAAGTACCTTATGTCAGTAAAGTTACACCTCTTCCCCTTTAAATAAAGCTTTGATGTAACGTTGACTCAGTAGGCTCTCTGCCAGTTCTGTTTCGGCATCATCATGCAGTGGCATACGGCTGAAGCTAAAAGTACAGAATGTTGACGAAATAATACAAATGACATTAGGTGGTGGCATTGCACCGGCCACTATTGAATGCGCTTCATTGACTGCACGGAAAGACTGTGCTTTCTCAGCAATACCTTCTCTTTTGTAGATTGCTCCATGCACCTCACAATGCTTAGTCTCGCTCATTTGTTTCTGTTCGCAGGAAATGGAGAAGCTTTTGCGCGAGGCTGCAAACACCGTTGACGAACATGTCAAACGGCTACAGGAGCGCATTCAACGTCTGAAACGAGATTAAGTCGCTGTGCATAATATCCTTCAAATGTTCCTTGTTTGTAATAAAATTGTTTCTTACAAGCAATGACTTACTCGTATCATTAAAACAAAATTTTCTCTCTTAGGTGAAGTCTGTCATAGCGCACAGAATTGGGTGAAAGCATACGTGAAAGACATGGCACCTGCAAGCACAAAGGAATGTGGCCCGTTGGAAGTGCACCAGTCACATGCATATCTGTATAGACCTGTTTTCGATAACTGGTGCCCTCTCCATCGCGGGCTTATCAGTGATCAGCTGTTTTTCATGTGACACCTTATAGAGGTCACTTCCCGGTGCCACATTTCGTTGTTACCTGGATATGAATGCATGACCGTCATCATCGCCTGTAGCAACTGAGGCGTTGTGCTGCGAAGCACGTGTATGAAGGTCGCAGTATGGAGGAAGAAAACAGGGGGAGGTATAGTGCAATGCGATGGAAAGAAAGGAAAGTACAACCACATCTCGTCATAACAAAGTCTTATTGTACACGAAAATAAGTTAGTTATATCCTAAACTTTGTTATGAAGCTATATTTTAACACTATGTCTATTGCAGGCATATTTTTTGTATACTTCGTTATAACCTATAGTTTTTTATATCTGGGTTCGTTATATCGATGTCAGAGTGTAGCAAGTCTGGCACAAACACACCAGACTTTGCTTGCTGCCATTTTACTGATTGAGCTGCTAGAAATTTTCTTCCCTTTATCACATCTGCATGCCTCAGCTTGAGTGTCCGTGTTTTTTGTTATAGGTCTACCCATTCTGGTGGATGGGGCTGCATTTTGGGACGGCTCCTTCTTGTGGTTCAATTCAGCAAATTTGCGGCTCGTGACGTCAATCTGAGTGCTTTTACACTGGTGCAGGCTTGTGTGCATCTGCTTTTGAGGAGGAAATACCACGGACTTATAAAGTTGTTCCTTACTATACCGGGTGTCCCACGTAACTTGAGTCAGAGTTTAAAAATATGCCGTAACACGGCGTGACCAAAAGCATGTTGCTCACCGTTGCCTGTAGTTAGACTATTTTTGTGTTCTCAAATATTGTTTAATAAGATATGTTTATTTAACCACTCAAAAAACGAAGCTAGATGAAAAATTTCAATGAGAAAGTTGTACATCGGTTTGCAAAACGTCCGATTAGACAGTTTTGAACTTTATATTGCCGCGCCCGAAACAAACAACGAAGATAATGTGCGCGCCAACCGCCTCGTGAAAAGGGAGACTGAAGAAGACGACGTGCTATTGTTTTTGCTCTCCTGCTCTTGGCTCCTGCATAAAAACACACGCCGTTGGTTCTCGGACTCAACGTCTCGGTGCACTGCTTACGTGGAACCGCGACACCGGTGGAGGCGCTGGGTTGCAAGCCTGCTGATGCTCAACACCCCATCAGGGAGCCGTTCATCAAGTCCCGACACGCAGCCACCTGTTACGACACTAGTGCACCGCTTCAGTCAGCGGTTGCTAGGCCTATCTCCTGAGCTGACCTCCTTCGACGAACAATCTACCACGCATTACGTACCTTTACCAATAGCCTCCACCAGCCAGCCACAGTTGGTCCAAGGGATACAAGGCAGCCCCGTTTCTAATCCAGCCCAGGTAACACTTCTTCAGCCGCTTGTGCCTGATCGCTTCAGTGGTGCCCCACATGAAGATGTTGAAGATTGGCTTGAGCATTACGAACGCGTTGCCGACATCAACCAGTGGAATGCTCAACAGAAGCTCGCCTGCACGTACTTCACTCTCGATGACAGCGCTCACACGTGGCTTGAGAATCGAGAAGGCCGTATATCGACATGGGATGACTTTCGTCAGCAGCTGATTGACACTTTTGCTAGCGTCGACCGTCGAGAGAGGGCTCAGCAGTTGCTTGAGTTAAGGCTTCAAAAACCTATCGAAACTGTGGCAATGTTTGCTGAAGACGTGACGCGCCTATGTCGTCGGGCTGATCCCAATATGTCCGAAGAAAAGAAGTTGCGCTACCTTATGCGCGGCGTGAAACAACAATTATTCGCTGGACTTGTGCGCGATGCCCCAACTACCATGGCCAATTTTATAGGAGAAGCCACTGCCATTGAGCGTGCTCTGCACCAAAGATCGAGGCAATATGATCGCTCGTCCACTACCACCCAAATCAACGCCGCTTCAGTGACTCTGGACAATCAGGGCTCCCTACGTGACCTGATCAGAGATATTGTCCGAGAAGAAATTCAGAAGCTTTGGACTCCTCCAGTGGATACACCAGTGACCGCCGTTGCCGCAGTTGTTCGTGACGAACTTAGGCACGCTTTTTCAGCAGCTGATCTGGGTCGCGATCAGCGTCAACTGAGTTACGCCGACGCTGCCCACCGTCCACCACCCGTCCCGCCTATTACATCATACTACCAGCCACCTACAGCTGCACCTTCGTCGCAACCATTGCAGGAGGCTTTCAGACGTCGGCCTGTCTCCGATGTCTCCAAGCCACCAGCCACCACTTGCTACGCCTTACTCACCACCACGAGAGGACATAGGACGCCCACCATTTCGCAGAACGGACGCTTGGCGCACCATTGATCGGCGCCCTCTCTGCTTCAACTGTGGTGGTCCCGGCCATATAGCTCGCTATTGTTGGTACCGCGACACATCGCATCACCCATCTCGACCAGGGTACGACGGTCGCCGTGCCAACGCCGACTACATTGTTCGCCATGACGACCCTGGTTTTCGAGGACCTTCAACAACTTGGTCTCCCCATCACGAGTCTCTTCCTAATCGCCAGCCCAATTCCGCCCACAGGTCACGCTTTCCATCCCCTGCTCAGACATCGTCACCGAATCGACGTACTTTTGCTGACCTTCGGGGAACAAGGTCGCCCAGCCCTTACCGGGGAAACTAAAGGCGGCTACCTCTCGGGGTAAGGTCGCAGCCCGACCACAAGACGATAAAAAGTCCCCAGTACTGCCGCTACAGAACGACTCGACGCCGACGAGTATTAACAACGACGAAACGGTGAGCGCCGACCTCAATGTAATTATTGATGGAGAGAAAGTGACAGCCTTAGTCAATACGGATGCTGATTTTTCCATAATAAGTCACAAGCTGGCTGATAATCTTAGAAAAGTAAAAACGCCATGAACAGGACCACATATAAGAACAGCGGGTGGTCAATTGCTGCTCCCTACTGAAAGATGCTCAGCAAGAATCAGCATAGGAGATTCTTCTTTCGTCGTGACTTTCATTGTTCTCCCAGAGTGCTGCAAAGATTTAATTATAGGAATGAACTTTCTCAGGGAGCATGGCGCAATAATCAACATCCCGGACCGTGTGGTTTCATTTTACGAGAGTGCTCGTCTGACTGATCCTGCATCACCAGAGCACATATCCTTTCGTCCCAAAGACCACAATATAGTCGTGCGGCATCAATCATGTATCCTCGTTTCAGTAGCATGTGACGTACCGTTCGACGGGAAGGAGTCGCCGACCAACTAACCTCGCTGCTTTTCACTCACGGTATTTCCGTAGCACGACGAATAGTCAATGTCACCGACGGCCGAACGAACTTGCTGTTGACCAATTTCACCTCCGAGCGACGGCACCTTCCAAAAGGCTCAACATTGGCACATTTCGACGAGATCACAGATGTTTGTGACTGCTTTTCAGCACTCGAAGCAACACCTGCACAAGACCCACATGACCTAGCACCTAACCTTGACGTCAGCCCTACTTTAACTCAGCAACAGCGGGAACGCCTGGTTGTACTGCTAGCCGAGGTCCACGACTGTTTTGCGTCGACCTCGAAAGTTGGCCGGGCGTCCTCGACCAAGCACCAAATCATCACAGAGGACACAGCTAGACCAATCCATCAAAATTCGTACCGTGTGCCTTCAAAAGAACGAGAAGCGATAGAATAGCAGGTAACAAAAATGCTTGAAGACGACGTCATTCAACCGTCGAAAAGCCCCTGGGCATCACCTGTTTTTCTAGTGAAGAAGAAGAACGGCAGCCTGCGTTTCTGTGTGGACTATCGAAAGTTAAATCAGGTTACAAAAAAGACGTTAATCCGCTTCCCCGCATAGATGATTCGATCGACAGGCTTCGAAACGCACGTTACTTCTCTTCCATGGACTTAAAGAGTGGATATTGGCAAATCAAAGTAGACCCCAGGGATTGTGAAAAAACAGAAAACAGCTTTCGTTATGCCAGACGGACTGTACGAATTTAAGGTTTTAGCATTTGGCTTGTACTCCGCGCCTGCTACTTTCCAGCGTCTCATGGATACCGTTCTCTCTGGGCTTAAATGGAGAACCTGCCTAGTATACCTTGACGACGTCATTTTGTTTTCTACAACGTTTGACGAACACCTTGAACGATTGAAAATGGTCTTGCAGGCCATACGGGCCGCAGGCCTGACGCTCAAGCCGGAGAAATGTCACTTTTGCTTTGAGGAACTGCAGTTTCTTGGCCATGTCGTCAGTTACGCAGGAGTTCGTCCAGACCCCGTGAAAGTTGCCGCCGTCGCAGTTTTCTACACCATCAGATAAAAAAGGCAGTGAGACGTTTTCTGGGTCTCTGTGCATATTATCGGTGGTTTATTCCAGATTTTGCGCGCATTACGTCACCTTTAACTCGTCTCACGAGGAATGACGTTGTATTTGTTTGGGGCAACGAACAGGAAGCTGCTTTCAATGACTTGCGGCAACGTCTACAGACGATCCCCGTACTTGCCCATTTTGATGAGACAGCCCCTACAGTGCTCCATACTGACGCCAGCAATGTTGGCCTCGGAGCTGTGCTTGTGCAGCGCCAGGACGACGAGGAAAGAGTGATCGCTTACGCAAGTAGAACTCTGTCACGCACAGAAGCAAATTACTCGACCACTGAAAAGGAACGCCTCGCCGTGATGTGGGCAGTTATGAAATTTCGCCCATACTTGTACGGCCGCCCATTCAAGGTTGTCAGTGACCACCATTTGTTGTGTTGGTTAACAAGTCTGAAAGATCCTTCCGGGCGATTGGCACGCTGGAGCCTTAGACTACAGAAGTTTGATATAACGATGGTGTATAAGTCGGGAAACCGACACACAGACGCCTACTGCCGCCTATCTCGATCACCAATAGAGTCGGCTGCTTCTTTTGATGAAGAGACAGCGTTCCTCGGAATCCTCGACACGTCAACCATCGCAGATCACCAGCATGACGATCCTGAGCTACTTGGCTTGATTAATTATTTAGAAGGACGAAGCCAGCATGCGCCCTAAGCCTTTACAAGAGGACTATCGTCGTTCTGTCTGCGAAACAATGTCCTTTACAAAATGAACTTCTCGTCAGACGGGTCCACCTACCTGATTGTCGTCCCTACCACTCTTCGTTCTGAGGTGTTGCAAGCGTGCCACAACGAGGTAACATCTGGACATTTAGGCTACACGCGCACACTGAGCAGAGTTCGAGGGAGATATTACTGGCCTAGACTCACCGCTGCCGTGAAGCATCATGTTCGGACCTGCCTCGATTGCCAGCGACGCAAGCCACCTCCAACGAAACGAGCCGGTTTGCCACACCCTGTCCAAATCCCGACAACGCCATTTGACCAGATCGGAATGGACCTTTTGGGCCCGCTTCCCACCTCTAGTGTTGGTAACCGCTGGGTTATAGTGGCGACTGACTACCTTACTCGCTACGCCGAGACAAAAGCCATCCAGAGAGGCACAGCAGAGGAGGTGGCCCGGTTCTTCATAAAGAATATTGTGCTGAGACACGGTGCGCCATCGATCGTTATAACAGATCGCGGAACCGCATTCACGGCCGCGCTTTTAGATCATGTGTTGGTGCTCAGCGGTACTATTCATCGCAAGTCGACAGCTTAACATCCACAAACCAACGGGTTGACCGAGCGACTTAACAAAACTCTGAAAGACATGGTTTCAATGTATGTGGACATTAAACACAAAAACTGGGACGAGATTCTCCCTTACATAACGTTCGCATACAATACTGCGAAACAAGAAACCACACGGATGACCCCATTCAGCCTTGTTCACGGACGAGAAGTAAGAACGATGTTGGACGCAATGCTGCCACACGAATGCGATGACAATGAAACGAGTGCTGACGCGTTTACTCAACGCGCAGAGGAAGCCAGGCAGCTCGCACGTCTGCGAATATACAAACAGCAAGAGTACGACGCAAGCCGATATAACCTACGTCATACACCTGTGACGTACGAAACCGGGGACAGGGTATGAGTGTGAACGCCTGAACGAAGACGGGAACTATCTGAAAAGCTGCTCAGAAGGTACTTCGGACCTTATCGAGTGCTGCGACGACTAAGTGACGTTACCTATGAAGTCGTCCCGGATAGCCCAAACTGTACAAAGCGTCGCCAGCACCGACCTGAGCTTGTGCACGTAGTGCGCATTAAGCCATACGTCAGCGAGTGACTATGCGAGGCACCGTCGCTTTTACAAAGAGATTTTATGCGCGAATCACTGGCTCACTATAGCATCGGGGCGATGCTCTTTTAAGGGGAGGCAAATGCCGCGCCCGAAACAAAGAACGAAGACGATGTGCGCGCCAACAGCCTCGTGAAAAGGGAGGCTGAAGACGACGACGTGCTTTTGTTTTTGCTCTCCTGCTCTTGGCTCCTGCATAAAAACACACGCCGTCGGTTCTCGGACTCAACGTCTCGGTGCACTGCTTACGTTGAACTGCGACAATATCTCGTATTGTATTCTCTTACTATGGTAATAAAACCTCTTAGCATGGTTCTTTATGCATTACTAAACCGAGTCGAAGGTAAGAGCCATCTTATTTTTCTTCTATACTTGGTTTATTGAGCCTGCCACAGTGCCCTCCAAAAGCTAGTAATTCCACTGCAGGGGTGAAATTGATTTGAAGCACGTAGACACTGAGTACTACAAGTTCAATAAAAAGCACAGTTGGTAGAGTATCGGACGCAATATTCAAAGGTCGCAGGTTCGATCCCTGCCTACGGGAAGTCATGTTTTCATTTATATTTCTTTCTTCACATTTAAACTACAATTACAACTACAATTACCGCATTCCTATACTGCTTTCAAGAGTGGACGCGGCGAGGCCGATTCGTCAACTGGCACGCAGTCTCACACTGACTGAGTGGAACACACCAAGCATGTAAGACGTTCCAGACTACATGAACTTGACCCTTCACTAGAACTCCGGCCTCCACCCGCCCTACATTGACGTGAAGCTTTGCTTCTCTATCGCCTTTGGCTAGGAGTTGCTTTCACGAAAGCTTATACCACGTTAATCGGAATGACTGACAGTGCGGCATGCGATGTTTGCGGCACCGATGAAAATATCGAACACCTGCTGTGCCACTGTCCTCGATTCGCCTTAGCGAGAGAAGTACTTGCCAACGCATTGCGGAGACTGGATGAACGGCCTCTTTCTGTGCGTGTGCTCTTACAGCACCTTACACATCTCTCGACAGCCCACGAGGCAGTGAAAGCCCTCTTGTGTTTCTTGAGGACGACGGGTGTGTGTGAACGCGTCTGACTTGTGGTGGAGTTATACACGCTGCATTGAACTTACTGTCTGTCACTCCCTTGTTTTTTGCTTCTATTCCCTCTTTCTCACCTCTATAGTTCTCTTCCCCCCGTGTAGGGTAGCCAACCGGATGTCTTTCTGGTTACCTTCCAACCTTCTCCATTTCGTTGATTCCTTCCGTCCTCATTAATATTTTGTCTAACAAATAAAACGAGCCTTTAAGCGTACACTTATTTCCTTCATACAGTAGGTATAAGTAGCTTAAAACTGTAGCTGCAAGTAATTTTGCTACAATGGTATCATGTGCTAGAAGCTGCAGCATGTTTCCACACACCTAATTTGTCACACTTAGTAAACCTGTGCTTTGGCATATCGACTTGTTGATTTTTGCACCACCCATTGCTAGCCTTCTGGTTAGTAGAGTA
This sequence comes from Rhipicephalus microplus, assembly GCF_043290135.1. NCBI lineage: Eukaryota > Metazoa > Arthropoda > Arachnida > Ixodida > Ixodidae > Rhipicephalus > Rhipicephalus microplus. Next base: position 249,760,044 of record NC_134710.1, read on the forward strand.
ACTACCACAAAAAAGCGGTGGTTCTATGCTTCAGCCCAAGAACAGAGCAATTTTTTGTTGTCTTTTCCAAGAAATTAACATAAATTTCTTGGTAGCTTTGTGCTAAAATAGGTGGCGGATAAGCGGGCAGCCAGGGGGTGGCACACTCGGCCAGTGCACCGCCCCTTCCATCCTCGAAATTTTCTTTACCCATGATATTGTCACGGGCTAAGTAGATGCCTGAGGATGACGACGACGAAGTGCTGAACGTGACCGTGCTCGGAAACGGTGCTAAGCTTTGGCGCCTCAGCTTTGGGACATTGCCACAGGGATGCTTTCAATGCCGTTTGCAATTATATTCAGGCAACCAAGCGTATACCCTTGTGATCTTCAATCAAAAACAAAAACAAAAAAAATTATCTATTACTCCCAAGGGCAGAGTGAAGTAAACGCAGCTAAGTGGTAAACATAACACCTCAAATCTCAAAATTGCTCAACTTAATTTTTTTTTCGTTTGCTCTTTTTATGTTGTTTTTATTTTTACATTAGTCTTATTATAATACCAATTCTTTACACATAGTTAAAATGATTACAGAAAAACTGCACTACACTTTCTTGGCCAATCCCCCTGAGTGGGTATGAGCCAACCTCCCAGGGAAACAAAACAAAAAAAACAGACCGTGCTCGGACTGCAGCAGCGTTGTGCGCTTTAGCTCGCCAGTACATTCGCCAGTACGCATTTGGTCGCCAGTGTATACTTCATTCCCCGTAACATCATTGGTGGAAGGTGCGGGGTACCACTTGCTATACAGCCCAACGAGCTGGATCTTCGCAGCGGACGGCGCATTGCAGCTACCACGATGACTGACCAGGCTACTCAATGTCAACAAGATGCGTCAGCCCCGCAGCCGATCGTTGTGGTGCAACCTCGTGACCCAGGCCCATTCAACGGCACAAGTGGCATAGACGTTGATGACTGGCTGGTTCTATATGAGCGCGTCAGCAGTAGCAACCATTGGAATCCAACGCTTATGTTGGCGAACATCATCTTCTACTTGCATGGCACGGCAAAACTCTGGTACGAGACACATCAAGAAGAGTTGACTAACTGGGACGTCTGTAAGCAGAAATTGCGCTATCTATTTGGGAAACCCATCGGACGTCAAGTGGCCGCAAAGAAAGAGCTTGCGACTCGTGCCCAGACATCCACAGAGCCGTACATCGCGTACATCTAGGACGTGTTGGCTTTGTGCCGCAAGGTCGACAAAGACATGCTCGACGAGGACAAAGTCGGACACATCCTGAAAGGAATTGCCGATGACGCCTTCAATTTTCTTCTGTGCAAGGACTGCTCGACAGTGGAGTCGGTCATCGAAGCATGTCGTCGCTTCGAACAGGCAAAAAGTAGGCGCATAGTTCACCGATTCGACCGCCTTCCCAACACGGCGGCTACGTCCTCTTGCGAAGATTTGCCCACACTACATCAACCAGCAGTGCCAGAAAACGTCACCAGAATAGTCCGTCGGGAACTCGAGGCTATGGCTCCCGCTATGTCTAGCGTCAGCGCGCCAGGACACAACCTCGATGCTGTTTCAATGATACAGACCGTGGTTCACCAAGAGATCGCGAATATGGGCATTTCGCCACCTCATAAAAATGCCCCTGCTACTTCCAGCTCGGCTCCAGTCGTTGCGGCTACCACTCCGAACCGCACGTTCGCGCCACGACGAAACCCAGCTGAATGGCGCACTCATGATGATCGGCCCATATGTTTCACGTGCCATCGGATAGGACACATCGCTCGCCATTGCCGCAGCCGTTGGACCTCATCGCCTCGACCGAGCTTCTATGATTGGCGGCCTCGCTCTGAACGTGCACCTTATGCCCAGGGGCGGCGCCAGGGGGGGGCAAGGGTGGGCTGGAGCCCCCCCAAAATTCTCGCCTGCCCCCCCTATGCCCACCCAAGTGCCCGGAAGCATATATTGAAAACCTAGTAGGAGCAGAGCTAGCTTGCCCCCCCCCCGGAGGAACTCACTTTTCGTGGTTGCCCCCCCAGTAAAAACATCCTGGCGCCGCCCCTGCTTATGCCCCTTCCTACCGTGCTGAGACAGGTGCAGAGCGGTGCAACCTTCTTACAATTTTGGTTGATGGTTTACCTGTAACTGCTCTTATTGATACTGGTGCACAAATATCTGTGATGAGCTCAGACCTCCGCCGCCGCCTCCAAAAAGTTCTGACGCCTGCGATTGCACCTACCGTTCGTACAGCGGATGGGAGTACTCCTGCTGTGCTTGGAATGTGCGCTGCGCGATTAACGATTTCTGAACATCAAACTTCAGTTCTGTTCGCTGTACTGGAAAATTGCCCTCATGACCTCATCCTTGGACACGACTTTCTGACTTCGCACGCTGCGCTCATTGACTGTTCCAAAGGTCTTCTTCGGCTCGAACTACCATCCTTCTCAGAGACCGTCTCTACCAGCCCACCTCGTCTACGCTCTGTCGATTTCCTCAGACTTCCGCCGCAAGCCGCAGTCCAAGTCCAACTCTCGCCATATCCTCCAGTACCCGATGGTGATTATGTTGCTGCCCCAATTTTTGACTTGGCCATGACACGCAATGTTGCACTCCCCAACACGGTGGTTACCGTTAAGGACAACCGAACTTCATTTCCCGTCCTCAATTTCGGCTTCTCAGCGCAAGTTATTCCTCGCGGCATGTCACTTGCGCATCTGACACCACTGGTCGACCACACAGTTTCCGCCCTAACCACCGATTCGCCAACCGATTTTTCATCAACGTCGCTCTTGTCACGTTCCTGTTCCGACCTTTTCAAGCCAATGCTATCTGACAAGCTCACCTCTGAACAATTCTCTGCTTTCTGCCGTGTGCTTGCTTCTTATCAGGACATCTTTGACTTCGGCGACCGTAATTTGGGCCAGACATCCGTGGTAACCCATCGCATCGACACCGATGACGCTCGACCCATTCGCCGACGACCCTACCGTGTGTCAGCCCCGGAGCGTGCTATTATACAACGAGAAGTCGATAAAATGCTTGATAAGGGCATAAGCGAACCCTCATCTAGTCCCTGGTCCTCACCCGTTGTACTTGTCAAAAAGAAGGTCATTAGCTGGAGATTCTGTGTTGATTACCGCCATCTCAACCATATTACCAAGAAAGATGTCTATCCCCTACCGCGCATAGATGATGCACTCGATTGCTTGCACGGTGCCAAATATTTCTCTTCAATAGACCTTCACTCAGGCTACTGGTAGATCGCTGTGAATGACAAAACAGAGAAGACGGCCTTCATGACTCCTGATGGACTTTATCAGTTCAAGATGATGCCTTTTGGATTATGCAATGCCCCTGCGACATTTGAGCGCATGATGGACTCTCTCCTTCGAGGCATGAAGTGGACCATCTATCTCTGCTATCTTGACGACGTTATCGTTTTTTCGACTACTTTCGACGACCATCTTACCCGTCTGTCCACAGTGCTTGATGTTTTTCGACGTGCCAACTTGCAACTTAACTTGTCCAAATGCCGCTTTGGGCAACGCCAAATCTGCGTACTCGGCCATCTTGTTAACGCTGCGGGCGTTCAACCAGACCCTGCGAAAGTCCGAGCAGTTCGCGACTTCCCCACACCCCGCTCAGCTAAGGACGTCCGAAGTTTTCTGAGACTGTGCTCCTATTTCTGTCGTTTTGTCGAGAAGTTTGTTGAAGTAGCCCGTCCTCTAACCTGCCTCCGGATGTCGCATTCACCTGGGGCCAACAGCAAGCAAACGCCTTCTCGTCGCTCGTTGACATCCTCACCAATCCACCAGTCCTAGCTCACTTCGACCCATCTGCCGCCACGGAGCTTCGTACTGACGCCAGTGGCCACGGCATAGGCACAGTGCTGGCGCAGCGGCAACAAGGCATGCACCGCGTCGTCGCGTATGCAAGCCGACTGTTGTCGCGCTCGGAACAAAATTATTCTTCGCAGAACGCGAGTGCTTAGCTCTCGTCTGGGCCATTGCGAAATTCCGACCGTACCTGTATGGCCGACCATTCTCAGTTATTACGGACCACCATGCGCTTTGCTGGCTCTCCTCACTCAAGGACCCTACGGGACGCCTTGGTCGCTGGGCGCTGCGCTTACAAGAGTACACTTTTTCTGTATCCTATAAATCCGGACAACTTCACAAGGATGCCGACTGCTTGTCCCGTTACTCAGTCGATCCTCCTGACACGAGGGAAGATGAACAAGAGGCCCTCGTTCTTTCAATTACCGACTTCACCGACATAGCTGCTGAACAACGCCGCGACCCCTCTTTGCGTGCTATTATCAATGGTCTGCACTCTCCCCACCCTGACCACTCCTTACAACTGTTCGTTCTTCACAACGACATATTGCACCGCTACAACGCCCGCCCTGATGGTGCTGAGCTTTTACTCGTTGTTCCTGTGCATCTTCGCTCAGACATTTTGGCTCAGCTGCATGATGCCCCCTCCGCTGGACACCTAGGGGTGTCACGCACGTATGACCGCATTCGCCGCCGATTCTTTTGGCCTGGCCTCTACCGTTCTGTGCGACAGTACGTTGCGGCATGCGACCTCTGCCAGCACCGCAAGACACCTGCTCTGAGACCTGCTGGTACCCTCCAGCCCATTGAAGTACCAGATGAGCCATTTTTCCGAGTAGGCCTCGATCTTCTAGGACCTTTTCCCGTGTCGGCCACCGGTAATAAGTGGATTGCTATTGCTACCGACTACGCAACGCGGTATGCCGTTACACGCGCCATCCCCACCAGCTGCGCTACTGATGTAGCCGATTTCCTTCTTCATGACATCATTCTGCGTCATGGTGCTCCTCGTCAGTTGGTCACCGACCGCGGCAGCTGTTTTCTATCTAAAGTAGTCGACGAGCTCCTGCGATCCTGCTCTACCCACCACAAGTTCACTACGGCGTACCATCCGCAAACGGCCTCACGGAACGCCTCAACCGTACCCTGACGAATATGTTAGCGATGTACGTCTCCAAAGATCACAAAGATTGGGACATCCACTTACCTTTCGTTACCTTCGCATACAACAGTTCACGTCATGATACAGCTGGATTTTCACCTTCTTATCTACCGTTTGGTTATGACCCGCCTTTGCCCATGGACACCATGCTCCAATCTGACGCCTCCTCATCGACTGCTTATGCTCGTGATGCCCTGGCCCGAGCTGACATCGCCCGCCAAGTCGCCCGAGATCGTTTATGTGCCTCGCAGCTTAACCAAAAGAGTGCTTACGATCGCCGGCACCACGACGTACAGTACTCTCCGGGGTCACTCGTCTTGCTGTGGCTACCATCACGTCGTGTTGGTCTCTGCGAAAAACTGATATCCCGTTACGTTGGCCCCTACCGCGTCATACGCAAGGTCACCAGCGTGGCCTATGAGATAGCTCTACTCCATACCAGGTCAGTACCAGCTTCAGTCTCGACCGATATAGTGCACGTCTCACGGCTTAAACCATACTACTCACGCCTCGAGAATTAATCGCACCGGGACGGTGCTTCTGCCGCCGGCGGGTATTGTCACGGGCTAAGTAGATCCCTGAGGATGACGACGACGAAGTGCTGAACGTGACCGTGCTCGGACTGCAGCAGCGTTGTACGCTTTAGCTCGCCAGTACGTTCGCCAGTACGCATTTGCTCGCCAGTGTATACTTCATTCCCCGTAACAATATATAGAGCACAAAATGACACTAGACCAGATCTGCCTGCCGGGCTCCTACTTCATATCGAATAGGTGCCCCCCTCCCGAAAAAAAATTCTATCTACGCCCCTGCAGCGAACGAAGCCGCGAATATGAAAAATTTAAACTTTAACACCGCTCCTATAAAGTTTGCGTATTCATCAAGAAAAATGAAATACATAGTGTGTAGACGCTTGAAATCGTTTGACTTTTTTTGCTTTCGACAATGCGGCAGTCGATAATTTGGACATTTTTGTGGGTCCTTTGAAATCCGGATGAACGAGTTTTCACTGTTTAAACTCTTCGTCCACCTCGATGGAACAATGGCTATAGCGTGCTCGGCTGCTGACCCAAAGGTCGCGGGTTCGTTCCCAGCCGTGGCGGTCGCATTTCCATAGAGGTGAAATGGTAGAAGCTCGTGTATAGTATGCCATGTCAGTGCACGTTGAAGACCAGCAGATGGTAAAAATTTCCGGAGTACTCCATTACGGCGTCTCTGGTGGTTTTGGGACGTAAAACCCCCGATATCGTTAGCTTTTAACTTCAACCAAAACCATTGATATCGTATCAGTTTTGTTTTTTAACACATTTTCTGAACATTATAGAGCCGGAATTAAGGGGCTCGACTGGAAGTGCTTCGAAGAGAAGTGGGTTCCTCGCTGCTCGCAATAAAAGCTACGTTCACCCAATTTCCTTCTCACATCCATGCATAGGCGTGCGCACAGAGAAAGCAAGTATCCCCAAGCAAGCTTCTCATCATAACAATGACCAATGGTTTACATTCCAAGGCTATCTTGTTCCCCACCTTTGCTGCTGAGAAACGGGGAACTAAATGCGTGCTGTTGCCAGAAGCACGCTTCTGCTTCGTTTTCATTTCTGCGTCCTTTTCGAAGCCTGTTCTCTTTCAAGCTTGACCAGGATATATGTGCATATGCACATATGCGTCACAATGGCGTCGTCCATACACAGGGGTGCGCTAGCGAGATGTGGGAAGGCTGGAGCCACCCCCCCCCCCCCCTCTAAGAGTTAGCAAACATAGTCATGAACATGAATTCTGCTGTTTTATGGCGGCAAGGCCATTTGATTACCAAAGAGCGCCAGGTCATAGGAGCAAACATAGTCAAATGAGAATTGACGAGGGATACGCGCCTCCCTGCCACCCCTGGACGATCTCACTATAGTCGTGGCTGCCCCCCTCCCTCTCTCAATTCCTAATTAAAAAATTCTGGTGCCACCCCTGGAATTACATTTGCAGAGTCCGAGGGCCTATTCGCCCATGTCGGTTGTCACTCAGTGTGGGGGTTGACTAACATGCTGCGAGCTTATTTTTTTTATGCCAGTAACACTGTCATTATGAACAACATAGATAATAGGGCAAGGCAGTATGGGTTGAAAAGATTGAGGGTATTAGTTGTCACCAAAAACAAAAACGTTCCCGCACAGCGTTTTCTGTATAATCCTTCTCTATAATAGGATGATAGCACGTGGTTCAAACTTCAAAATACCAAGACTTTCAATTATATTTTTCATCTTGACACATTGAATTTTTTCGCATATATTGACTAAGCCTTGCCTTTCACTACAGTTTTTTTTTAAAGTTCTGCTATGCTTCGCTCAATAATTATTGAGTGAATGAAGTCCCTACAAAAGGGCACTTGTACCATTTTGTAGCGACCTTACTCATCGTTTGATCTTTACTCATCGCTTCATGCCTCCATCTTCAATGTTCTCGGACCCTCCGATAGTCACTAGCACCAAGTTGATTTAGTATTTAACAAACTACATATGCATAACGAAACACTTATACACTCATCGGAAAGTAACATGATGCTTAACGTGAGCGTATGACTGTGTTTCGGCTGAATTCAAAGCACCCACCTTCTTTCCAGAAATATCTGTTAATAACTAAAATGTGCGGTTGCAAGCCATATTGTCTATTCACGGAAAGGTGCAACGGTTAAAGCGACTATACATTAACACAAAAAAAATTGTTCGCGGACTTCGGAATAATTAAATGTCCCTGTTTTCTTTTCTGTTTCTTTTTGCAAATGAAAATACCTTAAATCGAAATTTTACGCGAAAAAAAAAAAAGCAGATGTTGAGACTTTTTTTATAACAAGGAGTAAAAAAGTTAATTAAATATATACTATGACATTGCTGTTAGCAGGGGTGTGTGAAAAAGGTACTTGCGTGCCTTCTTCTCCGATCTCCCCAAGCCCCACCAGCCCCCATACAACACCAGCCCCTGCTTCCCCTCTCCGAACTTCGCGATGCAACGAGGTTTGCACCCACAAAGATAAAAATCTGCAGGAACGCCCATATTTAAAGCCATATCAAATAAAGCCAATGACATTTCAAAAATTCATGTCAATGATAAAGAATAATTTTTTTCGTGCACGTAAAAATTGAAAGAAATTTATATTATGGTGCTTGGATATCACCGGTGCCGCAGGCTGCACATGTTGTACGGATACCGAACATTTTTTTTAGCGATTCCTTCCCTCGATTAATTATGATTTGGCTGCGAACAAGCTTTGTGGTTTCTCTGGCAACATTAACTTTAGGAATTCGACGAAGCAGATGGCGCAAGTGAAAGATCACTGTCACAGCTCGTTACCACAGTGTTGGATCATTGGCTCAATATATAGTTAAACTGGCGGCAGTGTGCGAATCGTTCACATTCGACATTGTGGTTTCTATTGAAACTTGCGAGCCCAATATACAACGTTACCTTAGAAGAATTAACCGAAAAAGAAGTCAAACGAATCGTAATTCTATTCTATAGAGTAGATCCACTGTATAAGTAAATGGAAGTCTGTAATGATATTTTTCAGGACGTTTTGAATTTATCGTAATATTGGCGGTAAATCAAAATTGAGACATACTTACGGACAGACAATCTGATGTAAAAGTTCGGCGTTATTTCGCCGCCCACCACGGTAGTCTAGTGGCTAAAGTCCTCGGCTGCTGACCAGCAGGTCGCGGGATCAAATCCCGGATGCGGCAACAGGATTCTCGATGGAGGCGAAAATGCTTAAGGCTTGTGTGCTTGAAATTAGGGGCACGTTAAAGAAGTCGAGGTGGTCGAAATTTTCTGAGCCCTCCACTATGCCGTTTTTCATAACAATATGGTGGTTTTGGGACGTTAAACCCCAATAATTATTAATTACTGCATTATTTCACGAAGAAATGTGATGGCAGACAACGGGTCGGACATAACAAAGGTGCCGCCCCTTCCCATTTTGTGCGCTACCTTTCTGCATTTTCAAGTCCTCCGAACACTTCCAATGCTTCTTTATGTGTGTGCGTTCTTAGAGGCATGGCGTATACGCTTTTCAGACGGCACATTTGATTCATCTGCTGTACGCCGACATGACCACTCTACGGAATTTCATAAGCACAGACCATGAAGGACAGACATTTCTTGTGGAAGTCAAAGTGGCCTGTTTTGTGTATATATAGTGTAGGAAAGGTCGCCTGACCCATGCGAAGGCGTGACATGAAGTTGCTCCTCCCCCTTTATGTGCCTTCTTATCCTCATATCCTACAGCGGCCGTCCTTTTCTTCAATAAAGGTCACAACCCTCACAGCTTAGAGCTAATGAAGAAATGCCACCAGAAGCGTGTGGCGTTAATTATTCCAACCTCCGTGTCCGATGTATACGTGGCCGGAAAAAGCTTTGCTCGAGAACTGTCATTTTGACAGATGAGCCACGAAGGCGACCCACTGCGTAAGGTTTCGTTTGTTTGCCATGAAAATAATAAAGCGAAAGGCGTAGGGGCGCCAATCAAATTAGAGGCTTCGTAACGATCGTTCCTTCGGTGCCCCCAGTCAGCACATGAACAAGGCCAGATAAGAGCTGTTTAGAAATCGAAAGTTAAATGACTGGCACGTTCAACGCGGACATATATCGAGGACGTCTGTATTTCGCTGAATGGAAATCGCCGGCCCACAAATTGGCACGGGAGGTCACCTGGACCGCGAACGTGCCCCAACATTTGCAAGATTAACGATCTCGATCACTCGAGGTCTATACGCCTTAATTATTGCGGACTTAATCATTTCACGCAATCACGCCATGCCTGACGATGTGGAAAAAAGGGGGCGCATATGCGGTGGCCTCTTGTTTCACGTCGTGGTCCCGTCCACCGATATTGCGTCCCACCAGACATGTTCGCATTGTTCGAATGAATGCACTGCACGCTAATGTCGCAACAAGCTGGTATTCACGAACCGCTATAAACCAGCAAGCATGCTGATCGATGTTACAGGATATTTGCGACTGTAGTTGGGTTGTTGATTGTTTTAGTTAGTATTGGCTTTGTAAAAGTTATCCCAGAAAGATGCACCAGCTGACAAACTTCTGTTGAACACAGTTTCAACGGAAGCGAGTGTGCGTTTGTCCATCATGGGAATACAGGCGTTTCGTTTGGTAACTTACAGGATATTCAAGAAAGAAAGTTTATTTGGTTAAAGCTTCGCCTAAGCGTTGCATGAGCATAGTAGTTTAATGAAGTCATGGAGCGGTGATTCCTTTCGCTCGGCTTTTTTTTTCTTTGTCACCCGCGGCATAAGACCAATCTCTCTCGGGTAATAATGGCGGATGAAAATTTTCGCGCCACTAACGAAGCACGAAAGGAAAACAAATTGAAATATTATCACGTAATTATCCCGTTGATGAAAATCAGGCTGAAGACAGGCAAGAGGTGGTAAAGACTTCGACTGTATGAATGGTCGAGGAGTGTGTTGGTAGATTGCGTGCAAGGACCTCAGTTCCGAATAATGATTACGTTCCTAAGGAATATGAATGATGTATACAAAATCAGCCTGCAAAAGTCTCGACGGAGAAACATGCATGCTACGAAAGAGATAGCATGCTCAATGCTGACTTAATTCACTATAGTCCAGGATTCTGAAGCTTTATTAAGGTAACTTGAAAAGTAGTACAGTCCGGGTTACTATAAGAATCAGACGAGCACGGAACATTACACGCAATGAATAAACGGTCCACTTGTGTATTCCAACCGACCTGCCGTTATTCCTGCCCGAATTTCGCTGCAAAGCCCCCCCCCCCCCCCTTTTTTTTTAAGTTCCGGACTGACGTAACACAGCGGAAGCGTTTCGTGCCATCCCAGTTCGCTCGGTTTCGACATCGCCTCGATCGGGGGCCATGAATTTCGGCAGTGAATATCCCAAATTACGTGTTGTTTAGGGGAATGGGGAGATTTCTACAAACTGTTTATGGCATAAATTGTGACGCCCTATGACTTTTGCGTATAAACAATTGCCTCTGAATTTAGTAATTAAAACGATCATTAACGAGATTTTGTTTACAGCTCGTGTTAACTCTGCGGTAGGTGTAAGAAAATATTTCTACCTCGATGCAGAGTTTGTGTGTGTATAAACAGGAATCTGACTGTCATGGTATTTTTATAAAATATATTCATTGTTCAAAGAAAGAAAAACACCTTGTATGCTTTGCATTTCGTTATGTTAATTAAATTGCCCCGCCATGGTGGTCTAGCGACTAAGATACTCGGCTGCTGACCCGCAGGTCGCAGGATCGAATTCCGGCGGAGGCGGCTGCATTTTCGATGGAGGCATAAAATGCTGTAGGCCCGTGTGCTCAGATTTAGGCGCACGTTAAAGAACCCCAGGTGGTCGAAATTTCCGGAGCCCTCCTCTACGGCGTCTCTCATAATCACATGGTGGTTTTGGGACGTTAAATCTCACATATCAATCCATAATGTGCTGCTCGACTGAAGCGCAAAAGAATCGGCCACACGCGATAGGACCGGCGTCAGAGCATGCGGTAGCTTTCATTATGCAAAGCTTTCATTATGCAAAAATACCCCAAACCGAACATTTTTTCACCGATATATATACGATTTGGAACGATACAAAGAGAATGATTTGTTATTAATAAATGTTGCGGTTTAACATCCCAAAATCACCATATATTTACGAGAGACGCGGAATACCTGAATTTCGACCACCTGGGGTTCTTTAACGTGCACCGAAATCTATACGGGCCTCAAGCATTTTCACTTCTATCGAAATTGCAGCCGCCACACCCGGTATTCAATTTCGTGAACAGCGAGTCAGCCGTCAAGCACCTAACCTCTAGAACACTGTGACGGGTAAGAATGAATTTTTCAAAAATATTTCCTCGGTGTTTTTTTTTTCAAGGATCATTGCTCGGAGAGCCTTGATCGAAAGTGAATTCATGATTTTATATGAACGTATTCTTATTTTACGCGCAGCCTGGCATGATAAAGTGAGGGCATACATTTCAATCGACCATGCTGCCGCCTTGTCGGCAATGCAGCAATGCCAGCGTTTTTAGATGTTTACTTGATTACGTAAACGATCGGAAGCAAATCGAGTTGCTTTTCTTTGAACGTTTTCAAGTTTGTTTTTCAACCATTTGAAGCCCTGGATCCCATACTGCTGTTGAGAACTCGAGTATTGAAAGGCAGAACAAGGGCAGTGATATGTATTAGGGAGCAACGTAGATGTGGCCGATATATCTTAGTGACAGTAGACGGGGGAGATGGAGCTAAGCAGTCCATGCAATGCTTAGGTCATATAAGTGTTTCCGAATGGATACCAAGCGAAGGTAAGCGTAGTAGATTATTAAAATGAGGAAATGCGCACGCCTAACTGGGAATAATTGGAGACCATTCGTGTTGATGTGGACACAAATATACGCATATAATGATGACGATGACGTTCCTGCTGAGGCGAGCAGGAGGAACGTTTCAACTGTTGACTCTCGCGATGCGGTTCCACATGTGCGTGAGTCGCCATAATTGAAGTCATGTTTAACATCCGCCCGTGAATTTAAAGCATGCCGTGTCGTATCATACAAGTACACTGTCGAAATCACTTCTCTCCGTATACTGTTATCGAACACATTAAATGTAAGGTTTAATGTCCGAAAACCACCATAAGATTATGAGAGACGCCGTAGGGCTCCGCAAACTTTGACCACCTGCAAGGTTCTTTAACGTGCACCTGAATCTGAGCACAGGGGCCTATAGAATTTTTGCCTCCATTGAAGAGATAGAGAGAGAAAGATAAATAAACAGGAAAGGCAGAGAGGTTAACCAAGCTTGGCTCGGTTAATGCAGCCGCCGAAGCCGGGATTGGATCCCGCGACCTGCGGGTCAGCAGCCGAGTACCTTAGCCACTAGACCACCGCGGCGGGACGGTATCGAACACAAGTGATAACTTTTTTTTTTTTCAAAGTTCGCAAGCATGAAAAAAAAAAGGTGGGAGACTTGGTACGGCAACATAATTTAGGTTGCTATTCACTTTCCCCTGTGTTGTCGCTTCCTTATTTTGTCCCTGTTCAGTACTGCGCCTCACTTTTTGCATTTAGTGTTAATTGTTATTTTTTTTTGCTCAATTTTTTTCTCTTTCTTTTTTTGTTAGCACAAATACAAGAAAACAATAAGAGGCGTGCTTTATCGACGTTTCATAAAGTCTACGCGTACATGGGCACCAGAAACAAAAATGCTTCATAGTATGTCTGCAAGCACATTTGATAAATTTTGACGATGCGTGTCACACCATAAGAAAATGCCAACTGTCAAGATGCAGCTCACGCGTCTCTATATAACGGCGCTTGGTTTTTTCTAAGCGTGTAGCCTAATACAATGCTGCATTCTCAGTATATGCGAGCGGCCATGCAAGGAGAAACACGTCGTCAGCAAATAGCTAAGTTTAACGGCCACTTCGCAACTTTTTTAATGGTCCACAGATTGGCACTTTTTGTCGGGCTGCTTAAATCACAGTTCTTGTGGTGAAAAAAAAACCCACAGGTAAAAAAAAACGAGCCGACAGGAAAGAATGGCGTTTTCCTGGGACCGTTCTATCATTTGTGGTCGATTCCTTGGGTATTTTCCCGTACTTATCTCCGTAAGACGTGAACGGAACCTAAAAAGACGCGTTGCGTCATTAAATCTCCTTGCTTTGATAACCTTGAAAGATGGCTCAGGTGAGGCCATTTCAAGTAATGCTTGCGTAGTGGCTCACCAAAAAATAAGTCGCAATTAATGAACTTTTTCTTCTCACCAGATGTCAATCAGCCCTCGTGGAAAACTGGAATGATTATGTATTCAATAATAAGCTCACTGATTTATAACTTCTTAAAACAGTTTCCTGTTGAGATAGCATTCATAGCAAAACAAGAAAAAAAAACACTTCCGCATTTGGTTATTATGTAACAGTACTGGCAATTATTTTCCAACTGTTGGTAAGCGCATAAATACATGGCCAACTAAGCGCGGTGCAGTGGCGTATAGGCGATAGATTCACTTGGAGGTGTCAGCAAACTTACCCACACCCCGCTCTCAAAATATTTACATTTTGCATGCAGATATTTTTCATCTTTGATATGTACTTAATAATGTTTATGCGTGTGCAATTAAGTGTGTTTTGTGCCACACCGTGTCCCGTTCATGCGTTCATTCGCTTGCTCAAACAAAACGCGTCGGGCAATATTGAGACAACATTGCAGCCTGTTCAGTATTCATTTAATTATGTCACGTGCCCTGGACTGTTTTGAGCGGCGGGATGGACATTGAACGGTTACTGGTGGCTGGAAATACCACGGGTTTATCACCGGAAAGCATTATTGAGACCGCCAAGAACGGGAGAGATTAAGAGAAGAACGTGCTAAGGCACAGGACACTGCAAAAGAGCACGCGGGGAAAGCTAAAGCAGCAGATGGGCATGCTTATACACTTGATGAGAGAAAAGGAGATTGTAGAAAAATAAATTGCAGTTACCTGCTCTGAACAGTACTGAAGAATCTAGACAGTAGCAGATTAAACAGGTGGCATGTGAAACGAAAGGGCAGCTGAAGGTCGAAAGTCTCGAAAAGAAACCGCTGCTAGAACTAAAAAAAAACTGACAGCTCGCGATAGCACCGTAAGCTGGTAAAAGATAAAGCTATGCAGTGTGAAAAAAGGAGTGCAAGCCAGACGCAAATTTGCGTTATACAAACGACCTTTGCGAGACTGAGTCGAATTCTCCCTGTAAGAATAGCCTCGAACATTGCCACGGCCTTACATCAGTGCCGCATTCTCACTTGGACAATGGAAAGAGATGTCAAGGACAGAGACATTACAATGTGAGCAGGAAAGAACTTGATGCGGTTTTTGTGGCGGCTACGAAGGGCTTTTCATCTGAATATATGTCTAGTGTAAAACTCCAGGCATACTGAAACACCTGAGTCATTGAATTTCGCGTCTACCACAACCCGCTGGAGGCATACGCGCACAAATGAGAACACACGCACGAACATGCATAAAAATAAAATTGTAGAGGCACTTCCTCCATCCCCCCTCACTAAAAAAAGAGCTCTGGCTACGCCCCTGGACCAAGCATATAGGTTCAAGAAAATTGCTTGAGTGGAAGGTCCCGCTATGTCTTGCCAGCAAGAGCGAAGTAAGCTTTTGCTCTCCACATATCTGGCAAACATGCTTTTCTCCGGTGGTGCCGCCAGTGTTGCGGAGTTGCCACTCCAGAATCGGAGTGAACCCAGAATCATTCCACATTTTCGTGACCATGCGGAATTGAATGGGAATGAAATGGGGGACAGCTAGCCCTTAGATAACTTGAATGAGAATGGAATTGAGCGCATTTGACACGGAATAGAATGGGAATGGAATTACTTCTTTTTTTCCATAAATAGTGCACGTTTTCGTCTACACGCTGTTTTTCAAACTTGAAACGTTAGAAAGTCAGAGGCTCGATTTAACAATACTCGTTGACTTCACCGTATACACATTATGAACCTTATGATCTTTACCTTCGCTCACTCGTCGTCATTCACTTCGCGGAGATGCATTCATTTTTTTTAGCACTCTCGAATCAAAATTACCAATGCGTGTTCGCACCGCTCCTTAGTTGATATAAACTGCCAGTCACCTTCAATGCATTGCGCTTAACTACATGCATCTGATCTTAACCCGACGTGATGGCTGTATCGTAGGAGTACATAACGGTAATGTTTATAAAATTGGAAGGCCACCACAGCATCACCGATTGCGCTTCACGGACAAGATGCACTTCGTCGTAGCCTTAACGTAGCAAACGGCTGCTATTCTGAAGAAGAAGGCGCTTCCCACTCGAGTGAACGACGGGTGGCAGGATCACACTTGAGTTTAACGTTCGCGTGTTTATGCTTTTGAGTGTTATTTTGGCAGTCGTTTTTGGTTTGTGCTATTTGATGTTCTGAGTTTAAGCGACTCAGGCTATCTCGATGTCGGTTTTTTGACCTGGCCAAGGGCCTTCCTCTTGGCTAACTTCTATACCAGCCAAGGATTGGCCGATTGATTCTTGTTTATGCAGTGGGGTTATCAACGTCCCCGTGGCTCTGGTACCGACCTATTGAAGGTACGATACCTATGAAGAATCCGAAGGCGATTCAAATGGAGCTTAGGAAAGCCACATCACACTTTCAAAAGATCACCGAGGTCCGGCATTTCCGTCATGGTGATATTTTGTGCTGCTCTGCCGATCAGCAGTGCATCCGAGAGCTTCTCAATTGTTCCGAGTTTGCAGCGCATCCGGTGAGCCCGTTTATTTCAGCGCATCTTGCATGTTCGAAAGGCATAGCCCGCGGTGTAGATATGAGCCTGACCCCTGCAAAAATTCTGGAATTATTTTCGGTAGCAGGTGCAGTGCCAGTATACAGGTGCACATGTCTGGTTGACAACAAGAAACCCCCCTACCGAGTCGATGAGAGTATTCTTTACGGGAACGATAAGGCCATCTGAAGTTAAGGCTTTACCTCTTATCTATAAGGTAGAGTCTCTAGCCCCTAAGCCACTGCTGTGCTTCAATTGTCGGAGATATGGCCACAGCGCAAATGGGTGCAGGCCAAGTGCTAGATGTCGAATGTGCGGAGAGAATCATGACAGCCGTAAGTGCAACTCTGCGGAATCGAAGTGCTGTTTATGTAATGAAGCGCATCATGCAGTCTCTATAGATTGCGAGGCAAAAGAACGTGAAGTTAGGCTATTGAAAATTGTGGAACACAGGCTTTGCTCCCGGTGGGAAGCTGTGACTGAATTACAAGAACGCTTGAAAGGCTACGCAAGCGTAACAGCGCGACATACCGGTGCTACGGATGCTTCATCAGTGAAATATATAGCAGAGGCCATAGAGAAGGGAACGGAACAGGCAATGGAGCGTCTTGCCAACAATCTTATTGGAGTCGTGGCAGAATTATCAACATCTCAGTTGACCCAAATCCTTGCTTTAGTGTCTATGAAAAAGCAGACTTGCCAGGATGTAGTGGTTTCAAGGTGTTCAGGGACAGAAAGCCCGATAGCTCCTACACGATGTCATCTCCTCAAGCACGACCCTCGAAACAGATAATGCGGGCAGATCCAGAACATTTATTTATTTATTTATTTATTTATTTATTTATTTATTTGAACATACTGCCAATCCCAATGGGGACTATTGCAGGAGGGCAAACAAAATACACAAGAAATATATATACAACCAAATACACAATAGATACGCTTACACTTACATGCGAAAATGCGCGACTACATATCTTCTATGATAATACATGAATAGATTAAAAGCACAACCTATGTCTGGCAGATATACACTAAAATGTTATACTACGTGATCCACTTATAACACTGACATATTCAAAAAGCAACCAAGAACTGTACAAATGAGAAAAGAAGCATAGAAAAAAAAACATCATTTTAGCTATGAGGGTCACGAATTTGGTTTTCAAGTAAAGTTAAAAAATTATTCATATATTCACTATTAGTCAGAGAAGGGGGAAATCTATTCCATTCTTTAATTGGCTGTGGGAAGAAGGAATACTTGAAGCAGTTGGTGCTGAAACGGTATTCCTGTAATGTAGTGGAGGTTTATGGCGTGACTGTCTGGTTTCTGAAGTAGATGTGAATCTCGAGCTGTCGATGTTTAGCTGCCTATGAATAAGTTGGAAGAGCATTTTTAGGCGTGCGAGTTTAGCATGATTTCATAATTTTAGTAGCCCGGCCTTTGCGATCACTTCAGAGAATGAGTCGAGCAAACTGTATTTATTACAGGCACATCTAATTGCTTTCCTTTGTACCCCTTCTAGCTTTTTAATTAGGTTCTTTGTGGCCGGAAACCAGACTATGTTGGCGTATTCTAATAATGGGCGGATTAAGGTTTTATAGGCTAATGATTTTGTTTGAGGTGGTGCGGAACGTAGTCGTCTTTTTTGAAAAAATAATCTTTTTAAGGCTGAAGATATAACATAGTTAACATGCGCCTCCCATCTAAGATCATTAGAAATCACTAGTCCTAGGTACTTATGCTGTTTTAGGAAAGTTAGCGGTGTGTCGTGAACAGTGTACTCAAAATATGGTAGCGTTTGTTTACGCGATATTCTTCACAAAGGTGATTTTTTTTACGTTTAATGTCATCTTTCATTCCGTGCACCTATTAGATACTGATAATGGGTCATTGCTGAGGGCAATGTGATCTGAAGGACAGTTAATTTCTTTATAAATGATACAATCGTCGGCGAAAAGCTTGGTGTTCGTTCCAATGGACTGGGGCAAATTGTTAATAAATATAAAGAATAGAATAGGGACTAAGACGCTGCCCTGCGGTACACCTGATCTAGTAGCTCCGATGCTTGCTGATTTACTTTTACGAACTGCGTTCGATTGTTCAGATATGCGCTACTCCATTTTGGAATTGGTCCTTTACCTATTATTGCCTGCAGTTTAATTATTAACTTTTGATGCGAAACGTGGTCGAATGCTTTTAAACAGTCGAGTGAAATAAGGTCGATCTGCTTTAGATGGTCAACGGCCGATGACAGCTCATGTATTATTTCAGTGAGTTGCGTAAGGGTAGAGAGGCCTTTACGAAACCCGTGCTGAAATGGTGACAAAATGTGCTCTTTTTCAAGGTGAGTAGTGATATGCTTAAGAATAATGTGCTCTAGTATTTTGCAAGTAGTGCTCGTCAAGAATATCGGGCGTTAATTAGCGACGTCAACCTCACTGCGTGATTTGTGAACTGGCATGACTCTTGCCATTTTCCCGTCATTAGGATGTGAGCATTTTGTTAGGGAAATGCTAAAGATAATGAACAGATAATCCATTCGGCGTAACGGGTGAGAAACTGATTCAGCATATTATCAGGTCATGGTTGTTTTTTAACCTTTGTTTTTAGCAAAAGGTCAAATATACCTGCTTCGCTTAAGCAGACAAATTCAATGGGGTTGGCGCTATGAATTTCGAGAGGCGGTGGGATGTTGTTGTCTGTGGTGAATACTGAATGAAAGCAGGTATTGAACAAATTAGCTTGTTCTCTGCTTTCATCTAGATATATTTTGCTATCTTTTAAAATGTTTGGATTTAAATAGTTCCAAAACTTTTGAGGTGCATCATTTATAAAGTTAGGTAAAGTGCAAGAAAAGTAGTAGTTTTTGGTTGCTTCAATTTCAGACTCCATCGAACTAATTGCTTCCGTAAGGTTCTTAGTAATTAGGACATTCGATGTTTGTTTTGAAGACTTTCTGAGACACTTTACGTTAGGTTTTGCATGAATATTGTCTCAATTTATTTATGGATCGAACTGTGTTTTGCCCCGCCGTGGTGGTCTAGTGGCTAAGGTACTCGGCTGCTGACCCGCAGGTCGCGGGATCAAATTCCGGCTTCGGTGGCTGCATTTTCGATGGAGGCAGAAATGTTGTAGGCCCGTGTGCTCAGATTTGAGTGCACGTTAAAGAACCCCAGGTGCTCGAAATTTCCGGAGCCCTCCACTACGGCGTCTCTCATAATCATACGGTGGTTTTGGGACGTTAAACCCCACATATCGATCGAACCGTCTTTTCCTCTTTGTTTTAGGTGGTACGTAGGGAGAACTGCAATACGATACAATTTTTTTAAATTTCTGCCACAAGGTTTCTATATCAATATCCGGATGACTGGCAAGCTGCTAGAATGAACTAAGTTTGTGTGATAAGTGGTCTAGTATAGTCATCAGCATTACTGAAGTCGAGATAAGACACAATGGAGTGGGAATGCCTGATTCGCTCATGTAAGAAAATCGAGCATGATACTATCTTGTGATTGGATATGCCATCTATTAGTTCAATGGTGGCCTTATCTGCGGGAAAGTGGTCACTAATAAAAATTAGATCAAGCACATTTGAAGAACACCCCTGTACACGTGTGGGCTCTTTAACAATTTGAGAGAGATTAAATGTCGGCATAGTATCAATAATAATGTCGGACGAAGGTGATTGATGGTTCATGGTGAGCCAGTCGATATCGGAAAGGTTAAAATCGCCAACCAGTATGAGTCTACTTGCAAGAGCGTGAAGGTGCAGGTATTGATACAAGTAATGCATTGCTTCTAAGGGAGATGAGGGACTGCGATAAACGCAACCTATTATCGTTAGACAGGTGGTTAAGTGGATTTTACAGAATACCGCTTCCACTCCTTCGACATCGGGGAGAGCCGTAAAGGCGATATCTTTTCTTACTAGGATGGCCACACCTCCCCCACGTGTATTTTTGTCTTTATGTAAGATTACATAGTTTGGCTGCGTTATTTCGAAGTCTCTGACATCACTTTACAGCCACGTTTCAGTGAGTGTGACGAAGTCGGGATCCGTGCTGAGTAAAAAAGATTCTAGCCAGGTTGTCTTGAGAATAATGCTGCGAAAGTTTATGTTTGCGAACTTTACTTGGTGCGTTTCTGGGTATCACGTGGTCGCAAAATGCGCAGTTGGGATTCTTCGTTTTCTTGCTAAGGGTTGCGCTTAATAGGCCGAATGCAGTTTACGTCTTCATCCCATCCAAGTACTTCACTGTTCATTTTCAATTTGTCAAATACGAGATTTACCTTTTCACCTCCCATTTTCTTTGCTTTAGCTGCTTGCCACAGCTTCTTCCTGATGTTACGCACGCGGGGAAAGATATCTTCTCCCACCGCGATCTTTGATCGCTTTAATTTATAGCAATTCCTCAGAATATATAGCAGTTTTTCCCGGAAATAGAGAAGCTTTAGTATTATCGACCGTGCATTATTAGCAGAAGGTCTTCCTAGTCTATGGGTACGCTCTATAGCAGCTGGTTGTAGTTCAAGTAGCTTCTTTATTACATCTTCATTAACCATTTCAGCAAGGTCCCTGTTATTTTCTTTGCCGTTCTCTGGAATTCCATACATTATTAAATTAGACCGTCGCGAGCGGTTTTCAAGGTCGTCTAGTCTGGCTTCTATAGCTGAAAGGGATTGCTGTAGTTTGTTTACTGTGCTTATTCATGAGGCAACCTTCTCATCAAGAGCTGCTACTTTTTCAAGTTTAGATTCAATGGCAGTAAGCCGGTAATTCTTAATTTCCTTGACATCATCAGCAATTTGTTGAATCTGTTTAAAGAGGAGGGTTAGGTCAGTTCTAGGCCCTAGGTTCATTTCAACGTCCCCAGAAAGTTGCAGTAATTTCTCAACATAAAATAGCATTCCAAACGCCAACAGGCAGAGCAGCCCTGGGCACGGCAGCACCACCAAGCAAATGTTATTTGAGCGAAAGCATTTGCCGTAGCATCTGCTCAGCTGTATGACGAAAACAAACGGATTAGACGTCATTCCAGAGATGCCACCGTGCCCTATGGCGTCTGGATGGCCACGACCCCTGCAGCGCCGTCAATGCTCCGCCGAGACCCACCAGAGCGCCAGTCGCTGTCGATGAAGGGGCGTAGACTAAATATCGTAGAGGTGCGCATGTGCTCTTGATGAATTAACAGGCAGGATGGTCGTCGGTTGTGAGGCGTTGGTCACAGCTTGCCAGCCTGATGCATCACCCTCAGCCGGCATCAGCATAAAGGTGGTGACGAGCTGTATGACGAAAACAAACGGATTAGACGTGACTCCAGTGACGCTGCCATGCCCTATATAAGATGATTCTGGCAAATTCACAGATATGGACGCAGAATCTCAAAACTCTTTGAAGCGTGCCAGATCCCCCCCCCCCCTTTTGGAAAAAGTCTTCACAAAAATCAAAATCTAAAAATTGACCTCGTATCTGCATATTAATCTGCAAATGTCGTCGAAAGACGATAGTCTTGCGTGCGTAGAGAGTGAACAAAACATTTATTTGATGTTCTGCGCAAGAAAATTGGTGAATGGTATTCTGGAAGCGCTCCGTTGGAGTGCTTCGAGCGTGCAGCGAAAGAGAACGAACGCATCAAAACACGTCACACGTTGAGACATGAGCGTCATCCGGCACACTTATCGGAAAACAAAGCGCGTGGCTCTGAGACGACTGTGCGCGCCCGTCTCAGAGGTGATAAGGTGTAGAACGCAAGGCGACAGGTAGGTGCCACCACCGTCGCGTTTTAGCAAAGCATTGAAAACACTTGCCTATTCATGCAAGCGTTGCATGGTCAGCGTAGCGTAATAAGCGCTACGGTCCTTAAAATTGCTTATATATGCCTTTTCTAGTAAAAGACGCACATGCAGAATATATACGTGTTGTTATGGTGCCCCAGACATGCGCAATCATTGCTTTTTAATTGACAATTGCACAAGTATGAACGCTGAACCTTGGACAACATTGGTGGGCGCTGCGGATGGGGTCGGCTGTTTCAAGTACCCGATGCCGGAAAGAGTGGACAGACAGACAGACAGACAGACAGACAGACAGACAGACAGACAGACAGACAGACAGACAGACCAAAATTTTTGTGTCGAAGGTCCCTAAGAAAGAGTATCGTCTTTAAAAAGTACTTGTCAAAGAACCTCTCCAAAAAGATTTTTCGAAGAAATATCTTTTGGATCAAGCAGTTTCTGCGACGGGTTTATAGTGTCAAAATAGGCTCCCTAAAAGTATTATGGTGGAATAGTCGATAAATAGTATTGGCTACCACAGATTTAATATATATTTTTTCAAAGATTTCCCCAGATATCATTACCTTACAAGAAACCTGGCTGACAAATGAACAAAAATTCTACCTAAAATTACCGCTTATTTCGTTTAGATACACCTAGCAGTGGTGGTGGACTTGCCGTTTTTATATCATATAAATTTTGTCATAGAGCGAATATTAACTGCCTGTGCATGAATACTAACTATGAAATTCTAGTGTTAGACATCACTCTGCAAGGCTGCTCCCCTTTTTCTTTTGTTAATGCATACTTTCCGGCAGTAGTACAGGACCCAAGATGCTTAGATGTGATGTTAGTTTTCTGCAGGAAGGATGTAATATTAACTGGTCACTTCAATTCACAACACGTGTCTTGGGGTTTCCAGACTGATGTAAGTTGAAGACGCTTGTGAGAATGGACTGTTGATAATCAATTGTCTTGTGTGAATTTCCCCACTGTTACGTTTGTTAGAGGACACTCTAAGTCGGCTATAGATTTGACTTTCTCCAGCTCCTCATCAAGGATATCTTCGTGGAAAACTTTAGATCACGCAACAAACTGTGACCACCTTCCTATTAGTTTTGATGTCAACTTTTTCAGGATATCTTTACCTGATAAAATTTGCTCATTTGTAAATTATGACCAATTACAGAAAGACAAAGTCTACTTTGATTCTTTGCAAGGAAATGCAGGAAGACATTCGGGCTATGAATCTATGTGCGGTACTGAAAAGAGCATTAAAAATGAAAATTTTACAATAACCCCAGGCACAGGACGATCGTTTAGCCCATGGTGGAACGGCGAGTGTATGAGGGAGTATAGAAAACGGAAAGCGGCATGGTAGCAGCTTATTCACAACCAATGCCCAAAAAACTGGTGTGACTATAAATACATGGCAGCAGATTTTAAACGTACAGTACGCAAAGCAAAAGATGACTATGACACTAACAAATTCAGCTATCTTTCTAAATAAAACAATAGAAAAGCACTTTTTAGATTTTTGCGTTTCGAAAAATGATATTGCTATCAGACAATATTGATTCTTTAATTTTATCACTCTGCGAATTTCAATTTTATCGCTTCGCGAACTTTTATTGCTCCGCGAATTAGATTGATTGATTGATATGTGGGCTTTAATGTCCGAAAGCCACCATATGATTATGAGAGACGCCGTATTGGAGGGCTCCGAAAATTTCGACCACCTGGGGTTCTTTAACGTGCGTCCAAACCTGAGCACACGGGCCTACAACATTTTCACCACCATCGGAAAGGCAGCCACCGCAGCTGAGATTCGATCCCGCGACCTGCGGGTCAGCAGCCGAGTACCTTAGCCCCTAGACCACCGCGGCGGGGCGCCGAGTCATTAGAAAATGTTACTAAAATATTACAAGATAGCTTAAGATCAATAATTCCAAAACACATATAAAATCCAATTGCAGAAGAGGCTAGCGGATGTAGTGAGGCACTTACCTCTTGCAGCTCCTTAACCAGATGGGGTAACCTCAGCAATAATAAAAGTACCATACGAATTTTGCCTACATGAACTCCATAATATGGTCATTGAAAAATTCTTGGATACTTGCGGATTCGAAACTTTCCAAAATAATTCCGATACTTAAAAAAGAACAGGGAATTGGGTTTGCTCTTCCCAATGTAAGGCCAATTTCTAATACATATAGATTGGTTAGACTAATTGAAAGAGTTTCAAATGCACGTATAATAAAATACATTGAGAAGAAGTCAATACTGAACCCTAGTCAAATCGGCTTAAGATGAGGATGTCCCATCTGGTGTGAACACGTGGTTTTAGAGAGTTGTATTCAGTTGGTTTCGCGTAAAAGAGAGTATTGTGCATTAGTTACTCTAGATCTGACCAAGGCGTACGATAAAGTGGAGCATAAGATACTAATACAGCAGATGGAAATCTGTCGCTTACCAAACTACATGACAGCATGGGTAGCATAGTTTTTAAGGGAGAGAGATTTTTATTGCTCTCAAAGGGGTTGTTTTGCCAACAGATATGAGCAATACCGTGACGTACCACAGGGGGCAGTGCTCTCACCAGTGTTGTTTAACACCATTTGCTCAGCTCGAGTCCAACACATAGCGATATTCACTTATATGTGTATCCAGATAATATTGCCTTCTTTGCGACAAATAGTGATCTGCAATTACTTTATCAGACATTACAGAATTACCTACACATGATAGAGGAATGTATCGAAAAGTTTCAAATGCCTTTAGATGGAAACAAAAGCGAGTTTCTAGCGTTATTGTTCAAAGATCCTGTCAACATCTCCCTGGTGTATGGCAAAGAGCTGATTCCTCAGGTGGATTCACTCAAGTACTTAGGCATCTCATGTAACAGCTCGTTAAATTGTAAAAGTCTCATTGACGAAATTGGGTCCAAGGCAACAAAATCCACGGGGTGGTTATGCAAGCTCAGCAATAGAAAAACGGGGTTGCGAAGAAATACATTGGTAATGATGTACAAAATGTTCATGCGGCCTATCATAGAATTCGGTTGTGTGTTATTTTCTGGGGGTTCGACTTATAAAATGAGACCGCTAACACTGTCAAAAAGGGAAGCTTTACGATTGTGCCTTGGACTGCCCAAGTTTGTTGCAAACAATGTGCTTTACATGAATTCGCGTCTACCATCATTGTTAAATAGGTTCAAAATACTTACTAGCCAAACATTTTTAAAACTGTACACTTCGCCTCAGAGAGAATCATTTCATGCTTTTATTATAGAGCCAAGCTTATTTTTTCAAACTCAGTGGTCACGATTCCACTCCCCTCCGATAATGTTCGTTCAACCGCTGCTAGAACGACTGAACATCAAAATCAAACGTATTTCTTCAACAAGTAACTTTAACTTAGATCTTCGAATAGAATTTGAGAATACTTACCCCTATAATGTGAAAAAAATGTCATTCCAATATTTAAATGATCGGTTACAAGATTACTTGGCACACGTGAACACAAACAACATAATTGCGACTGATGCGTCCATATCAAATGAAAAGGCTGGGGAAGATATCTTCTCGCGTTCTCTTGAGTGGTCCTTTTCGGTTAGGCTTCCAGATGACACACCAATATTCATAACAGAATTATTTGCTGCTAACACTGCGGAAACTTCCTGTGGGCGAATCAGAAGCAGTAGTAATTACAGATTCATTTTTCAGTATGTGCTGCTGTCTTCGGGAGCCAACTTAACACTTATGCATATTGTTGCGTACATGCACGAAGAAAAAGAAGCGTATACGGTGAACGCACTGGTGGCGCAGAGCGAGAGAAGAAGAAGAGGATCAGGAGGATCTTTAACCAGTCGGCTGCTTCTGAGCTGCCCCTCATGACCTAATAAACGGCCCCTTTCAACGTCTACCAGTCTCTTTCAAACGTAACAGAGTGGTGGAGGAGCTGGGTAAGCGCTTCAACTACGGAACGATCGCTGCCACAGCTTCGACGAAGCCGTCGACTTGCTGGTCTCCCACCATCTGCCGTGAGTGACTTCGACATGCCCGAAGAAGCAGGCGTTTCCAGGACGGCACCATCTGGCCCGCTTCCGTACTACCGAGTTCCACCGCCCTTCGGAGGAAAAGCCGAAGAAGATGTCGACGCCTGGCTCACCAAGTACAAACGTGTGGGCAAGTCCAACGGTTGGGATGCAGCCGCTATGCTAGCCAACGTAGTGTTTTCCCTTACCGACACCGCACTGGTATGGTACGAGAACCACGAGGACGCACTCACGACGTGGGATCTTTTTGTTGAAGAGCTCGGGGCGTGTTTCGGCGACTCGGTTGCTAGAAAGAAGCGGGCTGAGCAAACACTGTCGCAACGGGCACAGCTACCAGGTGAGACATGCACCACTTACATAGAAGAAGTGTTAAGGCTGTGCAAGGTGGTCTGTGCTACCATGTCGGAAGAGGACAAAGTAGGGCATCTGCTCAAAGAGATAGCTGAGGACGTGTATAATTTTCTAATTGGAAAAGAAAGCCTCAGTTCTGTGTCGACGTCATTCAGCCTTGCCGAACGTTTGAAACGCTCAAGATGCGTCGAATTGCGCCCAAGTTTGGTCGGCTGGCTAACGTTACAACTGTTGCCAGTGTGGACACGAATCCTGGCCTCGACCTTTTTTCTACAATTTGACAGATTGTTCGTGAGGAACTGTCCCACCGAGAAATGTCGTGTTCGACAGCTGACCATCGCGAGTTGTGTCTGCCACGTGAGGCTATGGATGTGCCTCCTTTGACCCCATGGCAACCGACGATGAGCGCGGCAACTGTGGAGTACAGCCCAGCCCAACAGTCAAGGATGACAACCAGACTTCCCGCGTCACGGTATGACCGACGCTCTCAGCGCATGCCTCCTCGACACCCGACGTCTCAGTACGACTCACCCAACCAGTACATTCGTCGCACAAGAGCAAATGATGATGCTCTATTCATCGACGAGCGACCGACGTTTCGAACTCGGCCGGTGTGCTATTCCTGCGGTGTGCGAGGCCACATATCGCGATTTTGCAACCGTCGGGTGACTCCTCAGTATCACCAACCATCTGACTTTTCACGACCCTTCGAACAGCCTCATGGTGTCCGGCGGCCGGCCCACATACCACCTGATGACAACTATTGGCCCAGCAGCTTCCGCAACCACTCCCCGGCATCTGACAGGAGTTTAACGCCCCCACCGCGACCTCGTGCTCATCGTTCTCCTTCACCGCT
Organism: Rhipicephalus microplus; assembly: GCF_043290135.1. Lineage (NCBI taxonomy): Eukaryota > Metazoa > Arthropoda > Arachnida > Ixodida > Ixodidae > Rhipicephalus > Rhipicephalus microplus. Next base: position 249,787,401 of record NC_134710.1, read on the forward strand.
GCGTCGCAAAGCGCCCTCTTCGCCACCGGAAAACTAGCCAGCGCAGCCAATGGGGGTGAGGTCGCTGGAAACGTGCTACTGAGAGAAATACCTCCTGTGTGTATGTTTAAAAACAAAGTGCGTGTTTTGGTAGATCATGTGCCTGTGATGGCCTTGGTGGACACAGGTGCAACGATTTCCGTGATGAGTGCTTCCTTTAAAGATGTGTTAGGGCGGAAAGTTGTTTTTACCTGGGATGAAACTTCGACGTTTTGTGGAGTGAGTGGAGAGCCATTGCGCGCTATTGGTGTGTGTAGTGCTGAGGTATTTTTGGGAGGCCTTATGATAACGACAGAGTTTGCGATTATTCCTCGGTCGACACATGATGTCATTCTCGGCATGGACTTCTTGCGAGATTGTGGTGCCACTGTAGACTGTCGCACGGGGAAAGTCTTTGTGAGTGGCCAGATACCTTCAGAACTTCTGGACACTCCGGCAAATGACCAAACTACGCTGTGTGTCTGTGGCGATACGGTCATACCTGCGTTGTCTACCGTACGTGTTCCTGTTGTTTGTCGCGGCGCGGATTCTTACAGCTTCGATGCGAGCGTAGAACCAATGCACATAAACTGCGTGAAGAAGAATGTGTTGGTTCCCCATTGTGTGGTGTCGATTGATGGCAGACGAACTGGCCTATGGACTGTAAACTGTTCCTCTGAGCCCGTGACATTACCCAATGGTTTGAAATTAGCTTCGGTCAGCAAAGAACACGTGACCTTATCAGTGGTCGAGCTCACAGACGTGCCGGAAGAACGTGACGGAACTGGTTGTCACAATTTGGACGGGGCGCTTCTGGCAACGATAAATAAGTCGCTTAGCTCAAGCGAGCGCCGAACTTTATTGAATGTACTGTTGAAGCACGTTTCGGTATTTGACTTTGCGCAGAAGGGCAAAGTAACCCCTGTCCCCCTGTCTCGAACGCGCCATACCATCAACACTGGCGCGGAAAGTCCGATTCGCCAAAAACCATATCGTGTTTCCCCGTCAGAAAGACAAATTATCAACGACCAAGTGCAGGAAATGATGCAAAAGGGAGTGGTACAAGAGTCAGCCAGTCCGTGGGCAGCCCCGGTAATCCTCGTTAAGAAGAAAGATGGATCTTGGAGATTTTGCGTCGACTATCGCCGACTGAATGCCGTGACAAAAAAGGACGTATACCCGCTGCCACGTATAGAGGACGCAATAGACTGCTTACATTCGGCCTCTTATTTTTCCTCCGTAGACTTACGATCCGGCTATTGGCAAATTCCGATGCACCCAGAGGACAAGGAAAAAACTGCCTTTGTAACCCCTGATGGGCTCTTTGAATTCAACGTGATGCCATTTGGACTGTGTAATGCACCGGCCACGTTCGAGAGATTTATGGCCACCATCCTGCGTGGCTTGAAGTGGAACATCTGCATGTGCTACCTCGACGATGTCGTCATCTTTGGACGCACGTTCAGTGAACACAACTCTCGTCTGGATACTGTTTTGAACTGCATCCGAAACGCTGGCCTAATTTTAAACTCGAAGAAATGCCACATCGGAGACCGCCAGACGCTTGTGCTCGGGCATCTCGTTGACAAGGATGGCATCCACCCTGACCCCCAGAAGACAGCAGCAGTTGAGGCGTTCAATGCGCCGCGTTCCGTCAAGGAGCTTCGTAGTTTCCCGGGGCTTTGTTCATACTTCCGCCGCTTTATTCCGAAGTTTGCCGACATTGCGTACTCTCTCACATGCCTCTTACGAAAGGACAATTCTTTTGAGTGGACTCCGGAGTGCGATTCTTCATTCCGCCAATTGAAGTTTTTGTTGACGTCACGACCCGTCCTTCAGCACTTCAGTCCTTCTGCTCCGACAGAGCTTCACACGGATGCTAGCGGCATAGGTATTGGAGCCGTCCTAGTACAACGTTACGGCGACCGCGAACACGTCATCGCATACGCAAGTTGCTCCCTAAGCAGGCCGGAACAAAACTACACTGTTACCGAACAAGAATGCCTGACGGTATTATTTGCAATTCAGCGGTTTAGGTCTTACCTGTACGGACGCCCATTCACAGTCGTAACCGACCACCACTCGTTGTGTTGGCTTGTCAACCTTCGTGACCCTTGTGGCCGCCTTGCGTGCTGGGCACTCCGGCTACAAGAATACAGTTTTACCGTCGCTTACAAGAGTGGTCGTCGACATGCTGACGTGGACTGTCTTTCACGTATGCCACTTAGCACAACAGATTGTGAATCCGATGACCTTGACCAGCTTGTAGCGTCTGTGTCGCCTACGTTCCCGGACTATCCCACTTTCAGAGCAGAACAGCGGAAAGATGCTAAACTAGCACCACTATTCACCGCTGCATCCGCTTCCACTAGTGCACGCTGTTTCTGTATGCGTGATGAACTGTTGTTCAAAAGGAACCTCTCCAGCAGTGGCGCGCGTTTCCTTCTAGTGGTCCCGGAGAGCCTGCGAACAGTTATTATGAGTGTCATGCACGACGACCCTACATCTGGACATTTAGGTTTGGCGCGGACGCTTCACCGGACTAAAGAGCGCTTTTATTGGCCTGGTATGCAGAAGTCTGTTGAGAGTTATGTGGCAAGCTGCATGCAATGTCAGCGTCACAAACGTCCATCAACTGGTCCAGCTGGTCTTCTACAGCCGATGCCTACTCCAAGCGCACCTTTCGAACAAGTGGGCATTGACTTTCTGGGCCCCTTCCCAAAATCGGCTAAGGGTAACCGGTGGATAATTGTTTGCGTCGACTACCACACACGCTACTGCGAGACGGCAGCCGTCCCCTCCGCAACTGCCTGTGAAGTCTCGTCGTTTTTGTTACAGTACGTCATCCTCCGACATGGCCCACCTCGCCTGATTATCAGTGATCGTGGACGACAATTCACAGCGGATGTCGTGGAGGAGCTACTCCGTTTATGTGAATCCCGCCTGCGTCACTCGACACCATACCACCCCCAAACTAATGGGCTGGCGGAGCGTACCAACCGCACCATTATCAACATGTTGTCTATGTATGTCTCATGTGACCACAAGAACTGGGATGACGTACTCCCGTTCATTACTTACGCGTTCAACACCGCGAAGCATGAGATTACAGGCTATAGCCCTTTCTTTTTACTTTATGCACGTTCGCCCCGGCACCCAATCGACACAATATTGCCTTTCTGTGACCACGACAACGTCACTGTCGCCGAGACTCTCTGCCTCGCCGAAGACGCGCGTCGCATAGCTCGACTACGCACATTGGCATCGCAAGACAAAGCGAAGGCACGCTATGACATTCACCATCGACCAGTGATTTATCGCCGTGGTGATCTGGTGTGGTTGTGGACTCCGATGCGCAAGCACGGGTTATGCTAAATGTTTTTGGCCACGTACGATGGACCTTTTGTCATCGTCGACAGACTTACAGAGGTCAACTATGTAATAGCTCGTCTCACGGCGAGTGGTCGACGAGCTGCCAAAACTCTAGTGGTTCATGTTGCGCGCCTGAAACTGTACACGCCACGACAACTTGACTGCCTCGTCCGGCGGCCTTCGTCTGCGCGGAGAGGAATGTTGCGTACATGCACGAAGAAAAAGAAGCGTATACAGTGAACGCACTGGTGGCGCAGAGCGAGAGAAGAAGAAGAGGATCAGGAGGATCTTTAACCAGTCGGCCGCTTCTGAGCTGCCCCTCACGACCTAATAAACGGCCCCTTTCAACGTCTACCAGTCTCTTTCAAACGTAGCAATATGTTTCGACCACTCATATTGACAAACTTGCAAAAGTTTCAGTTTTTATGGATACCAGGCTGTCATGACTAGCCACCGTATCTCTTAGTTGTCCCCTTATCCCGATTTCGCCTGATAGGGCTTACGCGACAGCAATAAGGTTTAGAAATCTTTGCTTTTCTCATTGGATAAATTTCGAGATTTCGCACATCTAAGATGCTGCTGGAATAGACACTGGTGCGCAACATGGCGATGGGAAGTTACTTATACCAAATTGCGTTGTAGAATTCCACAACTAAGTTATTATTTTACATAAAGTTCGTTTAAAGGCGTCACCCTTATGTCAGGTTTGCAAAGAAATGAAAACAATAAATAATTTCTTTTTATTCTGTCGCCGATATTCTTATACCTCGTAGTTACTTGAAAAATTAGGATTGGAATTGAATGTGGCAGTAATTTTATTGTTTGGCAGCATAAAGTTAGGTTATAGCCACGGAGACGTCTGCTCTGCGGTATTTGATTACATCATGGAAACAAAGTGATTGCCATGTTAGTGTACATTTGTTTACTTATGGCTTTTGTTATGGACCTATCACTACCTCTGTCTCAAATCGCATGTGATAGCCTGCATCCTTGCTCACATATATATATATATATATATATATATATATATATATATATATATATATATATATATATATATATATATATATAGAAAAGAAGTGTGTACCTAAGGGCTCGTTTTTCCGTGTTTTGACACAATATTAATGACATATAACAGATAATAATGTCAAGGAATGTATAGGGAAAGCTATTAGAACAAATGGAATGTAAATAAGAAGAAAAAAAGAGGGTGAAAAAATAACCAGCCGTGAGCAGGAATTTTCTGCAATTGTGACACCTGGCGGAATATTTGGTTGCCATGAGGAATGGCGGGATTCGATTCCTGCTAGGACCCTGACGTTTTTTTCTTCTTAACATCCGTCGGGTCAACGCAGCCGATGTCAAGCTTTCCTTAATGCTTACGCGATAACATTATCCATCTGCGCTATTGCCGTTCCTGGGTAGGCCTCTTTCAAACTGGAAAACTTTGGGGGCTGCATTCCAGAGACCCTAGTTCGGGGGAAGTCCTCGGAAGAAGGGACTTTGCACTCGCAGCCTGTCTGACTGCGCTCGTCTGCCCGGCGAGGCGCGCACCCTGCGGAAGCATTGTAATGTTGAAAAGAGCGTGCACTCTTCTGCTTTCTAGCGTACCGATCACGCCGGTCATCACGTTGAAGTATGTCCCCTTGAAGTGCTTTGCGGCGGCACGCTTCGGTTTCGCCGTATATATATTAACTGCAGCACATCGCAAGGAAACCATCAAAACGCGTCGGCCCGATCATCATCATCATCATCATCATCATCATCTTCATCATCATCATCATCATCATCATCATCAGCCTGACTACGTCCACTGCAGGACAAAGGCATCTCCCATGTTCCGCCAGTTAACCTGGTCCTGTGCTTGCTGCTGCCAATTGATACCCACAAACTTCTTAATCTCATCTACCCACCTAACCTTCTGTCTCCCCCTAACCCACGTGCCTTCTCTGGGAATCCAGTTAGTTACCCTTAATGACCAGCGGTTATCCTCTCTACGCGCTACATGCCCGGCCCATGTCCATTTCCTCTTCTTGATTTCAACTGTGATATCCTTAACCCCCGTTTGTTTCCTGATACACTCTGCTCTCTTCTTGTTTCTTAAGGTTACACCTACCACTTTTTTCTATTGCTCACTGCGTCGTTCTCAGTTTAAGCTAAACCCTCTTTGTAAGTCTACAGGTTTCTGCTTCGTAGCTAAGTACCGGCAAGATACAGCTGTTATATACCTTCCTCTTGAGGGATAGTGGCAATCTACCTGCCATAAGGACTTGGAACTAGCAGCCTTGGCACTAGCAGTCTTGGCACTAGCAGCCTTGGCACTAGCAGCCTGTTTGACTGCGCTTGTCTTTTTGGCGACGCGCACATGAACCCGGCTGAAGCATCAAAATGTCCAAAGGTACGCGTGACGGCGAGCTGGCTTGAGTGCGTTGGGGAGCGCGAAATATGCGAGTAAATAATTTTTCTTCGAAAAGCTGGCAAAATATTAGGTGTGCGCAAATTATGCGAGGCCGCAAATTATGCGCGCAACTATGCTCTTCCTGCGCGTCGATTTCTATAGATAACCTCCCACGAAAGTTGCGAATACTCTATGCACAGTCTGACCTTTATTTCAAGAGCAGTTTAGTACCTGATGCCCGTAAATAACCTTTGAGACAAGAAAGACATTCCATGCGTGTGTACCGACGAATGCAGAAAGTTCTCCTCACCCAATTCATGCTTGCTTGGCACGCTTGACAATCGTGAATGCTGACGAGCACTGCGGCCCGGTGTTTTGTATTCGAAGCAAAGGTCCAAGGAGGCCGAGTGGTGTACTGTTTCAATTATTATCAGCACATCTAGAAGCTTTTGTTCCCCGTTAACGAAATTTTAGTTTTCTTCAAATTCACTATCACTTCAGACGCGTGGCAAAACAACTTAGTACATATCCTCATCAGGCACAGCGTCCATATGTGGATGAAAGTTGATTTTGCCAGTTTCTCAGATCAATAGAAAGGAAGGGCAAAATACATGGCGCATAAGTTAAATTGAACTTTCTATACATTGTCACCAAGTCTTGATTTAACTCCAATAAGCTGTGTAAATCTGCAGCTGATCATTTTAGTGGAAACACTGCGATATTCGACGGGTCGCTCGACGTGCCGCGTGCCAGGACCAACTTTTTATGTATTATTGTTCTTGGCTCAAAATGAACACAGCTGAAAACAAACTGCTCGTGCATTTTGGGCCTAGTATATCAGTTTGTATGTGTAAAATTTGAACATGATTGACTGCAGAATAATTAAATATTTAAGTATATGCAAATTAGGAATATTTAGCAAGGCTCACCAAAACATATTGAGAGTCTTAGAATGTTGTTGTGCAAAATTTAGACATATATAGACAGTCCATCAAAATTCGTGCCTGAAGGGGCTATAACGTACTGTCGGAGATGTCAAATTTCTATATTATATTTAGCTAGATGTGTGCTTTAACTTGCTTGTTTTATTTCGCCACAAGGCCCAACAGTACACTTTGATTAAAAAGTCGCATACAACGTTTGAGAACGTTTTCCCCATTAACTTGTAACGGGGACTACAGTTCCAAGAGTGGGAAGGAACGAGGAACCAGCCTTTGTTACTATTTTTGAGGAACGTGTAAAACATAGCTGCTTAGTCTTCTTAAACAAACCTTTAGCTTGCATAAAAATACGCTTTGTCGTCATTTTCGCATTAACACTTTCAGGCTTAGACACCATTGCAATATCACAATTCATTCGAATATAGTGGCCATGCAAATACTAGCAGGCGAACTGCCGCTAGTGTGGTTGTACTACACAAGATACGTCACCAAGCTACTGACCATCGCCCCTAGTATAGCGTGTTTAGCGTAATATTACAGCTTTTAGTGTATCTGATGACATCAGCTTTATGGGGCGTACATTCTTAACTCAATAAATATATCAAAATGTCTTTCCTACGTTGAGGAATCACAGGAATAAAATTGAAGTGCCCGGCCATTCCTGGAGCGGGAATGGGCTCAGTTTTTTTCATTCCGAAGAACTGAAAGGAATGAAATTGCAGCACGTTCTAATTAACCGAAATGGAATGGACCTTTCCAGAAATCGCAGCGCCACGCCTCCCCCTGGTGGATCGGCACTGGGGCATCATGGGAGAGTGGAGCACCGGCGTGTAGAGCTGACGACACTTTCTCGCTTTCGCCCGCTTTCATCGCGCGCCGTGGGTGGTTTTGGTTAGTGTAAGGTGCTTCTGTAGTGAAGAAACGGCTACGTCTGATTGTGCGGACTTTTATGCATGCAAGCTCGACTGTGTTATTCGTTCCAAATAACCGTAATCATCACTCAACATGCCGAGGGAGATACACTTGCTCGGTTCTTGAAAGTGAAAATACCTGAAAGTCCCCGGACGTTTCATTCATTGCTTGGTGCTGCTTCAATCTTTGTGATGGTGCAGCCAAGTTTGTTGAGATGTTCATGTTCTCATTCACTGTGATTAAGGGGCTAAAATTTTACACTTGAAGCATACAATGTAATTAACTACGCGAATGCTTGGTCCCATCCTATTTCTGGTATATATTAATGATATAGTTGACAATATTCCTGTGAAAATGAAACTTTTTGCAGATGATTGCGTAATTTACTCTGAAATAAGCAGCATGTCAGATCTATTTCTTCTAAACGATGCCCTTTAAAAAGTTATCACGTGGTGTGACCAATGGCAGATGGCTGTAAACTTCGATAAAACTGTAGTCATGAGAATTACCCAGAAAAAGAATCCTTTTGTCTTTAACTACTCTGTGAACGCAATCACTCTGAGAGAAGTAACTCAATATAAGTACATCGGTTTATGGATAACTAATAATTTTAATTGGAATAAGCACATTGATTTTGTGATTGCTTCCGCGAATAGAAAGCTTTTCTTTTTTAGACGAGCGCTGAAACTTTCCCCTCCTGATGTTCGTTTACTTGCGTACAAATCAGTAGTTCAACCAGCATTAGAATATTGCGTCGTTATCTGGGATCCATACACAAAGACAAACATCAGCAGGCTGGAAAACGTACAAAAAAAGGCTGCGCGCTACATATTTAACAAATTTGGGCGCACTTCAGTTACCGAACTTCTACGACGAGCCGACTTACCGTCGTTAGAACACAGGAATCTTTTAACGCGACTGAAGTGTTTCTATCAAATAATCAAGGGGCATTATAAAATAGATTTTTCAGATGTGACTTCATTTTCAGCTGGGTACGCGACCAGACAAAGACACCAACTAGCAGTCACCCCCCATCGCACACGTACTAACTGTTATAAGTATTCCTTTTTTCCCAGAACTATTTCCGATTGAAACAAACTTCAGAATTCACAAGTTCTACAGTCTTCTCTAAGTTTGTTTGAGTCCCACCTCAATTATCATTGTATAACAATCCTCTGTTGTTGTATTATTTGTAACAACTTTTTGTACCCGAGAAGAAGAGCCATTTCGTCTGTGTTGAATTGTACAGTTGTTGTAAACCATGTATCCTTTTTATGCACTGTAACCCACCTGCTAAAATCCCTATCAGGGATTGCAGTATTTATAAATAAAATAATAAAATAAAAATAAAATTTATTAAGGCAAGAGCCTTAAATACCTCATTAAAAACTCACACGGTCTCCTATCGATTCACCTAAGACGATTCGAAGGTGAAGGTCATCGTCTTTTAAATACGAATGCATTTCTTAGTCGGGCTATGTCAGGCGTCCGTCGGTATCCGTGCACCACTCTCTCCCATAGCAACAGCTGCGGGCGCGCGCGCTTTTTAACCGTGCACGCTAGCTACCAAAGCTGGAAACGCATACCGCGTTTCTCGCGACAGAAAAACACCACGCGCGTCGAACTGTGCTATTGGCTGCATGGTGTAAGAAAAAAAAAGAAAACAGTATTCTTCTAACGCTGGGTTGTCACGTGCAAAAACCCGTTATGGACGATACGCAATGCATTCGCATTTCCTCACGATTCCCTTCGGGAAAGTGGGGGTATCTTTTTCTTCTCGGTGCATTATCTGATCCTACCCCACCAGTCGTGCACGTGGCGCGCGTAGTCAAAAATGTTTTTTTTTCTCGGGGGAGGGGGTGGGGCGCCTTCTCGATTTCTTGAGAGGCACCCCCCTTGAAATGATCGTTTCTCGCTTTCTATGCCATGGCGAGAAAATATCGGGAGGGGAGAGGGGGCACGGGCTCGCTGTGCCACCCCCTGGTTACGACCCTGCCCCGAGTGTCAGAAATATTTAGCCGTGGGTGCAAATCCGTCTTGCATCGTAGCTGGGGGAGAGCATTGGTGTTGGTTGGGCGTGGGCAAGTGCTGGTGTGGCTTGAGGAGGCAAGTGCCCCTTTCGCACCCCCCAGCTGCCGACACCCGTGCTGGCAACCATTCTCTCTCTCTCTCTAAGTGGTTACAAAAAGGAAAAGAAGAAAAAAGAAGACACCCATAACTGTCTATCCTGAGGATGACACCTCCACAGGTCGGCACAGGGATGGCGTAGTAGGAATATAAGGAATAGACACCACCCTTAGCAAACATGCTGCACCTATTGGCGTTCGCACAGCCTGCAAAATCGGAGACAGTGCAACACTTATTTCACATTGCCTCCATGATCAGACCACCTTTGACTAAGCTCGGATGGCATGCGATGACATGATCACGTGACGTTTTAAAGACGTCACAATTTTTCGCGATGTCTGACGTGATATATATTGTCGTCATTACGTGATGACTTTTCGGATAACTCTACGACGCCGACGCGGAATGCAAACGACCAAGTTTCACGTTTGATGAGGCGTCTATGGTTTTCGCCTAAAGAATAAAAAAAAAGTTAAAATCTGTGCATTTTGCGTTCCGTGGCGGCGGCGTGAACAAGTGTGATGGAAAAATTATCGCGTGACGGTGTCATCATAAGATGTCATCGGGACATTACAGATCACCAGAATGTGTAAGGTCATCATGATAGAGTCATGATCACGCCATCACACGATGACGTCACTTTGCACTGTCTCTGTTATCGGCCCACTAATTACGAAGCCCAAACAAAACCAGGTGAGGCGCTGAAAGTTCGGAATGCCTCCCGTCATATAGCCAGTGCAAAACCACATTACGTGCAGAAAACTTTCCAAGGGGACGGTAAGCACCGATGAATCGACTGAAGAAAAAGAAGGCTTTCCCCTTCAATCGTCCTGGGTGAATGCTTAAAAAATCTGGCGAGTATTTATTGCACTATAATGCAGTGTTTATTCTGCTCTTTACTGCACCATTATGTTCAGTCGGATCTGCTTGTTGTTCATCATAAACTTAGAAGACTCACCTGTCTGGGTTCGCGCATCGATTTTTTTGTTGTTTTTGTTTCCGTGTGTCAAGGTAAAAGGTACTAGTTGTATTTTCATTATTGCCGATACAAAAGCGACATTCGCCCTCAGTTTCTTTCACCCTGCCAGCTGGTGTAAGCGCTGCTGCGGCCTTCCATACCTTTCCCACACTGTCATAATTGATTTTAATGTTATGTCACCATTGACAGCCTTGCACAACGCTATTTATCAATGTTTTCTGGCTTAAACGTTCTGTGCTCAGATACTGAGTGCTTATTAGCACTAGAATGTTTATGCCGCGGAATTTATCCCTCTGAATAAGCCTGTAACGAGTCCTTCAGTCTATGGCCCTTTCGATAAATGTGACAGGAACGGTTGTATGTTTTAGGCATCTATCTAAACGACAAATTACTAAGTTAGCACAAGCATAAACTGAATAAGACAATATATCATGAGAGCTCAAACAGTGAAATATAATATTGTGTAGTTTATGCACACTAATGCTCATTTTGTTATATATTTCTTTCCATGGTTAACTAGGCACAATCTTTTGCGCAGTAAAGTCCAAAATTCTCGAGTAAATTTTCAACTCACAGTCGGGAAAACAAGAACTATTCAGAGACAGCGTGTTTTACGCTGTTTGAAAACAAATACTGCATCCGAAGTGAAATGAGCAGCGCATTTTTGCTTTATGTAGCGAAACACGGTGCCCTAATTATGCAACCTTCGCACCGAACAGCCCTCATTTGCTGTCTGCTCTATGAATGTGCTGATAGCTGGTTTTCACTACTCTCAGCGTCCAAAGTTTCTTAAATGCAGCATTTAAAACAGACAATTAGCATTCAGATCTACGCAGCATAGTGGTGCTCGAACCCATTCATAAGGATGGTAGTTTGACATTATCACGTGCGAAGTGCTACGGTCTTGCACTGCGTATCGCACGGAAGTACATAACGAGTAATATTGCCCAACATATTGTACTACTAAGGAAGCTGCATGGTCAAACGAGGAAAGCTTCCGCTACGCGAAAATACGGCCAACGAAGCGCTGGGGACAATTCGAGAAAGAAAAGCAATGTTTCCAATTAAATGGGCCTTTTCGCGGCTACGTGATCACTTTTCCGGGTAATTAGTAAGTCAAGGATACTTAGTGTTAACTGGCTCTATCTTGATGTGGGTGTGCCTATTTTGTAAGTGCAGATCGAAACATGTAGGGTTATTACGTCCGATATTCCCGCAACGATGCGTTCGTACGCCAGCGCGCTGTGGGAAAAGAGGTGAGTCAACGCTTCCGCGAGCAGACGACAGTCTGCCGCCGCTCCGGCTTCCCATAATGCTTCGCAGCCACCGTCGGTGGCACGCGCAATTTCTGTAAAGGTTCATTGGAATGGAATGAAGGCGCCCATTCCGCAACTCTGGAGCCCACTCAGAGATGAAGTGGCTTTGATGTAGTAGTGTAATTGCTACGCTAAGCATAAAAGAAAAGATATTTCCCGACAAAACAATGATTGATATGTGGGGTTTAACGTCCCAAAACCACCATATGATTATGAGAAACGCCGTAGTGGAGGGCTCCGGAAATTTAGACCACCTGGGGTTCTTTAACGTGCACCCAAATCTGAGCACACGGGCCTACAACATTTCCGCCTCCATCGGAAATGCAGCCGCCGCCGCCGGGATTTGATCCCGCGACCCGCGGATCAGCAGCTGAGTACCTTAGCCACTAGACCACCGCGGCGGGGCCCCCGACGAAACAACACATCACGAGTATTGGCGAGTTTTTCTCCTATAAATTTGCGAAGAACCGGAGGCTTGCAAAGAAGAACTAGTAAAACAATGCAACAGTTCGATCAGTATTTGACACGAAAAAGTTGCCTAATTGAACTCTTCGGGTGTGCGAAAAAAACACTCAATTTCTTTAGAGGTAACGTATTTCTTGTTCTAGTTTCTTAGTAGGGCACGGCATTTTTTGAAGTCCGAGTAAAATAGCGTTCAGCGTTTCTATGAGTCACGCTCACGTAATATCGAAGTTATTTGTGTAAAAGTGTCTCTAGTGCTCCTATTTTAGTTGAAGAAACTTTCCTTTGTTTCCTTCGCCGAACACCGGCACTTCACCATGCCCATACTGATATGGCCGTCTCAGCCGCCACCTTTTTTGTGGGCACGGCTTCGCTGGTGCGCATGAAGGAAGGAATTACCTGAGGAGAGGCCGTTATGTCATAATTTGTGAAGCCTGAAATAGGAAAGAGTAGAGGATTCCTCTTCGCAACGGTGGGTACGCTGCCGCGGCTCGCGCATGCGCAACGGGCACCAGCGAGAGGGAGGCGAGCTGCGCGAGCGCAGCGCAGTATTTAGGATGTGTTGGGCAGCACCGCTACCGCCATCTGATAGACGAGCTGAAAAGCGAAACTTCTGTGCTGATTATGAGCAAACGTACTGCGATACTCGCTTGTATATCGCCTGTGTGCCATTCGGAGCCTTATTACGGCTCATATTGTGAATCTCCAATACACTTTCAGCTTTGTTCTTCGGGTTTAATCCACTGAATTCAAAACAGCAACGACACGAGTCGGCCGGATAATCGCCACGACAAGCTGTTTTCTTCTGCACATACGGTAAGTTCGGGGTAGGAAACATAATTCAACGGTTGAATGTTTTTTTTATTTGTCTGGCTATTTAGCCAGATGAAGCACGTTCGAATCCTTTTTGTCATGTGTGTTATGATACCTGCGCACGACTATCGTTCACAGCAGCGTGGGTCGGCTGACTGCGACCGTATTGGAAAAAAAAAATGACAGCATATCCACGCGGTGAATGATGGAGAGTGGGGTGAAGCTGGGTCCGCACGACGCTGTACCGTTCCAGCCTCCCGTTGTCGTACTGCAGGGTCTTCGCGGCTCCACCACACAGCTTCGCGGCGCGCTCACTCGTCGGGTTCCCTTTTTGCGAGCGCGAGCCGCCGCCACCCTGCGCGCACACCACTCAGCCTGTGGCGTACTAACTCTTTGGCGAGTGGGGGGGGGGGACCTACCTCACTCGTCAGCCGAGATATATATTGATACACAACAGCCGCCACAGCCTTGCTACATGAAAGAGAAAGACGACGTCGGTTGCTGGTTGTTGATGAACTGTCGCCATCTTGTTCGCCGAGCACGGTCCATCGTATATAATTTAATAAATAAGTTACTCGTAACATTATTGGGGGAGGTGGACGACTCCCGTACCTCGATGAAGACGCACAGTGGTCGCAACACCGGGGACTCTTCGACTACTTCCACTGCTAGTGCCTCATCACCACTGGCATCTCCAGCCGAGTCGACAACCTACGCCACCCTGCCACCCCTGCGGGATCCTGACACTTTCTCCGCTGACGGTACCATTGACGTTGACTCTGGTGGCACCGGTACCAGCGTGTCAGTGCTACCCACCACTGGGATCGCACGCTCATGCTCGCCAATGTTTTGTTCTACCTTGACGGCACGCCGCAGACATGGTTCGAAACCAATGAAGCCGAAATCATAAGCTGGGATCTCTTCTAAACGAACATCCGTGGTCTTTTCGGCGATTCATCTGTTCATCAGCTCGCTGCCAAAAAGACTCTCGCCACTTGCACCCAGACGTCTACTGAATCTTACGTCTCATACAATCTTGACGTCTTGGAGCTTTGTAGCAAGGTCAACCAGCGCATGTCGGAAGACGAGAAAGTTAATCACGTCCTCAAAGGGATTGCTGACGATGCCTTCAACCTGCTAGTTTTTAATAATGTCACGAACATCGACACGATCCTGACAGAATGCCGCCGTCTAGAACAGGCTAAAAGCCGCTGCGTCACCTAGGCCATCACGCGCCTACCGAACACAGCTGCTACTTCCTCTTGCGATGACGCTGTCCGCCAAGTTCCCCGATGTGACAACCTCACCCGCATAATTCGTCGCGAGATCGAGGCAGCTCAACCAGTAGTCACTCCATTCCCAATGCCTGATCCTTCACCGACCACAATCTCACTGATACAAGCCGTCATTCGCCAATAATTGTCGAACGTCGGCCTACACCCCGTTCAACCAGTCTACTCTGCCGAGCCTCTTTATCGTCGTCCTTCCGCTCCTCGCTTTGGTTTCAACTACTCTCGACAACGCCATTTGTCCGAATGGCGTACACTGGACGACAAGCCTATATGCTTCAACTACCGACGCGTCGGTCATATTGCTAGCCACTGCCGCAATCCTCCTACCCACGCCACTTCTGTTCACCAGTCGTCCTCAGCATTTGATTTTGATTCCCCTATGCCGGCTTCATCCTCTGATTCTGCCACACCTCTGACGAGACCTCGCTACGCCGCTCACCATTCCCTGCTCGCCGTCAATCTCGTTCACCCCCACAACGCCATCCGGCCTCTGCGACCTATTCGCAGCGCCCCCGACCAGAAAACTAGACAGTGCAGCTTCTGGAGGTGGAGCTGCATTGACGACGACCTCTGCAAGAAATCCTCGTGTAACATTACCGACCACCCAGAACATGTTGAACGTTACTTTAGACAACGTACCTGTGCGCGCGGTGATTGATCTGGCGCACATGTGTCTATAATGAGTGCTGCTCTTCGTCGCCGCCTAAAGAAAGTTGTCACACCCACCTTGAACCGAGCCGCTCGAGTCACCCGACGGGGGAACTGCCGACAATATTGGCATGCACTCTGCCCGTGTGACTACTACCGATAGAAGCACAGCTGTTCTTTTCACCGTTATAAAAAATTGCCCTCATTGATTCTAGGTATGGATTTTCTAACCGCTCACTCGGCCCTTATAGATTGTTCAGCCGGCTGTCTTGACCTTGAGATGCCTCAACTTGTCGATCCGACCAACCCACCCCAAAGCTGTCTTTGCTGCATTGATTTCGTACGCCTTCCACCTGTGTTACACACATCGACCTCTTTTCTATGCCACCTGTACCTGACGGCGATTACATGGTGGCACCAATTCATGCAGTGATGCTTACGCATGGCGTCGCTGTTCCGCACACAATTTTGACATTTGTTGAAAACCGCACATGCCTTCCTATTGTCAATTTCGCTCTCACTGCCCAAAATCTTCCCCAAGGTATCTCCCTGGCCGAAATTACTGCCCTACAAGACCATACGGTTGAGCCCTTCAGAGTGGATGATTGCTGCACCTCAGACCATGACCCAACTTTATCACGTTCATCGGTCGTCGACGTTGACCGCATGGTACCATCAGACCTCGCTCCTGATCAAGCGGAAGCCCTGCATCACGTCCTGGAGTCCTATAGTGACATTTCAGACTTCGCCAGCACGGCCTTAAGCCGAACGAGTGTTGTTACTCATCGCATCAATACTGGTGACGCGAGTCCCATTCACCGACGTCCATACTGTGTTTCCGCGTCTGAGCGTACAGTCATACAACAGGAAGTCGAAAAGATGCTTGCAAAAGACATAATCGAGCCCTCGTGTAGCCCCTGGGCTTCTCCTGTCATCCTGATCAGAAAGAAGGATGGAACATGGCGCTTTTGTGTAGATTATCGGCATCTCAATAAAATTACGAAGAAAGCTGTTTACCCCTTGCCTAGAATTGACGATTCCTTAGACTGCCTTTACGGTGCTACGTGTTTGTCCACTATCGACCTTCGATATGGCTATTGGCAGATCGCTGTAGACGAGATGAACCACGAGAAGACCGGATTCATCACTCCTGACGGTCTTTATCACTTCAAAGTCATGCCCTTCGGTCTCTGTAATGCGCTGGCCCCGTCGTGGTGGTCTAGTGGCTAAGGTACTCGGCTGCTGACGCGCAGGTCGCGGGTTCAAATCCCGGCTGCGGCGGCTGCATTTCCGATGGAGGCGGAAATGTTGTAGGCCTGTGTGCTCAGATTTGAGTGCACGTTAAAGAACCCCAGGTGCTCGAAATTTCCGGAGCCCTCCACTACGGCGTCTCTCATGATCATATGGTGGTTTTCGGACGTTAAACACAACATATCAATCAATGCGCCGGCCACATTCGAAAGAAGGATGGACTCATTCCTCCAAGGGTTTAAATGGTCAACCTGCTTATGTTATTTAGACGACGTTATCGTTTTCTCGCCCACATTGAACTCCCATCTCGATTGTTTATCGGGGACTCTTGAATCTTTTCGTCGAGCCGGACTTCAATTGAACTCTTCGAAATGCCACTTCGCTCGCCGTCAAATAACCGTACTTGGCCACCTCGTCGATGCCGCAGGAGTCCACCCGGATCCCGAGAAAGTTCACGCCGTCACGGACTTTCCTGTTCCGAAGTCAACAAAGGACGTTCGCAGTTTTGTGGGCTTGTGCTCCTATTTTCGACCCTTTGTTAAGGACTTCGCGATCATTGCACGCCCACTCACAAACCCCCTGACGAAGGACTCCCGTTTTTCTGGGGTGCTGATCAAGCCTCATCTTTTTCCCAGCTCACGACCCTTACAACACCACCATACATATACGGGCGCCCATTCTGAGTAGTCACCGATCACCACGCGCTCTGCTGGCTGGCCTCACTGAAGGATCCCACAGGACGCCTGGCTCATTGGTCCCTACGTTTGCAAGAATACACGTTCGCCGTAACGTACAAAACAGGGTGGTTGCATCAGGATGCGGATTGTTTATCACGCTATCCTGTCGAAAAATCTGCCCATACAGACACCTTTCCAGACCTTGTGTCGGTGATGCAGCTACCTAACCTTGGCCACAAACAACGCCGGAATGCTTCCCTGCAAACCATCATTGACAAGCTTGAGTCAATGCCTCGCGACGCATCTCTACAAATGTTCCTGGTCAAAGACGGGATCCTGTGTCACCGTAAACTCCATCCATATGGTCATGACTTACTCCTCGTTATACCAGCGCATCTTCGTGCGACTGTCCTCAACCAACTTCATAATGCTCCTTTGGCGGGCCACTTGGGCGTCTCTCGCACATACGACCATGTACGTTGTCGTTTCTTTTGGCCTGGTCTTGCCCGTTTTGTTCGACGCTACGTAACAGCTTGTCATCCCTGCCAGCACCGCAAAAATCCATCCTCCCTACCGGCTGGATTCCTTCAGCCGATCGACATTCCCACTGAACCTTTTTTTTCGAATTTGCCTCGATCTGCTTGGCCCGTTCCCGATTTCCAGCTCAGGCAACAAATGAATTGCTGTCGCCACTGACTAAGCGACACAGTACGCTATCAAACGAGCACTTCCGACGAGTTGCGCAACCAATGTGGTGGACTTTCTGGTATATGATATTATTTTGGTACACGAAACTCCACGTCAACTTCTCACTGACCGAGGCCAGACCTTCCCATCAGCTGTCGTTGATGAAATCCTGCACTTTTGCTCTGCCAAGCACAAGTTTGCCACTTCGTACTATCCGCAAACGAACGGTCTTACGGAGTGCCTCAACCGTACCATAACCAACATACTTTATAAATACGTAGCGACTGACCACCAGAACTGGGACTTTCATTTGCCATTTGTCACGTTCGCATATAATTCGTCATGTCACGAAACTGCCGGCTGTTCGCCATTCTATCGTATATAGGGCCGAGAACCCACCCTACTCTTTGACACCTTGCTGCCCTCAGTCACTGAGTATGCCGGCGAAGCCATCGCGCGAGCCGACCACGCACGCCAACTCACCCACAGCTGTCTGCAAGCCTCACATGAGCACCAAAGACAGCTCTAGGATTCCCATAATCGAAACGTGCACTTTTCGCCGGGTTCCCTTGTCCTTCTCTGGTCCCCCACTCGGCGTGTAGGTCTTTCTGAAAAACTGCTGTCACGCTTCACTGGACCATACCACGTTGTTCGCCAGGTAACTGTGGTTACATACGAGATCATTCCAGCCGATCCAACGTCATCATCGTCAGCTTCGAGCGACATCGTGCACATAGCTCGACTCAAGCCTTATCACCTTCCTTCTACCACATGCGAGTAGCTCAAGCACTGAGATAGTGCTTCTACCACCACGGGATTATGATACACAACAGGCACCACAGCCTTGCTGCATGAAAGAGAAAGACGACTTTGGTTGCTGCTTGTTGATGAACGGTCGCCATTTTGTTCGCCGAGCATGGTACATCGTATATGATTTAATAATTAAGTTACTCGTAACAATATTTAGAACCTACTAGGAAAATCATCGCAGTGGCAATTTTGGCAAAATTTTACTATGTTGTAACATAGCCTCGTAACAATTTCATTCTCCCGTAAGAACATAACTGAGTGATTACCGCTGTGATGGAAAACAACACCTTGTTGGTTTCCTCAGCGTGAAGCCAAGAGTGATGACCACTGTCGAAAGTGGACAGAGTGATTACTGTCGAAAGCCCCCCAAACTTTTCTCAGTGGGGGGGGGGGGGGGGGCTCGCGCCCCTTTGCTCCCCGGCTGATACGCCTATGTCAGCAGCCTTGTCCGTGCTCCGTCGCAGAGCTTCTGAATGCGAACGTGCCAAAACGGAGCTTTTATTGTACTATGGAGCATCTCCTGACGTACGCTGCCTCCAAAGAATCCGCGATCGTAGCCGCGCGATCGTCTCTCTCTCTCCTTCCGTACTTGTGGCGTCAATCCTTCTTTTCGAAAAGTAACGCCCTCTAGTGTGGTATCATTTGCATTTTTCAGCGTATAGTACAAGTACCACCCTCTACGGCTGGTGCAAAAATTTACGAGGGGTGGTTACCAACAATGGGCACGCACAAGCCACGCCATAGGGAGCTTCGCCCCTAAAGAACTTCGCCAAAGATGTGGTTATCATGCTAAAACATGAACAAAATACAATAATTTAAACAACAAATCACCTTACTGTGTCAGGCACGTCTAATTCTTGTCTTGGCAGCTCCGGTAAGAACATTGGGCCACGTTATGCTTTCCGATAGTTGTGACCGTCGTACACGAGAACGGCTCACCGCCAGCTCTCGCATAAAGAGCCGTATACGCTGCCATTCTCGTCTAGGAATTCTAGGCTGCCTTCGCTGAGGCACGCAACAACACCGTGCCGAAGGAAAACAGCGAAGCTGTCGCGCCAATAGTTTTCAGAGATGTGGTCACGAGCTTCGAAAACGACCACTTTCGACCTCAAGCAGTATAAAATAAACTCAAAACCATTAAGACCACCTCTCACTGCAGGCTTGGAAGTGCTACAGCTGCATCAAAAAGTCATAGCTTTGCCGCAAAGGCGGAGCAATGAATGCGATAGCAAGAATTTGAAAGGTCACGCGCAGAATGGAAAGCATATCGGAACGCGCCCCGTGGTTTTCGCGCACAAAGTACGCACGAAACGTACTCACAGGTACGAATGCACGCGAATAAGCGTCTCATTTGTTACTTCACTGAGTCTGAAAAGCACGCGCTTTTCGCTAATGGAGACTGCAATGATTGCAGTGACATTTGTGCGCCCGGTAACTACAGCAGAATTGTTCTACGTAAAGCCCGAGTCTAGCCAAGGCGTAGGATCCTCCCATCATTACCACCGCGAGACAAGGGCGCGCGAGGGGAAGTAGCTCCCCATCTCTAAGCCGATCAAAGTATGCGTAGGAGATTAGAGCGGGCGCCACTGCGCGTTGTGGCGACGTACGCTCATTGTGCCATTTTTCTGGCAATGCCGAAAACACTGCAGCGGTAAGTGGTAGACGACGCAGAGGTCACACGTTCTATTCCGCGCGCCGGAGTGCTTTCTTCTTGATTTTTTTTTCTTTCTTGCGTTTTCATATATATAGATACGTATACATATACGGTGCATGACATCGACGCCGCCGCCGGCGGCAAAATCCAGCTGAGAGTGTCCATATAATTATCGCAATAAATATGCACATCGAGAACTCCAGTCGGCTACCAACAACGCGGTCATAGCGCGTGAGAGTCTGCCACACTTTTCGCTATGCAGCTCACATTGCGAAGGCCTCTCCTTAGCTATCCTTCCTCCATGCTGGTGCGCAATAATTTCCGCTCGCTCTAGCAATTTCATCAAGCCCCCTTGCCCTGGACTGGTGTTTCTAGTGCATAAGGGTAATAACAAAAACTCATGCCTGAACTATCCTCCTATTTCACTAAACCATGGTAAACTTTTTGAACCTGTTATATTGTCGAGCATTGTTAGCTTTCTTACCTCAAACACTTCAGCGCAGTATGGCTTTTGGAAGACATGCATGCTCGTGTGAAACATAATGCATATGTATTTTACTCATAGATCACCCTGAACTTTACAGCATGCCTCCTGTGCTGGCTGTGTGCATGTGTGCTTGCGTGTGGCTGTCTTTTTGGGCCTTCACAGCAACCTGCTGAAGTAGATTAGTCGTTTGCTTGCCAATAGCTATCATTCGTTAATTCCAGTGGCGTAAATTGTGGGGGAGGGGGAGGGGTCGGGATCTATTATGTGTTCAGGCTGGAGGGGCGGGGCACCCCATGCGAGTGTGCTTCCTCGAGATTTATTTTCCCAGTGTGTCATTTGAATTTTTTGACGGTCAAGGACAACGCACTTTCCGTAAACCAACTAAGAAATTTGAAGCACTTTCAATGAACAGAACCTAGTATATTTCTACCCGCTCCCCACGATGGACGACACCTTTATGCGTTAGCACATAAAGGGCTACCATTTTTATTGCACGCTTTAACCAATGTGATGTAGCTGCAAAAAATGCTAGCCCTTGCTTACGAGTTTCTGTTAGAAACTCACTTCGCCATGCGATGTCGCTCATATACTGTTGCACACTCCGTGCTTTTTCTTTTAGGCAAGATGCCAATATTCATGCTCGTTTATTATTATTATGATTATTTTGTGTGAATGCATAATTTTATTTTATATGGTAAAAAGTAAAGCATATGCATAAAAAAGGCCGCCATCGCAAGATGTGTGTCCCCCTTGTGGTCATCATGGATCTACACCACGGGAATCCTAACAATTGGTTTGCCATTGCCATCATTATTTTTCTCCTATATCTACCTAACCAGGGTCCCTACTGTTCTTATTTCTGAATTTATATTGGCAATATGCATTCTTCTTGGACGCTTTGTAGTCCCTTGTTTTCCAATGTCCGTGACATATATCCTAGAATAATGTATAGCAATGACTATGCCATCGATTCCATTACCACCTACATTAACTAAGTGATCTTTCGTTAGAGTCTATTAGCTCATAAAAATACTTAGGTGTTCGTAGAACCGTAAATCTAACTTTGAAACTTCACAATGAGTTCGTAATCGATATGGGGATGCCCACTGAACTTTATTAGGTAAATATTCGTATTCTGAAACGGAAATTTTCACCCGATGACACATACAGCTGTTCATGCACTATGTTTTTATTCTGGAAGGAAGGGGGAGAGGCACACTAATCTTAGTGACCTAGTCGCAATCCAGTTTCGCATCCTTCTGTGTGCGTGCAGTGCTTGCTGTCTCCCTTTCTTCCTTGCTTTATATTAGTCATTTCCTTGGCCCTCAGTGAGGCTTAGCACTAGCACATCGTACACTTATCTGGTTGACCTTCACGTATCTTTCCTCCCCTTACTTAGCCTCTCTCTCTCTCTCTCACTCTAGTAGGATACTTGGTTGCTAGCGCCATTACTTTTGCAAGGCACTATAATCTCTAAGATCACCACTTTGCAGACCATTTGTGCCTCCGAAGTTCGAATACGCCGCAGTTGTATGAAACGAGAACCCTGAGAAGCTTGAAAAAAAAAGTTGAATTGTAAACTGTCTTTTATTGGTGCTTATTCCTATATTTTACTAGAACGATCTTGAGCTAAGCGCTGTTGATCTGTTCATTCTGACTGATCATAGTGCCACACGAGGAGCGTTTGTCCAGCGCATACACGAACACTACTTGAACAATTTCCAGACACGCAGGCGCGTGAGTTTCTGCTGACGTGCTACGCAAAGCGCAAGAATACACATGCACGCATACGCACCGACACTATCACTGCACCTGACAAAGGAATGTATGCAGGAGTGGCATTCTTTATACCGATGCGCGCAGCAACGACAACCTTAATCACTGCGTGATTAGAACACCATCGTTTTTCTGCTTTTCAAATAAGAGAAGTCCTGCTTGGATACGACACGTACATGGTGAAATAAAATAGCAAAGAGTTTTGCTTAGGCCACCAGGGAAAGAAAAACTATTTTGTTGTTTCTTTGAAAGTGTACGTTGCTGTTGAATTTTCAGGTGAATGCAAAAGTAAATTTCTGCGATATATAACTGTCAGAATGTTTACAAGTCGATGAGAGAGGCTAAGTTTCAGCTGTTTCGACATATCTGAAAGCAAATTCGTAAAAAAAAAAAGAAAGAAAACAAGAGATGAAAGACTGGGATGTTGTCTATCAGTCCGCTACTCCGCAAAAGAGGAAGGCAGGAAAGGCTGAGGAGAAGATAAAATGATATTTATCCGCATAGTGCAGTCTTTCATTACGCGGTCCCTAAGTTTTAAATAAACATACAAGTGCTTCCTGTTGATGACGTCTAGAACCAGGGTCGAAGTATATAAGAAGAGAAAACGAACATTAAGCGAGTCCGCTCCTTGTGCCTGTATAGAAAACACATTTCTGTGCTGTTGTTTTTTTTTTTTCTGTAGTGATACGTAAAGCAATTGTAAACTATCTGGCCTAGGCTTGGTTCGCATCTCTAGCGGAAATGCGGGCTGAGCGTGGTCGCTATCATTTTGGCGCGAAGCCCATTGTGTGCGCGGACACAAGTGCGGAAGCCCGGCCTCCTCGAATGAATGTCCAGGAGGGACGGAAACGATGCGCTCTATCTGGACGACGTCCAAAATAGTAGCTCTCCGCTGCTTCGCATTTGTTTCAGCTTTTGAAACAAAACGTGCGTTCACGCGGCAAACTATAGGAGCGCTGGTACTTTGGCGCTTTAGGCGGCCTGAGTAGCCGCAGGGCTGACACCTTCGACACGACAGGGTGGTAAAGGATCCTGTGGGACTAGTGTATTATAGAATTAGTCATCTGTTTGTAGGCAACAACTAATAACATGCATTGAATAATCAAATACGCTTATTTGTAATATACTGAGGCAGCTAAGTTGAAGCGCATCAGTAACTTCTCGTTCCGTTTCGTGCGATGACCTGCTAGCACAGCTTATAATGTTTTCTCTATGCGCGTGCTCACGTCCTTCGAAAGGTATAGACTAGAATAGCAAGAACTTGCCGGCGTGCATGGGTAGGCTAATCTTGTGTCTAGCCTGAAGAAGCGCGAGAGAAAAATTCGGCAGATGCCACGTACTTGGGAATCGATGTTATGCGACACATGCGGAGGGAAAGTGGCCGTCTTGCAATTTTTTTATTGAGTGACATGTCATTAATTGACCCTAAATATATGTACAAGCGTTGCGCGCGGTTGATTGATTGATATGTGGGGTTTACCGTCCCAAAACCATCATGTGATTATGAGAGACGCCGTAGTAGAGGGCTCCAAAAATTTCGGTTACGTGGGGTTCTTCAACATATTCCCAAACTGGAGCACACGGGCCAAGAGCATTTTCGCCTCCATCCGAAATGCAGCCGCCGCAGCCGAGATTTGATCCCGCGACCTGCGGGTCAGCAGCCAAGTATCTTAGCGACTAGACCAAATTTTGCACGCGCAGACATGTGTTGAAGAGTTGCAGAGGTATATATAACCAGTCCTGCAGTGGACGTAGTCGTGATGATGATGATGATGATATAACCGGTTGTTTGCGCTCGCACAACGATGCTAACTGGAACATGCGTATTAGCAACACCAGAATTGACATGAAGCGCTGATGCTCGCGCGAATGCTGCCCCAAGACAACGCTACATAAATCAACTTCAGCGCATGGCACCTAACCACAATTGACGTTAACACGACGTGACGGCTGTGTCAAAGGAGTACATACGTAATGTTTGTAAAATTGGGTAGGCAGCATTGCAACCACTAAGGACGTTTCACGAAGCTTAGCGTCTATTCGAAAAGTAGTTCGCAGATCTGGCGTGTGTAGCTCTGTAGCTTGTGTGTAGCTCTGTGGTAAAATGCTTCATTACCACGCAGAATGCTTGGGTTCGATTCCAGCTGGGACCCTGACATTTATTCTTTGCATTCGTCTGGTCGATGCTACCGATGTCGGGTACTTCTTGACGCTCGTGCCTTCGAATTGCCCATGTATGTTGTCGCTTCTGGGTAGATACCGAGTGTCAATCACCTGACCTGTGGAACATACCCACATATCAGCGACACATACCCGCCCGTGGATATGTGCCACTGTATGGCGGGAAGTGTTTGACGACGTACGCGACGAGATTGTGACATTATTCATGTCTTGACAAGCTCATCATGTTCGTCAAACCATCTTACCCTCTCATTCTAATTTTGGTCCACGCCAAGTTAAGGATGGGGTTAAAGAGACGACCAGGAGAGCACCCAAACGTAAGTGGCTAGATAGATAGATAGATAGATAGATAGATAGATACGATCAATGTCACCGAAATTTTCTGATAAATGCTTCGCATTAAAAAAACAAATATAAGACAAAGCTGATAAACAAACACAGTAGAACCAGTGCTTAACTGCCAACTGATTTTTTTTCTGAAATATCACCAGGTTATGTGACGTCAAAAATGAATATATAAAAAACGCTAACAAGAATGAAAGTAGAATGAGCTTGCGTGCTACCCATTTCTTTATCTATAGAAAACATATCTCATATGCAGAAGACACCATGCTGGCAAATTTTATTTTTATTTTTTTATTTTCACATACTTCAAGATCCTAATGTCATTGAACATACATGTGCGCATGCGCATTCATCAGGACGCGCAGAAAAATGGCTACCATGCATATTCATAGAATTGTTCTTATGCTGTAACCACTAAAACATTGCTCGCTTTACGGACACTCTTCCGCAGTTTAATGGTATCTCACAAACTGCATTGCAAAGACTGAATTTCGCTTCATGATTTGTAGTGCATAGCTGGCGTTTCGAATTTTCAATACAATTACAAAGCTTCAAAAAGTATAGAAGGTGCGGAAAACACAAGGTTGACGGGGTGCCTGTTAGCTAGTGTCTTCAGGTTATGTGATAACCTATGAACATATGGCATCACGTGAAGTGATTTAATTTTCTCGCTCATCAGTGTTTTCTTCCTCGCCGCTTTATTTTGTTTTTATTATTTTTATTTTTGCATATTGATAACGGCTTGACCTCTCGACACTACACACAACGTCAGAGTGTTCCCCACAGTGACTTTTTAAGCGTACTTTTCAACATTTTTTTTCATATTTCATTCAAAGTATATCAGGTACTGTTCATATATTTATGCACCAAAACAATATCTGTCTCGACGTCGGGTGTAACCCTCGAAATTAAAGCAGTGCAAAAGACCTACGACCAGTATAAAGAGACCACGAAAAATATCACCTTCTCGCAACGAGATTGCCATAGCCCTCTGCATTTTGTGCGGCCTCAATTTCTGGTATCTCGTATGTCAACTCAGTCAAGCATCCACTTA
This sequence comes from Rhipicephalus microplus, assembly GCF_043290135.1. Taxonomy (NCBI): domain Eukaryota; kingdom Metazoa; phylum Arthropoda; class Arachnida; order Ixodida; family Ixodidae; genus Rhipicephalus; species Rhipicephalus microplus. The sequence goes on from NC_134710.1 coordinate 249,813,601, forward strand.
GAGTGTAACACGTTTCTATGCCACAATCGTGAGCATTCATACTTCTTTTTTTTTTTTGGCCATACGAATCGCGAATGAATTGCGCAGCGGTGCTTTGTCACTTACAATGTGTTGCCGTTCTGAAAGGCTGCAAGTCGCATCCGTGCCGTCAAGAGGTAACTTGGGCTTATTGTTACGCTTACTCATTATGTACTACAGCTGAACCTATTTATAACGAAGTAGAATCAGGACATTAAATTATTTCGGTATATACGGTATTCATTTTAACTGTGGAAGGAAGATCGACTACCCACGCGGGTAACATCTCACGCCGCCAACACCCTTGATTTAATTTTAACAAATACACCTGACCTTGCATCCAACATTACCTGCTTACCGGATATAAGTGACCATTCATTACTCACATTCTGTATCAATGCGCCATCCCACACATGTAGCAAGAAAAGAAAAATAATAAGGAACTACAGAAGATCAAATTTTGAGGCCATAAATGATGAACTTGCGGTATTCCTTGATGTTTTTTTTGAAGGATTATGATGAGCGAACTGTTCAAACTAACTGGGATATGTTTTCTTCCAAAGTTCGCCGACTAACCGATAAGTATATCCCCACGGAATTCATTACGACTCATGCACAATGCCCATGGTACAACCCAAGCATCAAACGCCTATCAAACAAAAAAGAAACGTCTATATCGTGCTGCTAAACTTTCTCAGACTAATGCAAAATGGGCTGCCTACAAAGAAGCTTCTGATAGCTATGTGACAGCTCTAAAAAATGCTAAAGAAAATTTCATGTCGAATGTATTACCTTCCGTGCTAAAATCAAATGTGAAACAATTTTGGCGCACTATTAACCCGACGTCTAATGATTCCATCTCTCTCCTAGATATGTATGGTGATTATATTTCTGAAAGTGAATGTGCTGGTGTCCTTAATGAAACATTTGTAAACAATTTTTTGCATAAATCCAACAGCTCTTTGCCACGCTTACCTTACTGCAATTACGTCCAAATGCCACCAGTGAACATGGACGCTCCTGGTATTGCCGCCCTTATAAGCAATTTGAAGTTTCATTCTTCACCTGGTTATGACAGCGTTGACGCTAAATTTTTGAAAAATACATCTGCAACTAGCTCAATCATCTTGGCAAAAATTATTCAGCAATCACTCGATCAATCTACGCTACCTCTTCAATGGAAAATCGGGAAGGTGGTTCCTATCTATAAATCCGGAAATAAATGTTCTCCTACTAACTATCGCCCCATTTCCCTTACTAGCACCTGCTGCAAGCTTCTAGAACATGTATTATTCACAAATCTTGTAAATTTCCTCCAATCAAACTCCTTTTTCACTCCTGCGCAACACGGGTTTCGTAAAATATACTCCTGTGAAACACAGCTCATAACCTTCACTGAAAAACTGCACACTATCCTGGACAGTTCGTCTCAAGCAGACTGCATTTATTTAGATTTTTCTAAAGCATTCGATAAGGTCTGTCATCAACTTCTACTTCACAAACTAAGTAACCTCAACCTTGATAGAAACGTGCTACAATGGATTGAATCATTCCTTACCCGCCGCACCCAATTTGTTCATGCTAATGGCTTTAACTCTTCTTTCAGCGAAGTGCGCTCTGGGGTCCCACAAGGATCCGTCCTAGGGCCCCTTCTATTTCTTTTCTATATTAATGACCTCCCTTCAAAATTGTGCTCTAATATTCATTTGTTTGCAGACGACTGTGTGATATTCCGTAAGATTAATAATAGTGACGACATTAGAATCCTTCAGTCTGATCTAACCGCTGTTTCTAACTGGTGCCAAACTTGGCTGATGGAATTAAACATTAACAAATGTAAGGTTATGCATGTATCCCGCAACCCCAAGCATCAGTCAACTTATTACCTAAACAACATAGCTTTAGAACTAGTTACATCATATAAGTACCTTGGAGTGCACATTACAACTAATCTCAGCTGGTCAACACATATTGAACATATCATCAACAACGCTAATAGCATGTTAGGGTATTTACGCCGCAATTTCTCTAGAGCCCCATCGTCACTAAAATTATCGCTTTACAAATCCTTAATACGCCCCAAGTTAGAGTACGCAGCATCAGTATGGGATCCAAGCCAAGAAAATCTAATCGCTTCTCTCGAGCTTGTTCAAAATAATTCCGCTCGCTTTATCCTGTCAAACTATAACCGTACTGCCAGCATATCTTCAATGAAAAGCGGCCTTTCCCTTCCCTCTTTATCATCACGCAGGAAACTTTTTCGGTTAACCATGCTACATAAAATATATTATCATTCCTTCCTGCGCAACGAACTCTTACCCCAACCACTATACATTTCCCATCGCAGTGACCACTGTCACAAGGTTGGAATTAACTATTATCATACAAAATCTGCCACTCAGTCATTCTTGCCCCGTTCGTCCCGGGAATGGAACCACCTTCCCGCTGAAATTGCGGGTATCACCGATAACCAACTGTTCCGTGCTGCCTTAGCCAATATTGTATATGCAGAAATATCTGATGTTTAATCTGTGTTTGTGTGGCCACATTGTTGCAATAATACTAATTTGTTTTGTCTTTCCGTTTCCTTTTTATGTACACAACGTTTTTTGTAACCATGATAACTCATGTTATGCCTTTGTTCTGTACCACTCCCCTCTGTAATGCCTCTGGCCCTGAGGGTATAATAAATAAATAAATAAATAAATAAATAAATAAATAAATAAATAAATAAATAAATAAATAAATAAATAAAAATAACAAATAGTCAATCTGGCTCGCGAAAATTCTAGATAAAAAGAACTTATCAATCTAGTTTTCAAGCCCACTATAAACGAGGTAATACTTACAAGTCACCTTGTGACAATTCAAATACTTTGGTGGTTCATACGGTGGCGCAATCAATTAAATGAGCTTGTTTTTTCTTTCTTTTTCGCTGGATTACCAATATTTTAGCAACTTTTTTGAATGATAGAAAAATTCACTTACAGACCATTATAGTTATGTAGCTTTCTAGGCCGTATTTCAAATTTCGAACCTCACGCCAAGCAAATATTTCTTCGTTGCAGTTCATATCGCGGGGGCTTTCGCGCTTTCAATATTGCTACAAAAAGAGATAAATCTCACTGAAACTTTAGTTGGCCACATGGCCAACCAAAGTTTGTATTTAGTTCACTATAAGCGATATTTCGTTATATCAGTCCTCGTTATAATGACGTTCAACTCTATTTGCATCACAACCGGTAAACAGGGGGTAGCTCCTCCAAAACCGCAGCGTTAACATGCCCTTTCGTGCGAAATCTACTATCTCCCTAATGAGTGTTCATATGCTTTAAATCATAATTCGTGTCACCTCTCTCTCCTGGTGTGCCTTTTATAGTTATGCAGACGTTGTGCACGTTATAGGCCCTGAGCACAACTTACCATACAGTCTCAGCGTAAGCCGGAACGGTCAGACTGAACATCGTACCGCTTACGGAATGACTGTGCTACAGTACACGACTGCCTTACTCCAATAGAACTGAGCTGTGAAGTGGTGACAAAACCTAACAGCTTGCCACTATGAGAGGGTCATAGTAGGCCTTCAGGCGCTCCACGTTGAAAGTGTCGCGTCCTCAACGGCGCATTTCTAAAGATTGTTGGACGGGTTCGATCAGGTGGTTGACCGCAGATGTGCGCTCAACGACATGGCAGGGGCATTCGTATTTAGGCAGTGTATTTTTGAAGAGAGGCCTGCTACTGAGGTAGGAACCGTGAGCCATACGAGTGCCCCAGGAAGGAACGTAGGCTCAGAAGGGGCGGAGCCATCACGAATACTCTTCTGAAGCTCTTGCTCATTCGTCGTAAACGCCTTAGCAAGCTCGCGACACTATTGAGCAAGCCTGTCTGTGTCACAAATAGGTGCATAATCAGATGGATCTGGCATGTACGAAAGTATTGTGTAGATGGTGTGCGTCGGGTGACTTCCGTACAGTCAGACAAAGGGCAAAAAGACAGTAATGCTCTGGGGTAGGGGGGGGGGCGATGTCGTAAGCGTATATATATATATATATATATATATATATATATATATATATATATATATATATATATATATATATATATATATATATATATATAATGAGATCTAACAGACAATGTTGCCAAGGAATGTATACGGAAAGTTATTAGAACCAATGTAAACTAAATAGGAAGAAAGAAAAGTGGGCGAAAAAATAACTTGCCGTGAGCAGGAATCGAACCTACGACCTTCGAATAACGCGTTCAATGCTCCACCACTGAGCTACCACGGCGGCTATCTTCTCAGCCACTTTATTGGGTATATATGGGCACGGCGAAATCCGTGGAAACATGGCTAAACGTTTCCTCTACCTTGTGCAGGGCTTGCTGCTCTGCGTCCCCAACGTATCTCCTGGATCTACAACGGTCACCACTGGGTACTCGCCGCATTCGCACCACTTTTCTTTCTGCAAGTCACAGCCGCCCCACGTGGAACCATGTGACGTCATCCCAAAGCTGCTGCCGCCTGGCAGTGCTTGGTCTGTGACGTCATCCGATCATCGACTACTTAAAGACACCTGGAACCCCCCCTCTCTTAGTGGGCACGGCGAAATCCGTGGAAACATGGCTAAACGTTTCCTCTACCTTGTGCAGGTTAGTAGGGCGTACAGCTCATTTCGAAGCGATTGCCGCTGTTTGGTTGTTATGCCGTGCCCACGGCAGTGTCGTAAAATTGCATACGATTGTTTTTGTGCACTTCGGTTACTACTTTGTGGTGATGTCGAACAAAACCCCGGACCTACCAACCAAGACATGCTGGCTAATCTTTTAGAGGGTCAAAAAGCTCTCCGTAGTGAGGTAGCAGACCTTACAACTAAAACGGAAAACATGTTAGCAGAGCTTACACGGCGTCTTTCAGAAATCGAGACCCATGTGGCTGAAATGAAAACTAAAAATTCAAAATTAGATGACCTGGACAACCTTCTTAAGGTCTACACAAACTCAATGAATTTCCAGGCCCGAAAGCTAACGGATCTTGAAGATCGAGGCAAACGTTCAAACTTGATTGTTTTTGGTATCCCAGAACAGCCGGAAGAAACTGAATCTGATCTTAAAAAGAAAGTCGTCTCTGAAACATTTCACAGAAAGCTCGGCGTTAAATGCACTTCTGTTGCCCGGATTCATAGGCTTGGAAGATCAGGCTCGAATAGGCCGATTATCTTGTATCTTCAAGACTTCACCGAAAAGCTAGCTGTGCTGAAAAAGGCGAGCAACCTAAAGGGAACTAACATCTTTGTTCAGAACGACTACTCAAAGCAGACGTTGGCAAAACGTAAATTACTGTGGGAAAGTGCAAAAGCCGACAAAGAACAAGGCAAGAAGGCATAGGCATTTTTGGTGCATGATAAGTTGCGTGTAGGTGATGATCTGTTTATTTGGAATGACGTAACAAACAAACGTCAGTTAATTGGAAGCCGTCGGTGTGCCACGGCATCGCCTCAGTCTATCGGCAGTGCACCCGATAACGAAAGTACGGGTAGCAAGTGTTGACCAGCCGCGCAGAAGCAAGTTAGATTGATTAATATGAATGCTCGAAGCATTGGAAATAAAACCGAACAACTTGAGGCTGTACTTTTAGCATACAACCCTCATGTTGTTGTAATAACGGAAACGTGGCTCCACAGCGAAATGTGTGACCAAGACTTAGTGCCTCCAGCTTATGAAATGTACCGCAGAGATAGGGCCTCAAGAGGTGGTGGAGTTGCAGTACTTGTTAAAACAGGAATCGCTGTCACCCGTTTACCGGACGTTGAAAGTACAGAAAGCATATGCCTGAGGCTTTCACTCTTCAATAAGTCTTTTGTATTGTATGCAGTGTACAGGCCGCCGAATTCGTTGCCGGATTATTTGTTTAACTTGAAAACCCATATGGAAAATTACAGTAATCAAAAGCTAATTGTCATCGGCGACTTCAAGCTGCCTAATATTGACTGGAACCAAATGCAGTCGACATCAGATTTGATTAATGCAAATATACTGTTCGATATAATGCTTTCCCACAATCTCGCCCAAATTGTTCAGCAACCAACACGTGTTGGTAATGCTTCGTCCACGTTACTAGATCTTGTGTTCATGCATCGCACTATTCTTGATTGCTGTATTTGTGTTGAACCCGGCTTATCTGATCACGACATGGTCACAGTTTTTTTTCCCTTGCATTGTAATCGCTCCAATAGCCCACCTAACTCTAAACAGGTCAAAAAGTTTTCCCGTGCTAACGATACGAGCATCCAAGATTATCTTGAATGTGAATTGGTGCATTTTGATGGCGACGACGCTTCTGTTCTCTGGGATAAGTTTAAGAAACTATGCTTCCACTGCATTGAACGGTTTGTACCAAACAAAACGAAAAAACCCCCAAAGTTCACACCATGGATCACAAGGCCAATAATACAAATGAAGCGTAAAGCCAAGCGTTATCGGAAAAAAGGTGCTCCCGCTAACATTCTCAGGGAAATTCGTAACTCCCTCTCCGAAGCTATTAAAAGTGCCAAGAATTTTTATTTTACTGTCAAGTTGCAAAACTTCATCAAAGAGGACCCTAAAAAATTCTGGTATTTTATTAGGGACCGTAAAAGCTCTGTAAATCGAATCAAGTTTAACGGCACTACAATTGACAATCCCCAAACTATCGCGAAAAATTTCAACGACTATTTTCATAGTGTTTTTTCAACTTCTACCCTGCCTGTCTCAATTAGCATTGACGCTTCTGATTCAGATCCTAACCTCATTTCTTTCGATGGTGTCCTAAATTTACTGCTGCGATTAAAAGTTAAATCAACCCCTGGACCAGACAACATACCCAATGCATTTCTCCGGCGATATGCCGAAATATTGGCCAAGTACATTGTTGTGATCTTCCGAGCCTCAATAAGTTCAGCAACTTTACCCATCGATTGGAAATTGGCACGTGTTCTGCCCTTTGTGAAAAAGGGGGACCCAGAGTGCATACCAAACTACCGTCCCATTTCTATCACTTCCGCATGTTGCAAAATGCTAGAACATATAATTGCCACTCGTATAAACAGCTTCTTAGATGCTAACCACATTTTATCTCCCTTTCAGCATGGATTTAGAAAACGGTTTTCCACAGTCACCCAGTTGGTCTGAGTTATTCATCACATTGCTTCTATTTTAGACAAAGCTGGTCAGGTCGATGTACTGTTTTTAGATTTCAGTAAAGCATTCGACCGTGTTCCCCATAACAAGCTCATCGAGAAATTGCAGACTATAGGGCTTCCAAACTACCTAGTATCCTGGGTGTCTGCTTACCTGAACGGCCGGAAACAGTATGTCGACGTCTGTGGACAGACATCACCTCATCTCCCAGTAGATTCCGGCGTACCGCAGGGTAGTGTTCTAGGTCCGCTGCTGTTTATAATTTATTGCAATGATATTGTTAATGCTATTACTGATCCGGTTAAAATAAAACTTTTTGCAGACGACTGCATTATTTTCACAGATGTACAATCGCCAGATGACCAGGTTGCTCTCGACACTGCCCTTAACAATATTCTTTCGTGGTGTAACAAATGGGGCATGGTGCTCAATTTCGATAAATCTGTTTGCCTTCGAATTACTAACAAAAAAAATCCCCTTCAGTGTTCCTATTCCTCCAAAAGCCAACCCTTAAAAGAAGTCAGTCAATACAAATACCTAGGTATAACGAAAACGAATAAGTTGTCCTGGAATGCACACATTGCCGATGTTTCGTCATCGGCTTTCCGTAAACTGTGTCTTTTAAGGCACAAACTCAGAGACGCCCCGTCGCAAGTGAAACTATTAGCTTATAACACTTTAATACGTCCAAAGCTTGAATACGCTTGTATTGTATGGGATCCGCATACTAAGTCTAACATATATTCCCTCGAAAAGATTCAAAGACGAGCAGTGCGCTTTATTTACTCAAAGTATGGCCGTTGTACATCAGTTACGGAACTAATGTGAGATAACGAAATCCAGACGCTACAATCGCGGCGCCAGCTTCTCCGTCTAAAATTCTTGGACTCACTAATTAACAAAAACTTGGGCTAGACCCATCACATTACGTTACCCCAGTTTCGACCAGGCAAACTCGTCATTCTCATGTCCGATATGTCCGATCCTTAACTCCGTATTTTGCGCGGACAGATTTATTTAAGTTTTCCTTTTTTCCGAGAACTATAACAGAATGGAATAACTTGCCTTCTGATTTCCTCCAAACCTTCGATCTTGATGAACCCAATGTTTATTTCTGTGAATCTTGACCCCCCCCCCTCCCAATATTGCTTGATTTTTTTGATGTTTCTCTTCTACTCGCTCTTCTCCTACACAGATGTATTTTAGTCAAGCTGTGTTACTCATATACTGATCGCGTGCTTTCTTTGTTATGATGTTTTTCTTCCACTCGCTCTCCTCTTACACAGATGTATTTTAGTGAAGCTGTGTCACTCATGTACTGATATTGTGTTTGTGTTTGTGCCCCTCCTGCTTGGGCCTTTTTGGCCTGCAGTATTTCACAAATAAATAGATAAATAAATAAAATATGTGAATTTAAACGTGAGAGTGTCAGTCAGCGCCACTTGTAGCCATGGCGGCGAGTGTGGTACACTCTTTTTATGAGCCTGTATGGCGTCACGTAGCACGTGAACTTATTACGACCAATAGTCCCTCGTATACAACCTAACGGCACCAAGCCTGCCAGTACGAGACCCTCGTTAATGTATAAGGGAAAGAAGTGTATACATAAGGGCTCGTTTTTCCGTGTTTTGACACAGTAATAGTGAGATCTAACAGACAATAATGCCTAGGATTGTATAGGGGAAGTTATTAGAACCAGTGTAAAGTAAATAGGTTTTTAAATAAATAAATTTTTACCCACTTTTCTTTCTTCGTATTTACTTTACATTGGTTCTAAAATATATATATATATATATATATATATATATATATATATATATATATATATATATATATATATATATATGACCAATCGTGTGGTCGGCGGCGACGTCCATGAAAAGCATGCAACCGAGTATGCGGTTTAAGCGTTTGATCAGGCTATTTGTCTGCGGGTGGTACGCAGTAGTTTTGTGGTTGACAGAACGACATTATGTGGCAACGACTTCGACATTTTCCGACAGGAAGACACGGCCTCGATCGCTCAAAAGCTCCTGGGGTGAACTGTGACGCAATATGAAACAGTGTATGCAGCAGTAATGAGACAACATCGCGCGCAGTAGCCACAGAGAGGGAGGTGGATTCGGCGTATCGCGTCAGATAGTCTATACGGTGATGATGGCTCATCGGTTAATAGCCGATTTCAGAGGTAGCGGTCCATACAAATTGATACTCACACACTCAAACGGGCGGTCAAGGCAAGGTAACGGTTGTAGACCGGCTGGCGACATATGTGTTGATAGTTTACGGCGTTAGCCATCGAGGCAGGAGCGAACAAAGTTATGCACGTAGTGGTACATACCTCGTCATAAGTTGCGTTGTTGAACACGGTGGTAAGTTTTGGATACCCCAGAGTGCGCGCATTGCTGATCAGAGTGGAAGAACTAGCATATTTCCGACCTCAGAGTGTGGGTATCACGAGTGGCCGTTGCCGGCCGCCAAAGTCGTAATTGCGTCGATGCAGAAGGCCGTCACGTATGGCGAAAGCGTGAGCTTGACGACGCAAGGCGAGAGTGGATGCACTTTTGGACGTATCAGAGAGCAAGTCAATCAGCGGGGCGATCCAATGATCTTTGCGCTGTTCGGTAGCGATGAACATCGATGACAGAAATAGCAATGAAGCATACTGAGCAGGAGGCAATTCTCGTCAGGCAGAGGAGAGCACCAGAGGGCGTCGGCGTCAGCATGCATGCGTCCGTTGTGGTACAGCACGTGCATGTCGTAGTCTCGCAGGCGAAGAGCCCAGCGGGCGAGACGGCCTGAGGGTTCCTTCGATGACGACAGCCAGCATAGTGCATGATGATCGGCGACGACATCAAATGGGCGACCATAGAAATAAGGCCGAAACTTTAAGGGCCAAGGCGATCACCAGACTCTCTTTTTTCGTAATGGTGTAATTTGTCTCAACTATCGTGAACGTATGGCTTGCGTATGCCATGACATATCCGGGGAATCCGGGTTTGCACTGCACCAGGACAGCGCCGAGGCCTGCACCACTGGCGTCCGTGTAGACCTCCGTTGAAGCCGTATGGTCGTATTATGGGAGGGCACGTCAACAAATGGCGGATCGTCGCGAACGCGTCGTCACACTCAGATAGCCACGAATTGAGGGGCCCGTTACTTCGAAGAAGCTTCGTCAGCGGTTATATGGTAGTGGCAAAGTTTCATATGAATCGCCAAAGTACAAACACAGGCCAACAAAGCTGCTCAGTTTTTTGACGCACGCAGGTTTGGGAAATTTAGTCACGGCCTGGCCGGATCGGGCAGAATTCCGTCTTTGGACACGACTTGTGAGCTACCGTGCTGCAAATCGGCACTCCTTCAGATTTAGTTGGAGGCCGGCGTTGCTCACACATGTGAAAACTCCTTTCAAAGGCTACACATGCGTGGAGAAATCCGGTTCGGAAACGACGATGTCGTGCAGATAACACAAACACGTACCCGATTTCAAGTTACGCAGAATGGTGTCCATGCATGCGCTCAAAGGTCGCGGGTGCATTATACAGACCAAGCGGCATGACGTTAAACTCATACCTAAGCCATCGGGTGTGACAAAGGCCGTATTCCGTCGAGCATCGGCAGCCATGGGTGCTTGCCAGTACCCCGATCGCAAATCGAATGAAGAAAAGAATTCGGCTCTGCGAAGGCTGTCAATCGCGTCGTCAATGCTCGGCAGTGGATAAACATCCTTGCGAGTGATCTTATCGAGTCGTCGGTAGTCCCCACAGAACCGCACAAAACCGTCCTTGGCAACGAGAACAACAAAAGACACCGATGGGCAGTCCGTGGGCAGAATTACGTCATGTCAGAGCATATTATCAACTTGCTGATTTCTTGATTGATTGATTGATTGATATGTGGGGTTCAGCGTCCCAAAACCACCATATGATTATGAGAGACGCTGTAGTGGAGGGCTCCGGAAATTCCGAACACCTGGTGTTCTGTAACGTGCACCCAAATCTGAACACACGGGCCTACAACATTTCCGCCTCCATCGGAAATACAGCAGCCGCTACTGCCGGGATCTGAACCCACGACCTGCAGGTCAGCAGCCGAGTACCTTAGCCACTAGACCACCGTGGCGAGGCTTGCTGAGTTCTTACCGACGTTCCGCAGGAGACACGTGATATGAACTATATATATATATATATATATATATATATATATATATATATATATATATATATATATATATATATATATATATATATATATAACAAGAGGCATGCTCAGCCAGCTGGGTGCGACTGGGGGAAGACTTGTCCTCAACGTGAGGCAAAGCTATAGTCACAAGAAGAAAGGGTATGGCACCACACATTCAACGCTTCTCGCACAACTATAAGAGAACAGCACAGTGATCAACGTGCTTTTTTCAGCACAGAACAAACTAGGTATAGTGTATGCCGGAAAACTAACCTAAGTGTCGTGGCGAAGCATAATCGTGGAAAACAGCACACCCACAGATACGTGCATTGCCGTAAGGCTTTGCATACTAGATTCCATTAAGTTGTGGACACAGATCCATAGAGCTAGGGCAAACAGGTACATGTATAAACGACAGGTTGCGTGAGTACATAGCTAGCTACTAGGTGACACCGCATGATGGTTTGCTATCCCCGCATTGGAACTAATGCAAATGCAGGGCGTGCTTCGAAAACACCGTCTTCTTAGGTGAAAATGGGTTCGAGAGAATACTGTTAATTGAAGATGCTGCCGATATAGCTGGTAGATTCTGCGTCAACAGTCCGTCTACTGCGCGATCAAGAAACCTGAGCGTGAGCTGAAGTGCGAAGCTATTGAATTTCTAGTTTTTATTTGATACTGTTTGCGATGCGTGGTTAGCGACTCCAAATAGCTGGTGAACTGCTGATTATGCTCTTCCACATGCTATTTCTACCAGAGTGCGAAAGTGGGAAAGCGTGACGTGGTGCCCGATAATAAAACAATTGTTGGAATTGCATCACTGTGCGCGTCTTCCTGTGCCTTTCTTGTGTACTGTTTTTTTGAGCTACCACAGCAATAAAAATGTTTGTAAAATATTTAATCACCTTTAATCTAGCAAGTCGTTCTCCTTTTTTTAGCCTATTTTAGAGCCCCACTCGCAAAGCAATTTAAAAAAAAACGCTTGCAAAAATGTAAGATCGAAGACCACTTGAAGTCCGTATATTGTTAAAATATATTAAATATAGAGGCTCATCAATGAGCATGGGTTGCCCGAGTTTTGCATTACATAGGAGTACTTTACATGGAAAACACGGTACAGTGCCTTAATGAACAGTTAGCGGCAGTGCACGCGTTTCAAGGAATGCTATACCAGTGTGGCAGCTATGCAACAGAGTATCGCAAGTACGACACGGACTAATATAAGCAATCGTGCAGTTTCTTTAAAAGAAATTTTAGTGACTAGTGGGACCTCCTAATGCTATAGGTTTTCGTCCATCTAAACACTTCAGACATCATAAAAAATAATAATAAAATTAAGGCGTGAAACACGAACTCTAGCTTACAACAGAAACGCGGCGTTTTTATAGTCTTGTTCTTTGTCTCTACTTGTGTCCGCGCTTGCATGCCTTCATTTCTTTTATAATGAATCTTTACCAACAAGGTCATATTTCTGCCGTCCTTAGCTTGAAGCTTCATTCACAATATGCAGTAGCCATTTGTAAGGCCTTAGTACCGACCATAGGTCGGCAAAAACGGGGAGCTCATTCGGGCTTACTCAAGAAGTGAATTATGCGTTTCGAGCTGACTCGGTCTCAAACTCATCAAAATTTTCTTCAAATTTAGGCCCAGACTCATTAAAATAATGTCCACCCGGACTCACTCAGACCCACGGCTCAATCTTTGAGCGCCTCTAAGTTGGTCCACACACGAGTGAATTTGCCGACATAGAGCACAGACTGGATGTTTTGAGATCAGCGAATTCGAAAGGGCTTGTTATATGAAAGGGAAAGGAGGGTCTATAAGAAATGGGAACAACGTATAATTGATTTACGCTGTACAGTCTGACCGGAGGCAACCATCTTCAACATTTGCGAAGCGACGCTTCTACCACTCTGCTCTATGCTTTATCCCCCCGCTCCCGCCGCCATTGTTTCACTTAACCAAAAATTGCATCTCAGAAAAGAGAAAGAGAGGCTGGAGGAAAACAAAACAAAAGAAGCAAGGAAAGAGCGAGAAGCCTTCTGTTTCTGCCGTTCTCTCGGGATGTGGCAACATTGCGGGCAGGAGGATGCGTTAAATCTGTTGCTCGTCATTTGGTTGTCCTGCACGTCTGAAGTTGCGTGGCGAGAGGGGCGAGCGTGCCCTGGGACGGGCCGGTGGCGAGAGCGGGACCAGTAGCAGCGCAACGGCCGCGCACATATGCTCACCAGAACGGCGGACGCTAGCAGCCGAGGAGGAGCATGGAGCATCGCAGAGGGCGCCGAGCAGCGCCACGGCCGCCCGACACACTTGCCGTCGCCGTCGGAGCTGCTGCCCGCTACTGACAGCACCTCTGCTGCCGCCTGTGACACCTAGACCACCACACCCGTCGGGTGCATCCTCTTCAGCGCGCGTCCCTTTCTGCGCGCAGCCGTGCGCCGTTACACCTGCGCCACCAAAGATGACGCTCTGCCTCGTGGGGTCAGTGCTTCCTCTCCTGCTGCTCGCCAGAGGCACGTCTTCCAGGGTGAGTCCAAGAATGACTGCCATGCGTCTTGCAGGAACGGATATTTCTTTGGTTTTACTTCGCCTGGAACGAGGGCTGCCGCTCAAAAACTAGTCTGCATGTAGAGCTGCTTGCGAGAACTTGTGCCCTGAATCCCGGGAAAAACAAAAGCGAATACCACGATTGACAGAATGTAAGCGAGCGTTCCCTAAAAATGTCCAGCTTTATTTCAAGCCACAAGACATTACTGCGTGATTATAATTCATAAATCGAGGACGTTGTGGCTCACGTTTTCCCGCAGTGTAATTAAAACGCATTGGTCGACATTTTACACCAAAGGAGCTGAAAGCGAAAATGTTGCTCAGTTATCAAGCGGTTTAGAAGACAGCAGACGCAGCATAGCACAAGATTGACAAAATTCTATGAGTGAAGGCCTGTGATATATTGGTAGCGCGCCAAGAATGCCTCTGGACGCTGCAGGAAAGAATGGTAGCCTAAGCGAGATACCTGCAGGGAGAGAGATACGCACATGTATAGAAAACAGCACTATTTCGTCCTATTCTTTTTTCTACTCCATTTGGTTTTACATGCCTATTGACATCCAGGTGTAATGGCTAACAAATAACCCAGTATAGGGCATCAGATTAATCACCCACGCAAGCATAGAAACGCTTTTCTTTTATTCACGTAACTCTTCAAGCGCTTGATAGGTGTCTACATATGACTTTTTCTAGTTTTCTGACTTCTACCTGCGTCGCACCAGATGCTGGAACTATACTTTCGATAACTAACTTGCATTGTGTGTCAGAATGAATACTTTCGTTCTCCAGAAATAGAGAGAGAAGGTAGTGGAGATTTCGTCAAACTCTGTCCATTCAGATAACTTCAAGCAGAGAAAGAGAAAAAGAATAAAGTACGCAAAAAAAGTTCTTTAGATTTGGCGAATTCTCAAAGGTGCTCTGCTTCTAAGGCCAAGTCTTCTCTGTATTTGCCACAGTGCTTTCATATTGGACGGTGAAACACGTGCGCGCATTTCCGTACCTGTCCTACAAAGTAGAGAAACAGCTGAACTGCGACAGCGTGGCCTTGTGTACTGATTCACTGACGCAATATTCCAGCGCAAAAGAAATAGGGGACGAATGAATGAGGGCGTGAGCAGAGGGGCCAGGGCAGACGCAACACTGCCCTTGCCCCTCTTCTGGCGTACGCGCTCTCTATAAGTCGTCCAAAACGTGTCGAGAAGTATACCGCCGCCGTCACGCGACAAGTGTGCCCTCTTCGGTTCGCAGGTTCCACACCTGGTCGCGCATTGGCGTCTGCTCTTTACTTGATTGCTATCTTGTACAGTACGATCCGACCGACCGACACTCTACCTCCACGTCTCGCCTTCGAATGAGTTTGTTCAGAGTTACGGTGACAGCCCTGTTTTATAGCAGTTGTCCTTTAAAAAAAAAAGGCTACGCGTATTGTTGAAGAGAAAGGAGAATAGGTAGGGTTATGGGCGTGATGAATTATTTCGTTTTTACTAAAGTGTATATATTCTATAGCGCGATAGCACCGAATACTGTAAAAAAGGGGTTGCCTTGATAATCTTTCCGTTGGTAAGCTTTATTGGAGCTCGTGATCAAAGGTATTTCAGCAATGTCTAATAGCTGCAGGTGAAATGACCCTCAAATAATAGAATAATATGGGAACAAAAGCGCTGACGCACTCTACCTTTTTGCATGATGAATTATACAGAATGAATGAGTCGGGTCGGACTTGTATACAGATGCCTAGCTTCAACCTATTGCACAAACAAGCAAACTTGCAAACATATAGTGTATGATGCACTCCGCATACGCCTTGTAAAATAGCGCGAAAAAGCCCGTGGACAAAGCAAGAAGATAACACAAGCTCTTTACTTTCAAGTGACGTTTATTATTTCGCAAAGAGAACATGTATACATGGAAATAAGTGATCATGCACAATGAGTCCGTCCAACAACATGACAATATATTCAGCAGTTTCACTTCATCTTTTCACAGCCCTGAGGCCAGTAAACCTACTTTCTTGTCAGATAGCGTTTGCGTTGTCTTCTTTTTGCTGTGTGCACGTGTTTGTCTGCGCTATTTTACAATATATACAGTCCGATCCATTTCAAAGTTGGGTGGTTTATATATATATATATATATATATATATATATATATATATATATATATATATATATATATATATATATATATATATATATATATATATATATATATATATATATATAATCGGCATCTGACGATTCAATGTAACCACGAACACATTTTTTAACCTGACGCACACGAATTATACTCGTGAACGTTGGTGAGTCTCAAGCCACGTTTTATGCTTACAGACAAAAGTTTTAAATGCAAAGCATTTCTTAGCAAACTTCGGCGACTTTGAGCCTGCCTGCCTGCCTGCCTGCCTGCCTGCCTGCCTGCCTGCCTGCCTGCCTGCCTGCCTGCCTGCCTGCCTGCCTGCCTATCTATCTATCTATCTATCTATCTATCTATCTATCTATCTATCTATCTATCTATCTATCTATCTATCTATCTATCTATCTATCTATCTATCTATCTATCTATCTATCTATCTATCTATCTATCTATCTATCTATCTATCTATCTATCTATCTATCTATCTAGCCGCCTACGACTTTTAGTTCTCCTGGCCGTTCCGATAATGGTATCGATACCAAACTTGGTATGGCGTAACATAACTATATGACGAGCATATTTGACCAGTCATAACATGAAAATCATGACGTATATGTCATGATTGTCATGATTCAAATTTCATGGTTTTGCTGTACTTGTAGTGGTTTCGTTCACAAGACATTTTGCAAAACTGGTATGGTATGACATGATTGCATGACGAACACAAGCGACAAGCATTAACATGAAAATCATGACATACGTGTCATGTAACAACATGATTACATGCCACGCTCATGACGCACTCACGGCCGTTTCGCTAGCGTCACATATACCAAATTTGGTATTACGGTACATGAACGGATGATGAAGGTATGTGACTGGTGCAACCATAATAATCATGAGATGCGCACCATGTAACATTATGTCTACATGCCACGCTCATGATGCACTGGTGGCCGTTTCACTAGCTTCACTTATATCAAATTCGGTATTACAGGACGTGAATGGATGACGAGGATACGATACTGGTGCAAACATGATAATCATGACATGCGTGTCATGTAAACCATGACTACATGCTACACTCATAGCGCGGTCGCGGCTGTTTCGCTAGCTCCACGTTTACCAATTTTGGTATCATGTGACGTGAAGAGACCAAGATAATACAGACACGTCCAAACATGATAATCATGACAGAAAAGTCATTTACGGCATGACTGACGTCGGCCACGTAACGTTTTGCTGATTTTAAAGTGACATATCAACCTTCCTCCTTCGTGCTTCGCATATTATTAATTCCCACTCTACATGGGATCTGCCTTTTTTTCGTGTCGTTTAAATGCCAGCTTTTAGAAATATATTCTGTGGTTTATGTTTTCACGCGGATGTCGTTATTCTCTGTACCCGCCTGCCGTCTCAGTATTTAGAGGAAACACGCAATGTATCACTTCATCTCTGCACGCCTGACGGCCTCATCGCGCATGTGCGACATGACCGATAGCGAACGAACGCAGGAAAATGGACTGAACGTGGTGCTCGGCTGAAATGAAAGGCCATGCCGAACGCGGTCCGCTGTGTAATTACCGCGCCCGACTTGTGTTTAACAGCTATAACGCCGGGATGTGAAGAAGACATCTATCGATTGCCGTCATGGTGACAGCTGCGAATAGGTCCACGCACTGCTGAGTGAACGGTAGCTGTCGCCGTTGGTTACATCTGTCCAGGGAGACGATCAGTGACGCGCATTTCAGCGCCATGAACACTTGCGAAGAGATTGCTGCTTCGTGCAAACGCATGCCACTTCGGTGAGCTGTATAGTCAGAAGCGTACCTGCAGGTTTTCATTCCGGCTACGCTTCTGATTTTTACATCTACTACGCCAAAGTTGCTAGGCCACGCTGCCTTAAGAATACATGCGATAGTGGCCTGGTAACTTTTGACAGACCCTGTAGGTGCTTGCGTGTGTGCACGCATGGGCGCATGTACAAATATACGCGTACAAGCCGCAAAGGTTCTGGTGAGGGAGGCAATGCGGCGTCGGTTCCCCCCGTCACCACACTTTTCTTTTAGCTAAACCCATGGCTGCAGTGTTTTTTTTTAAGAAAGTGACTATGCACAAGACCACTTTTTTTTTACTCGCATATTTATTTTTAGGTATACATACGAGCGCGCATGCATGTGGGAAGCACTCCATGATTGGCCCACACCTAAACAGCAGTGGTAAAAACCTAAAAAAACCTACCTCTCCCTTTCGTATCCTTGAGGGATCATTAAGTTTTCTCGTGTTCGCAGAACAAGGCCCTATTTGTACACCCCTTATGTCTTTTGGGTATGACCCTGATTGCAGCTCATAGCGTATTTTGACCAGGATGTAGTGTGTGTCGCTACTGGTCTTGTTTGAATGAACGGTGACCTCGGCTACTCAATTTCTTCTCTCTCTCTCTCTCTCTCTCTCACACACACACACAGAGAGAGAGAAAGAGAAAGAGAGAGAAAGAGAAAGAGAGAGAAAGAGAGAGAAAGAGAAAGATTTGGTTGTCCCAAAACAAAATTTAATATGCAGATTAATAACATAGCAACCTCAAACAAATGAAGAAGAGGCAATGGACAGTTCATTTAAAAGAGTTCGCTTTGTATCCGCAGACAGTTTATTTGCGAATTTCTGTCCAAGTTATGCCCACAGTATACATGTCACCTTTATCTGCACATGGCTGCTCACTCTTTCTTCTTCTGCACTCAAATTTAGCGGAGGTATTTCCGGGTAATCGCTTCCGTAGATTATACCATCACTCTCGCCATATATCGTGAGGCTCGGCCCTGTATACACCTCAACGCACATGGCTGGCAGGCATTGTGCCACTGTACTGCACTAAAAACTAAAATAAAGAAGTAGTCATTTGACAATTTTTCGTGAGCCCTGAATCTCCCCAGAAAGACACGTCAACTCTTTTTGGAGATCATTGTACTCCTTCCCGAGAGTCTTGTGACGCAGAAAGAAGTTAAGGTGCCTCTTTTAAAAGAGTCATTAAGCGGCAAGCCCGTACTCACCGGAAATAATAACCTACTCCTTAGTTTTTTTTCTTCTTAGGATGAAAGATAGCTATCTTTGCACGCACACGCTGACGCGTACATGAAAACTTGCTAAATGCATTACCTAAGTGCAATGCCCCGGTTCGCCCGCTTTTAGTTTCTCGGTGAGCTCTACATTCAACATACTTGTATTTGACGTGGTGCTTGTTGCACAATACAGAACCGTACGGTTAATCGCAGCCCATCAAAATGTCCGCTGTCGCAGCAGTCGATACAGCCTCAAGAGACAACTGCCCAACACCGTCACCACCATTAGAATAAGCTGCGTGAGTTTCAGTGAGTTGCTGGCCCGCGTCATATAAATACTACGCGGACCTTTCTGTCGCAATGGGCTAAAGTCGCCGGAGTCCATGGCCGGAATCTGTCGCAGTGGACTAAAGTTCATTGCGACAGATTTCAGCCACACCGACGACTGCAATCGCGATGAAAGCAATAGGCGCTGGGAGGATTCTTTTGGCCGGATTTATTGAACTGAATTTAGTGCAACACATATGTCTCAGTGTGCACGAGCTGCATTGCCTTGAGCACATATGATCACAGAAATGTTCTATGGTGCGGTTATTGAGACGAACCAGTGCACCTTTTCTCTCGCTACATATAAAAAGTTGATAACATTGCACTCGCCGCAATGTTCCATTGGATGGTGCTTGGCGGAGTGACCTAAAGATCGCAGGGTCGAATCCCGGCCGGAGCGGCCGCATTTTGATGGCGACAAAATGCTCAAGGCGTTAAAAAAAAACCCGGGTAGTCCAAATTTCCGGAACCCTCCACCGCAGCGTCTGCAAATATTAATCTCGTAGTTCTGCCATTATTATTATTATTATTATTATTATTATTATTGATAACATGTCAAAAAGCAATAAGAACAGATAAAGTGCTGGCGATACGTGTGATAAAAACTAAACACGAGAGAAAGTGTCTAAGCACTTGACTAATTCGACGCACGTATTCCTGCCACTTACGTATGCAACGTTGTTGCCGTGAGTATATAGAGGCCGTATTTAAATAAGGTGATAAAAATGCTCTCGAGAAAAATGGAACATTTGGTTCGTTTATTGCCCCAAACTCTTTCTTTGGTTTAACCTTGTAGCGACGCCTCAGGTCAGTTGGCCTTCCGTTTCAGTGCGCAATGAAAATCGTATACGGTGTCCCCGAAACATACGCTCTGGTGTCGCCACTGGCTGGGTGTACACCGTAAGGTCAGAACGAACACGAATGTCGCAGTACCAGAGATCGTTCTTGTTCTACAATGCATTGAAGCTAATCATACACGACAGAGAGAGAGAGAGAGAAAGAAAAAGAAAACACTCCACTGTATCTCCTTCGAAAGATGGAAGCCTGCCCTGAAGCTGTGGTTCGCACAAGGGCGTGGAAAGTTACTTCGCGCAAGGACTGCATGACGCACCACGGCAAAACAAGGGCACGTTCCAGACGCTGGTTGTAATTAAGCGAGTCTGTTATCTGTTCATGAATACTAAATGCGCCCATTTGACACCGCCATGGCTTGTCGTACACTCCGCTTGAAACGTCCGTCTTGCACCAGACAGCCTTGCTTTCTAGGGAGCCCATGGACCGAGAAACAGCTTGCGTCTGGGATACCTTCTACGAGATTGTGGCCTCGTTAGCCGCGAAATACGACTACGTATACTGACGAAGGAACGACAAAAGACCTTAAAAGCAGCAATACGTGCGAATACAGCGCAAAGTGTTAAAAGTTGGCTCTACGATCGCTGGCTTCATTTTGCGCCTATACAAAACGACCTTTGCCGATGCAGTTTTTCTGGGAATCAGGCATGGGTTAATTATTTTATAGTTACCTCCCCAGCTATTAAAAGTACTGTCGCATTTCAGTCTGCTGCTAAAGTCGGCTGGCGTGTTGTCCTTCTGCAATGACGGCTGCGTTTTGGATGAGTTATACGTTCGGAAATGGAATACCTCCCGAACATTGCAAAAACAGCTCGTGGTCAGCAACTTTGCTATATTGCACCATAAAGCGGTAAGCAAGAATCAACTGAATAAACAAATTACAGTCAGACTTCTGGAGATTCCGCGGAAGAACAAGCTCGTTCCTGCGCTCCGTGAGAGTGCGGAAGTGTGCGTCCGCGAGAACAGGTACATCCCGAGCCCATTGTAGTCACAACAGGTGAGCGCAGGGTGATCCGACGCACGCTGATGCCTACGTCACCGTGACTCGGGCTTGAGTCCGAGCCTTCGCAAATGTACTTTTTTGTGTGTGCACCGGGCGATATAACTGAAGTCGATGCAGCTCGGCTTCGTATATTCGGCGCACGAAAAAAAAATCACGGCATATCCACGGAATGAATGATGATGAGTGGGGCAAAGCGTCCATCAATTCGTCCGTCCGTACGTGCGCCCGTTCATGCGTCTGTCCGCCCGTGCGTTCCATGTGCGTTCCATCTGTCCATGCGTCCGTCCATCTAGTGAACACTTCAAGTACCGTCCTCTCGCTGCTTCTTATCATACATTCATCATATACAAGTACCACCAACCAGCGGACAATCCAAGGAATAAACGAGAGTATGTACCACATATCTGCTGTCAGCGCTTTGTCAACACCAAGAGCGTGATAACGAAGCCGTCCTACGTTTTTCGTAATATGTGTACATGCGGATATGTGCCACATATTACGCACTACGGGGACGTACAAGCCACGCCATAGGGAGCCTCGCCCTTAAAAATAATTACCGACATCTTCCCAAAGTGAACCCTGATGGGATGCGAAGCAGCAGCATTGCGCACGGGTGGTCTCATGGGTTGAACGGCGCTAACGCGGGTGCTGTGGTGGGCGCTGGAAGATTCATTTGAAGCGATGGCTGGCGGCAGCTGTGACCGAAGCTACCTTGGAGGAACTCTCGTCGGAAGCGGGCGTCAGCCCCGGCGTTGCTGGTGGCGTCGCGGACGGGTCTCGCCACGCGCGGACGTGATCGGCGTTGCGGCGGCGAGTTGCCTTCGGATCGGCCGGCGGAGCCTGGCGCTTGCGAGCGGGCGCTTCGGCGGAAGGTGCGCGGCGCTTTCGAGACGTTGCCGAAGTGATGATATGTGGGGTTTAACGTCCCAAAACCACCATATGGTTATTATAGACGCCGTAGTGGAGGGCTCCGGAAATTTCGACCACCTGGGGTTCTTTAACGTGCACCCAAATCTGAGCACACGGGCCTACAGCATTTCTGCCTCCATCAATAATGCAGCCGCCGCCGCCGGGATTCGAACCCGCGACGTGCGGGTTAGCAGCCGAATACCTTAGCCATTAGACCACCGTGGCGGGGCACGTTGCCGAAGTCGAGGATTCGCCGGCATCGGCCTTCAGCTGTGGCTGCTTAAGGCCGCTCGGCTTCCTTTGCTCGCGTCTGGTCGGTGTTCCCCGCGCGCCGCCTCTATTCTCGAACGCGATCGGCGTGCTTGACTCGCATCTCATTGCTGTCGTTGGTCTTCCGCTGCCGACGCTTGCGTTCGGCTT
Source organism: Rhipicephalus microplus (assembly GCF_043290135.1). Taxonomy (NCBI): domain Eukaryota; kingdom Metazoa; phylum Arthropoda; class Arachnida; order Ixodida; family Ixodidae; genus Rhipicephalus; species Rhipicephalus microplus. The sequence goes on from NC_134710.1 coordinate 249,836,225, forward strand.
CCCTGGCTCGCGCATAATCGGTGTTGCAGGCACCACGTCACCATTCGCGAACGCGATCGGCTCTGCTAAAGGCGCGTTCCCACTTGGCCTCGAAGAGAGCGAAACCGGCGAAACTCTCCGGAAACTGGCTTGTTTCGCTGCCCAAGCGGTCGGAAAACCACGCCACGCGTCCGGCGCGCAAAAATCGGTCCGAGCGCGATTTTCCCGCCACGCGAAACCGGATCCGGTTTCCGCTTCACAGGCTTGGCTGCACTAGATCAAACCGCGTGACCCAACCAGCCGGCCGCAGATTCAACATGGCGACACAGGCGTCAGTGGTGGCTCACATCGGCTCAAACAGAAAATCACCCGTGCGGCACTACGAAGCTCGTTGGTCTCAACGAGGACGTGCTCATCGAGAGCCTGACTTGGATTATGATCGCCGAGAACTCTGAAAGTAGACGGTGCAGCGGCAGCGAGTTGGCATGCCCCAGCGTGTCTCGCGCTTGTGTACAGCCAGCTGAATGCACCGCCGCCGCTGCCGGAGTGTTCGCTTTTGTAGATTCTGCGGGCTTATCTCCCAAAACAACGTTTGAAAAGGTGCGAGCTGTTTCTTTTTACTACTTTGCGTGCATAACTAGAATTAGGTACGAACTTTAGTTCCCAGAAAGCAGGCGAAATCAAATTATTTGTCAAGATATCGACGGCGGTGGCGGCGGCGGCGGGATGGGGCACAGCTAATGTGAACATCTTTGACGCGCGCGGTTGGGGTTTTCCGGCCGTTCTGGCGCTTTCGTTTGTTTTTTTTTTCAACCCTCAAGTGTGTACGTGCCATAACTCTCGCAACGCCGGCGACGACCGGGTTAGGCCAAATCACTTCGGCGCATGTTTCGGTGGGTGAAGGAGCTTCGCTTTGCGAAAGAGTGTTCACTCAACGTGCGCTCAAACGTTGCAAGTGGTGGAGAGGGTGAAGCGAGAGGAAGGTGACACGTGGTGAGCGTGCGGCCGGCGAGGGAGAGAGTGACGTTGCCACGCACTGCGAGGGAAGGCGTGACCTACTTGGCACCGCCCAACACCTGCGGCGAGGGGTGCGCGGTGCGGCGCGTTGGTACGGAGACACGGACAGACAGCGTTACATGTCAAAGAGCTGATCTAAAAAGAAAACTGGTGAAAAAATAATACAAAAAAGACGTAGCACTAGTTCTGACTTTCAACTGTTTATTGACAGGAAGCATAAGAATTTTTTTGTATGCACAAAGTCCCACTCTGATATTGTTGCGAGATAGTTAACATTCCCGATTTCCTAATGCACATCGCTGCAAATGTTTCTCACGTCTATATAAATGAAATTGAATTTCAGTGGTCGTGATTGAAGAATTTTCACCCGGTTACGTTGGCGAAGCTTCGTATGACGAAGAGCTTTCAATAACTCCTGAAATATACTGCCAATGACAAGTCGTTAGCTAAAGTTTCCAGCACCCACTTTCAGACACACCAAGTCGTCCCATTCTAAAAACAAAAATGAAGAACACTTTGTAAATTTCAGAGTGTGTTCGGCTAGAGCCTGTGGCCATTCGCCTGACCATGCCCCGTCTTTTTTTTCTTTTTTGAGTGCATTTGTATGGTTTGGTATAGCTTTTTGTATCGGGGAAATCGACATCTTTGGGGCGTTTCTCCTAACCGCTTGCCATGTGAAATCATAACCGGGATGCTTGATAGCCATCCGACTAACTCGACTGCTGTAACGAGACGTCTGACGAAGGAGCGAATGGCAGCTCCTCCCAATGAACCACGGCACACCTGTCTTTCCCCCTTCAAAGACAGTCGCATTACTTGGTTTACGCTGACATCGCAAGTACTGTTTGTCAGCGAATATAAGCACTACACATGTTAATAATTAAAGCTTTGACGTTACTGTCAATATTATTATGAGTGGCTGTACAGCAAAGTTAAAAAACCAAAAAAATTTACCCGTACGTTCTTGTTTTCAAAATGAAACTAGCGACACAATATGTCAAGGCACGGACAGAGAGAGGGACGAATGGATAGACCGACAGGCATGAGCACAAACCTTTTAAGGTTTTCGCTTTTACATACTCACGTGGCATTTACAAAAGCTCTTTCGCTATAAAACCGTAATAAAACTTAAAAGTAACAATGTAATTAACAGGTGACTGCTTTAAAAGGCCAGCAGACAACCTGTCAAGTGTTGAATAGTAAACATTTTTATGAATAAACTCTGAAAGCTTTGGCAATTGGAGGCTGGCGCGGCTGGCTAATCTAAAGCGTTTTTTTTTTACACTTTTGTGAAAGACAGTGCTGTAGGACTCAGAAGTATGAGAAGAAAAATGGAATAAAGAATGATGCAGAAAGGAAAGACGTTGAATGTGGGTTTGTGCGCACCAGGAATCACGCCATTATAGGCAAAGGCGATCTTACTCGTTTATACAAAAGCATGAAAAAAAAAATCTAAGTGCCCTAGAACGGGCCAACAGGCACCAAACTCCCACACGCACAAAATAAGGCAATAATTCAGTCCACGTAGCGGTAAACGAAAATCTTCCCCGCGGCTTTCACTCGACTAGCATGGTACTCGCGCTACTCCGAGCCTTTCTTTCTTTCTTTCCTTCCTTCTTTCTTTCTTTCTCGTCATGTTTTATTGCGGGTCCTTCAATCCAACGTGAGGCGGAGGAACGAGTGAGCCACTGTATATACACGGTGGCATGCGCGGAATCCGAGTATGGGCGCACATTGCAAGACCCTGTCGGGCGTGTTTCCTGTATGCATGAACAAGCACGACAGAAGAAAGTCGAGCGCTGCCGCGACAGCGACCGCCTGGTGTGTGCGCGCACTGCTTCTGCATAAACCCGCGCGCCAGTCGCGAGTTGCCTTGACGCGCACCCGCGTCTCCGATACGTTGCTGCCAGCGCCGCTACTCGTTCCCTGCCATGGGTGCAAATGTAGATCGTGCTCCCTCCTTGTACGCAGTAGCATTGAGCAACCCCCTTTCAGCTCAACAGACTGCACTGAGAGAAAATTTTTTATCGTGGCCTTACGCAAAACTACACGTTACCTCGCGACCAGGGCCGGATGCATCGCTTGCTACCGGTGTTCTGTGGATGTCTTTGCTAGCACGTTCGATGAGTAGCGCGCGAGAGAGGGAAACTTCACGAAATGGACGACCTCTAGCTACACTTAGCTTTGCGTTAGCATGTCCTTGTTTGATGCATACACTCTATATACAGAGTTGGTTGAATCGGCTCCCAAGAGAGTCCCAGTTGTGCAGCCAAATGACGTCCTATAAGAAGGAGCGAAGCCCGGACGCTTTACTAGAATGGACCTCTCATTAGCATCATGTGAACGTTTCCACCTAAGGTCTGAGACTGAATCACATGCTTATCAGCGTCTAAGCTTTCGGGTTCGGCTGCTGACCCTAACGGACGACACGCGTTCGATTCCGGCAGTGGCAATAGCATTTCGATCCAGGCGAAACGTAGAGCCCGTGTATTTCACGATGTGATCGCACGTTAAAGAATCCCTGGTGGTCGACATTAACCGGAGCTCTCTACTTTCCTTAAAGTCATGTCGTGATTTTAGCACGTAAAACCCCAGCAATCTATTTCATTTATTGAGCTTTTTGGTTTAGCTATACCGATATCGTTGCAGAAATATCGAGATGTTCCGAGTACATCAGCTACACTCCATTTCTCTGTTGTGCGGCAAAATGAATAACAGCGAAAAAAAGAGAAGAAATATGCTCTGCCAAGGAAATTATGTATGCTCTTTGTAGAAATCTCTTGTACTGATTTCGCAATCATACTAGTGAAGCACACGTAAGCGTGACGCACAAGCAAGTTGCTATTTCTCTTGGATGCGCTCTAATTATATACGTTGTCACACAACACAGACCTTGCGCTAATCGGCAAACGAATTCAGCGAAGTTTAAGCCAGCAGGCCGACACAGATAACCACGAAAACGCCTCCATTGCGCAAGTTGTCCGAATTATATGCGCTGAATATTTTCGGCGCTCATCTTGAGCAACAGGTGGTACTTTGTGTATATTGTTTAAAGAGGCCCTGAAACACTTTTCGAGTAACCATGGAACTAATTCACTGGAAATGCGTATTGACTCACAAACTCAACGCCGCAAATTTTTTTTAATAATTCGTCCAGTACGAGTGGAGTTACAAATATCTGTCACACGCGCAATCGCATTCTATTTTTCCTCGCCCCGACAAAAGTGCTGGAAGCTAAGCAGGGAGGGATAGGAGGGGCAAACAAAAAACGTCACGCGCGCCTCGTGATCTTGATCATTTTTTTTCTTTTTTTCTTCGAATACGTAATATTTTCAGAAAAGTGCAGTCGCGCGCGCATGCGTGGACAAGTGACGGCCTCCCGCGGCGATCTCTGCAACAACCGAGCGCGCCATGTTCGAATCAGTCAATGACTGAGAGATAGGTAATCTACGTGTGATTTTTGGTAATTTTCCGTCATTTGTAGAGGAAAGAGAAAGGAATTTTCAGATGACTTTGATCATTTATTGTGAATTCCAGGCCGGGTGCTGCGCTGTAATATTTGCCTCGCGTGTTCTCGGAAGCCTCTGCTACTGATCGGCAGCGTTTTCTGATCATGCTCAAAAAGTGTTGCAGGGCCCCTTTAATGATCGTTCACGCTAAATTTTTAGCATATTGCTTTTTAACCCAAAGATAAGTAAGAAGTCTATGCCTGTTTGCGAACTGTTAGCGTTGGTGAGACTAGGAAAAAGCTCTTCAATCCCTCAAGAGGAAGGTATACAACAGCAGTATCTTGCCGCTAGTTATCTGCGGAGCAGAAACCTTGAGGCTTACAAAGGGGGTTCAACTTTAAATGAGGATGACGCAGCGAACAATGGAAAGAAAGATGATAGGCGTAACCTTAATATACAGGAAAAGAGCAGAGCAGGCCAGAGAACAAACAGGTGTTAAAGACATCTTCGTGGAAGCCAAGATGAAGAAATGGACATGAGCTGGGTATGTAACCCGTAGGCAAGATAACCACTGGTCATTATGAGTGACTGGCTGAACTACAAGTGAAGGCAAACGCGTGAAGGGTAGACAGGAAGTTAGTTCAGTCGATGAGATGATTGAGTTTACGGGCATAACGAGGCCGCACCAAGTACAGGACCAGGTTGATTGGCAGAACATGGCAGAGGCTTTTGCCCTGCAGTGGGCGTGATCGGGCTAATGATGGTGATGATGATCATGATGATGATGACCTCGGACACTTGAGTTGTCCATCACGGTAACGCTTCCTTGAAAAAGAAAATATATAACATTTTAGTTTAACACAGGATTTCACTACGGGGAGGCTTTCTCTGTCATTTTTATAGTACAGTCATTCGTACTTCTAGCAACACACAAAAACAGTTTCTATTGCCACACTACACGTCAGAAGCGGCCCTAGATGCCACTGTATGTTGCATGGCCTACAGATTTTGCGCATTTTCAGTAAAGTCAGAAAACTCTGTATAATTGCAAACTGGGGAAGAGAGAAAGGGTGGTGGAGTGACCATGGACGTTGATACGCTTATCCGTGCTCACAATTAGTGCACTTATAGGCACGTCTCTTGAGTTCTCTTCTACACCTTTACAATTTTGAATTTAAAGTACCCGTTCCTCAAAAAAAATGTTGGCCAACATATTAGAATATTTAAGCCAAACAACCCGTGGTGAAGTCAGAAGATTTCGAAGCTTCGAGTAACTAAATTAGTGTTAAGAGAGCAAATCACTTTCGTGAACTATGAGTTGAAAAAATTCGGACACGTGAGATATTACTGTTAGGGTTGAGCTCAGGGAAAAACAATGCAAAGCGTTCCGAGCTGTTTATACGGATGTCATCATTGGTCACATTCTGCACAGATAAGCAAATAGTGTTTCAGATGAATGTATGAAATTAAAAAAAATACTAAAAATGAAATTCAATTCTCGAAGTTTGCACGTTGAAATTGGGATATGACACGAGGAACACTATATGCATGTTCGAACAGTCAACATTCCGAATCGAATTAAATGTGAATATTTGTGAAAAATAAACGCCAAATATTGCACTTTTTTCACTGCTAAAAAAAGTTAAGCAAAGTTTGTGCTCAGTCATTTCGCTAATGCAATAATACCCCCCTCCCCTTTTACGAAGAAAACCTTACACGGGCACCTGCTGAAGTGGGGTCACACGGCCATGACGAAGACACGAGGCAGACGAAGACGGTCGGCCGACGAGTCACCCGCCGACGAAGTCGCCAGACCACCTGGTCACACTAGGCAGACGACGACGATGACGTCACGAAAGGCAGCATGTTGTCGTAGTGTAACAGGATCGCAAACTGAAAAATCCAGCAAAACGCATCGGCAGACTTGTATTCGGCAGGTCGTTGAGAGATGGGTGGTCGAGCGAAAATTTGCCCATGTCCTTGCTTCAAACGACCACGAAAGAGGTATTCTCGGGGGAGATAACAATGCTCCTTTTGAGACTTCCACGGCGTTTGAATGGGCATCTTGCACACCCCAGGGAAGTCTTTTCTTCACTTCTTTTTTTGTCTCCCCACCCCCGTCCCTCGACGCCGTAAGTTATGGCGGGGGCTGCGCCGCGTATTCGGAGAGGGAGAATGGCAGAGCAGGGAGCATGGCCGAAAATGAGGTACACGTGTGCAAGTTTAGTCGGTGTCTTCTTGTGTGCCTCCAGTGTGACTACAGAATTAGCCAACAAAAGGCTGTGAGCATGACGAGGCGCAGACGGAGTCTTCAAGAGAAAATCGGTGGACTGTTTGTGTCATTGCAGTGTACATAGGACGACAACAAGACAAAAACCACTCCCAAAGACAGTCGACAAACCAAAATGGATGTCGTGTTTTTCTAGTGTAAACGCGCCTGTTTCCGTCATGAGCAGCAATTGTAAGACTCGTCTCCGTAAGAAAGTGATGTTGTCTTGGGGAAGCCAGACACGTTTCGTGCAGTGAGTGGAGAACCATTGCGCTCAGTGGAGTGCGCACTGCAACTGTTACTTTCGGTGCTAAATTGTTTAGGGCAGATTACGCCGTTCCTCTGAATTCTACTCATGACGTTATCCGGGGATAAATTTTCTGAAAGAAAGTGGAGCCACTGTGAATGGCGCTGCTGGTGAACTTTCACTGTCTGCTTTTTGTGAGAAGCGTACGGGCTGCCAACAGACTATCGCAGTCGTCGATGACATAATTTTACTGGCCACGTTGATAGTTCAAGTGCATGTTGACGTTTGTGGTATCACAGCAGATAACTTTAACGTTATAGTTCACGCAATCCAGCTGAGCTATGCGAAGAAGGATGTGGTTGTACCGCATTACGTAATTTCTCCAAGTATAGTGGCAAATCCTTGGTATGGGTGGTCAACTCCTTTTTCGAACCGGTTGTACTGCCTGGTGGAATGAGGCTGGCTGCGTTTGAACTCGCGATGCCCAGAGCAACGTTAACATTGCAGTGATTAGCGACGACAGGAAAAAGGAAAGGGCGTCTGATGAGTTAATTGTCTCAGTGATAACATACTCATGGGTATGGTAAGTAGATATCGCCAGAGAAGAGACAAACGTTAGTTCAGATCCTCTCGAACCATGCATTCGTTTTTGATTTCACACTGAATAGCCGGCCGCGGAATTTCTGCACCCCCTTCACGAAATCGTCATCAGATTGATACTGGTTCCGCTCGTTCCATTTGCCAGAGACCATACAATGTATCTCCGTTTGAGCGTAAAGTTATTGCTGAGCAGGTGGAAGAAATGCTGGCCAACGAAATTGTCCAGGAGTCATCTAGCCCCTGCGAAGCACTGATCATACTTATAAAGAAGAAGGATGGTTCCTGGAAATTTTGAGTAGATTACCGGTGGATCAGCTCAGTCATGAAAAGGACGCATATCAGCTTCTCCGCATTGACTACGTTATCGTTTGTTTGAACTCTGCTTCATACTTTTCTTTTGTAGACTGAAGGTATGAATATTGGCGAATCCCCATGGACTCTGCCGATAAAAAAAAACGGCGTTTATAACTCCATATATATTATTTGAATTTAACATCTTGCTGTTTTGTCTATGTAACGCTCCAGCCACGTTTGAGCGCTTTATGGATACAGTTCTTCATGGTTTAAAATTAGAAACATGTATTTGCTACCTTTAATACGTAGTAGTATTTGACCGCGCGTTTGAAGAACACAATCGTCGACTTGATGTCGTTTTCACGAGCCTTGAAAAAGCATCTCCTACCTTGAAGTGCCATTTTGGTAATCGTGAAACTCTAATTCTTGAGCGTCTCGTAGACAAACACGGCGTTCGGCCTGATTTCCACAAAATCACCGTGGTCAGCACTTTCCCTCAAGCACGCTCGCTACGAGAACTTCGAAGTTTCTTGGGCCTGTGTTCGTACTTCCGGCGTTTCGTTCCTAGCTTCGCCGATGTTGCTGAGCCTCTCACTCATCTGCTAAACAAAAATGTACCATTCAAGTGGACAAAAGAGTGTGAGTCATAGTTTCCTCGGCTGAAGCTTCTACTTACTCTTGGGCCTATTCTTCGTCGTGTCGACGCATCAGCCCCAACTTAGATGCACAGTGACACCAGTGGAATCAGTATCGGGCAGTATTAGTTCATCGTCACGGCACCGCCGAACATGTTATTGCATACGCGAGCAGTTCTTTGAGTAAAGTTGAGCGCATTTACACTGTTACAGAGCAAGAATGTCTGGCAGCTGTCTTCGCCATCCGTGCACAAGTTTCGCCCGTACATCTAAGGCCGGTGATTCTTCATCGTCACAGACCACCACTCCCTTTGTTGGCTCAAGGGTTTACGAGATCCAACCGGTCGTCTTGCACGATGGGCGCTCCGTTTGCAAGATTATGACTGATGTTTGCTTCAAGAGTGACCGCCATCACGCGGACGCTGGCTGCCTATCGCGACTTTCCCTTCCCACGACTGAATGCGACGCCGACAATTCATACTACTGTTTGGCTACTCTTGGCTCACGGTTTCCAGATTGGAAGTGTTCCGTAGAGAACAACGTCAAGACCATAGTCTGGCTCCTTTTTTCTCATCTGCCGTCGATAAACCACATCAGTCCCCATTCGTCAAGCAGGATGACATTTTTTACACGTGAAGTTTTGCTGTGAAGCCTTGTTTTGGTTGCCCCCAAGTCTTTGCGACCCAACGTGCTGCAAGCTATGCACGACGATTCATCATCTGGGCGTATGGGGTTCGCCAAGACCTATCACCACACACTGCCACGTTTCTACTGGCCCCCCATGCGTCAGGCTACAGGTAAATACGTAGCCCGTTTTGAGTATTGCCAGAGTACAAGAGTCCAACAAGTGCGCCACAAGGTGATCACGTGTCTGAGTTCTTATTACGCTACATCATCCTCCGGCATGGGTACCCCGTGCCATCATCAGCGACCGAGGCCGGCAGTTCGTAGCCTACGTCGTGGAAGAGTTGCTTCGCCGGTCGGCTTCCTAGTTTCGTCACGCCAGTTCATACCATACACAGACCAACGGCCTGACTGAGCTTGTCAACAGGATGCTCATTAACATGCTCGCTATGTACGTTTATTCCAAGCATAAAAACTGGGACGCAATTTTATCGTTTATGACCTACGCCTACAACACTGAGCTGCAAGAGACCACCGGTATTAGCCCGTTTTACCTTCTCCACACCCGTGAGCCACCTACTACTCTTGACACAATTCTCCCGTTTTTGGAGCAAGAAAACGCATCTCTTGCAGAGACACTCTGTCACGCAGAGGAGGCACGGCGCATCGCGCGTCTCCGGACTTTCGCAGTCCAAGACCGTTCGGCTCACTACGATAAGTGACATCGACATGTATTGTACAGCGAAAGAGATATGGTGTGGCTGTGGACTCCATACCGCAAGCGTGGCTTGTATCAAAAGATTCTGGCCCACTATACAGGTCCTGCGTCGTTTTGTCGCGCCTTAGCGAGGTTACGTACGTGGTATCACGCCTCACATCTTCAGGCCATCGCTCCAGGAAAACTGACGTTGTGCTTGTCGTCCGGTTGAAGCCATACCACGCGCGACACTGACTAACTCGCCCAGTGGGTATCGTCTGCAACGGGCTGGGCATGTAGCGCGTAGGCAGGATAACCGCTAGTTATTAAGGATAACTGACTGGATTTCCAGAGAACGCAAGTGGGTTAGGGGGAGACAGAAAGCTAGGTGGGCAAATGAGATTAGGAAGTTTGTGGGTATAAAGTGGCAGCAGCAAGCACAGGACCGAGTTGACAGGCGGATCATGGGAGAGGCCTTAGGCTTTTGTCCTGCAGTGGAACTCCTTGCTTTCTCGTACATGTACCAGCTTCTTTTTCTTTTATATATATATATATATATATATATATATATATATATATATATATATATATATATATATATATATATATATATATATATATATATATATAGTTTTGAGAGTCGAATAGAGGAAAGCAAAATTTGACACAAAACGCCATGTATTTGGAAGACGCTGCGCATCATAATTAGCTTCTAGGATGAGATAGCTTGTCGCAGACGGCAGAACGTACGTGATGTATTGGCAGGAGGACTGCGACACCATTCTGCGGCGCGCGCGTACACACACACACACACACACACACACACACACACACACACACACACACACACACACACACACACACACACACACACATGGTATTTCTGTTACCAGCCATTCTACTCGCAGAGTCACCACAGTGACGTTAACGACACACACATCTAGAACACTAGGAAAATAAACACAGCTATCATGCGTAACAACAGAGCCTGCAACGCCCGCAGTGGCGATTCGACGCAATGAGTGAATGAGAGATATTCGTTATGATGCTTTATGCAATCAACTTGGTCGTCAAGCTATCAGTTCGATAATTTGTGTTACTTGAGCTTTTTTATTTTATTTCTATTATTTTCTTCGCGACGCGTCACACCTCGAACCGGTTGCCAGCTGCCACCCTTCCTACCCGTAGCTTCGTGCTGCTAAAAGCAACAGCGGCACAACCACCTTCTGTGACGATATTCCCTTTTCCGTATTTACAAGCACACCCTTTCCGTATGCTTTTCTTTTTTAGATCAGAGGGCACCGTAGACGCCGAGCTTTGCGCGGGCGTTCACCGTCGTCTTTTTGGGGTCAGACGTGATGCGGTGGCCTTTGCGCGGCCGCTTTCGCCCGCCGCCTCAAGCACTCACCCGTTGAACTCTGGGACCCTCGAGATGCGCGGCAAACGACCCTTTTTATCGCTGCGTCTCCTCCTTTTTTTCTAAAAGGGCGTGGTTCTGAAAATGATGGCAGAGCTACATGGCCTGTACAGGTGCATACGTACGGGCGCTCACCAGGCTTTACGGCACGGAAGTTGCTCGACAAGGGAAATCCCCCAGCGAGTGCGAAGGCACGCACATCCCGTTAGGTGACACTAGATATGACCACAACGAAAAAATAGGGGGAGAGCGACAACGTGGGTTCAAAGGACAAACGGAAAGTTACGAGGTCTCGTTGCTCTGTTCGTCTTGTTCGACCCCGGATGGTCCAACCTGGCGGCCTGAGAAAAAGCAAGCGAAACGCCGTGAGCTTCTGACAGCGCTGTCACACACGTGGGGCCAGTGCAGTTCACCTTCCGTATGCAGGCCAGTGCAGTTCACCTTCTGTATGCAGACACCACGTTAAGAGGGTGGGTACGCATTGATCGTTCACAGTGTAAGGCAGTGTAAAAAATGGAGACCTAAAACGCTGGCGTTGCGGTGTCTTATATGTGTTATGTGCAGTGTTCCGAGACCCTTAAGCGAAGCGAACTGAACTTTAAACTCCGTCCCACCAGAGCTGCACACTAGATACGAGCGTCTGAAGTATGACGTATACACCTACGGTGCTGTATACGTGCCAGTGAAGCGTGTGTCTCAGCGCAGGCGTCACTTGTACAGTGCTGAATTAATGAAGATGCGAAAAAATACGAACGGCACAGCTAAGCATTCTCACGTTCATCTGTCTTGCTTGAAGAGGCTCGGATGAAACTGAGTGAAAGTGTGCTTCCACATGCAGCACTTTTCTTCCTTTTCCCCACTCGATTCTGTCAGCTGAATATCCGTCTCCTTGATGGAAGGTGTGTAAGACGCATTGAATCAGTTTATTAAATAAATAGGTGGACTTGATTACCAGCTGTCTACTTAGTGGAATAGCCTTGACAAGTGATAAGAAAATGCCTCCAAAGAGGTCATGATACGCTCTCCCAAAAAGTACATAACTTAGCCATCCAGCGGGCTGAGGGAACCGCTAGGAGGCAAGACCTTCTAGCTGACACCCAGACGGGAGCCCAGCCCACTAACACACCTAATACAAGATCAAGTTTATTCCACCCAATTACCAGCGACGCGATACGTATCGGCTGAAGGTCAACGATCTCGTATTCATTTCTTGTTACTTTACCTAGTATTGTCAGAATATCTTCAATGTACCAGCTGACCGTTTTAAACTCATTCATGTTGCTATATGGTGTCGCAGTTCCATATATTGCCTTGAATGTCCTATACAAGTAAGTGACGACTTGTCCGTGGAGTCTAAGAACGTGTTGCTGAATTATATTATTCTAGCTGTCACTTTCTTTGCTATGTTAATTACAATATAGTTCGGTCACGTTCAGTGGTAGAGAAGGCACTGCAGCTTTGTTTTAATTCTGGCTTTGGACAGTGAATCCCTTGTGATCAATGATTGTCTCTTTTCCTAGGGTGGTCGGTACTGCTTGCAAGGACAATGAAAAAAAAGATATGTGCTACCTCTAGAACTTTTCTAGAAAAACATTGCCAGATCTTGTTAGCATTTGGAAACGCGTGAACATCTGTCAATAACTCGTGTTATCTACGCCGCTTGTCAAAAAATGTTGGCATATTCAGTTGAGAAGAGGGTGGTTCTGCGTTATTTCTCGCTTTATGTGCTATATAGCTGTACTGCCGCGGGTCAGCTCATCCAATTCGCTGACTCAAAATACGAATACACACGACAAGCGATGACAAAACGCAAGTTAGAAGCAATCAGCCCCACTTCATCTTCCCTAAATGTATTCCGTATATATATATATATATATATATATATATATATATATATATATATATATATATATATATATATATATATATATATATATATATATATATATATATATATATATATATATATATATAACCTGCTCACGGCTGGTTATCTTTTCATCCACTTTTCTTTCTTCTTATTTACATTCTATTGGTTCTAATAACTTACCCTGTACATTCCTTGGCATTACTGTCTGTTATATCTCATTAATATTGTGTTAAAACACGGAAAAACGAGCCCTTAGGTATACACTTCTTTCCCTTATATATATATATATATATATATATATATATATATATATATATATATATATATATATATGTGTGTGTGTGTGTGTGTGTGTGTGTGTGTGTGTGTGTGTGTGTGTGCACGCACAGCACGTTACAAAAAGTAAAGTTATGGCAGTTTTAGTAACACATACATTACTGTGTTTTCGCAGTTGAGATGTTTATGCTCGGGGAAACCCTGTTAGCTGTGAAAAAAAAAAACAGCGTCATCACGATCTGCACGCAGTCTCTTTGTCGTCCTCTTCATGTTCTGCTTCACTTCCAGAACACGAGCGCCCATTTTTCTGGCTTGGGATGCAATAACTCTGATGGGAAGCAGAACGACTAAAGAGGGAGAGGTCTATTGGATTTGGAAATTTTCATTTATGGAAGAGACAGAGAAAGAGGAAGAAAGAAGGTCAGAAAATCAGAAAGAGAGATAGCACAGCCAAAGAGGAGAAGGTAAAATAAGGGAGAAGAAGAAGTAAATTAGAAGGGGGGAACGCCATCAGCTCCGCTGTTTCCTCACTCTTCGCGTCAACTAGCTGCCCCAATTTTTTTTCTTACTTTAGCCTAAATTTCTATATTTGTGCCTTATTTTTTGCATTAGATGAAAAAGAAAGCATTATGTATTTGATTACTTTATGGGTGTTACACTTACTCATGTCATGCCGTACGGCAGCTTGTAAGGAATGTGAAAAACCTAAAAGCACGCATATAAAACAATGCATCAAAAATGTGACAAGAAACCCGGCACTACTCAACACATTCAAGTGTCCGCCCTGCGAGATAAGGATTTTGGGAGGGGGGGGGTCACTTGTATTAAAAGTGGAAAGAGAAAGTGGGTCCTGAATTTTTTTGATGGTTACTATTATTACAAAACCACCACCATCACATCATAAATACTGTTGATTTGAATTCCCACTCATTTGTTCCAGTAGGTTTTTTAGTCATAAATTGGAAAGGTTAAAACTTATTACGGGCTACCACACTTCAGATTTCAGGAGCTGCGCTAAGCTTTTGTTGTGAATGAGATTGAGCGGCCGGTGCAAACACTTGTAGGAGACACTGAAGAGACGGTGAGTTGGGGACGACTGAACAAGCTTAAAGCGATAACCCACGCACCCCCCCCCCCTCCCATACTACCACAACATTGGTGAAATTACAAGATGATGAAAGGTACTGACCATTAAAATGATCAATACCTTACTATCATCTTGTGCAAGACCATTGTAAGAATAATTAATACACAGCGCCTAGAATGGCATGAAAAGTATCGATGTCCTTACACACATTGGTATGTCGTCACTACTAAGAATTGGCTTCGTATGTAACTTCAAAATACTGTATTCTTTCAAAGCATAGAGAACTTAATTGAATTTTGGCGTTGATACTAAAATCACCATATGATTATGAGTCACGCCGTAGAGGGGGGGGGGGGGGGGTCCTGATTCAAGCCTACCGTTTGTTTGTAGCCCACATCGAAATGTGGCTGCCGAGGCCGGGAATCACACCTCCACTTCAGAGCTCAGCAGTGAAGCACTTTCGCCATTTAGCTATACCAAGGCGTGTCTAGGCAAACAGAACGGAAAAAGGGCATTTATGTAGGAGCAAACAAAAATATCATGGTTTGTATGACCGTCCCGTGAAAAAACTTCGTCAATATACTTAACGAGTGTGCATGCTACACAGGACGCGCATAACTAAAATAGCAGCTGCCTTTCCTGTTTCACCCTTATATAATCGAAGCCACTGCTATAAAGCTGAACGTATATTCCGCCTGTCCCATTTTAGCGAAATTAGCCCGCGCGAAGTTTTGCAGCATTTCTCAGAGCGCGCACATGTGAACGGAAAAGTTTGAGCGCAAACGACGAGACATTCGCAAGAACAGGAGACAGGATGGGCCCCTGTCCTGTCTCCTGTTACTGCGGATGTCTCGCTGTTTGCGCTCAAAATTTTCCGTTAGTCATGCACCCCTCACAGAATTCCAAGTTTTATTGTCGTACGATTCTGACAGCTAAGCATTTATCTTGAAATTGAGGAGCTTCCGGGTCCGCTGCCAAGCACAGCACCGATTTTTGATTTCGATGCACGCAAACGGCGTACTAATAACGATGTCATTTTATAACAGCATTAGCTTCTTAAGTGACAGCTATATATCGATTATGTTCTGTTCTATAGCTAACATTCTCTCGATTACCCCACTTTCGAAGTTGTGCTGCAAAAAAAAAAAAGAATGGTTGCCCAAAAGCAAAAGTGAGCAAGCAAAAATATGAACTCTGGTGCGGTGATAGCGAGTGAAATGCTCACTGAATTGTTAGAAAAAAGGCGTGACTATTCGGGAATATTGAAGTGGAGAGGGTTCTCACTATCCCCAAATCTTTCGTTTTGATTGACATGTGGGGTTTAACGTCCCAAAACCACCATATGATTATCAGAGACGCCATAGTGGAGGGCTCTGGAAATTTGGACCACCCGGGGTTCTTTAACGTGTACCCAAATCTGAGCACACGGGCCTACATTTCCGCCTCCATCGGAAATGCAGCCCCCGCAGCCGTGATTTGATGCCGCGCCCTGCGGGTCAGCAGCCGAGTACCTTAGCCACTAGGCCACCGTGGCGGGGCTAAATCTTTCGTTTCATTTCGACTTCTTTGTACCCACAGTGAAATGGAAAAAAAAAGTTTGCACCCTGAATCGCGCTGTCCGGCGTTCCGCGCCGCGTCGCAGACGATGTTATCGGCCGGACGTGAGCGTATGAGCGCGCGCGTCGGGTGCGGGCAGGTGCAGCACCTGTAAGACGCGGCTTGCGAATCGGCTCGCCTTAGATTGAACTGTGCCTCCGGCGAGGGCTTGCCGTTCGCCTATAAGATGTATTGATCGCTCTCTTGACCCACATAGCCGCACGGAGTCACGCTTAGTGGCGGTCGCACTCGGGAGCCGGGCCGTTCCTCTCCACTTTTGCTTGTATTTTCGCACGCGCACCTAATATGCTAATGAATACGCGCGCGTGTTTGGCACGGCCAGCAAGAGGGGCGCCGCATTGTGCATGAATACAAGCGTGCTTTGCACTGGAAGTCGCCCGCTGCTTAGAGCGGGGAATCGAAGAACAACAATTATCATATCGACATCTGCAAGGAATAAAGACAGAGATAATTGACGCAAGCGCATGCAGCTAATTTATGTATGCGCATACACCTTTCTGTGAGCGCATACAGAAAAAACTCAGCACATTTAGGAGGCAAAGCCTTGGCTTAATTATAAAATGTTCGTTACGTAACATACCGAGAAATACATTCTTGCCTCCAGCTTGCTTTACCATAAAAGTGGTAACTTGCACCAGACTGGTAACGCTACTGCAGCATTGTGCGCGTGTATATTTTTGTCCATTTTGTTCAGTTCGACAACAACGCAATAGTTTTTTCTCCGTAATGCTATCCCATGTGGGCCTCCTAGAAATCGAACTATACTGCTTCAAATCACGGTATGATCACTAGGTACGCCGTAACGAGAAACTCAGAATTAACATTGACCACATGAGGCTCTATAACGTGCACATATATATATATAAGCACACAACGTTTTTGCCCATTTATTTCGCAGTCCAAATGCGGCTACCATCGCCTGAATTACGAGCATAACCTCGAGCTCAGCAGTGCTACGTCGTAGTCAACACGCTACCACCCACCTGTTACTATCTTTACATTTGCTGGAGAATACTTCATAAGCTGCGTCATTATCTGTCGTAGTATCTTACCGCGGTCTCACGCTACTGAACTCAAGGGCGTGTGTTCGATTCCCGGCCACTATAGCCGCGTTTCGACGGGGCCAAATGCAACGAAAACCCATTTGCTTCGATTAATGTGCACGTTAAAAACACCACGTGGTAGAAACCAATCGATAATCATACTGTGCTTTTTGCCCGTAAAACCCCAGCAAAGTTATTAAACATATCAAGCACCAAAGGGCTTCAATTACAAATCATGAGATTTAAACCTTTTCGCAGTAATTTAGAACGTTCTTCGGAAAATCTTTTTTTTCCGGTGCTTTTCCTTATAAACCTCATTGCGTGCTATGTTACATATCTTATGCTTTTCACATATCTCTGGAAAAAAAAAAAGACTGCACTTTCGTGCGTGAACTTGGGTTGTATTTTATTGTATTCCTGTATGTTTATTGCCATATGTATTCTTGAATTATGTTAATATACTTTTACTGAATCACTGCCATGATTGCCACTGATGGGGCTTGCGGCTTCGTCAAGCTGTCTAAATGACAGCTCCTTCGTATCAGTACGTGGTATCGATGCGAATATGTGTCATTGTAAATTCTCTTGTCATACATTATTATTATTATTATTATTATTATTATTATTATTATTATTATTATTATTATTATTATTATTATTATTATTATTATTATTATTATTATTATTATTATTATTATTATTATTATTATACAGAATAGCCTCAGGCATTTAGGTAAGGACAATATACGGGGCAAAACCCCATTTTAAAACTTCCTCTAGACGTGCCGTGCATACACACAAGACCGACCTCTCGTTTGAAGTCCAGAAGAGTGCTCACCCCGTTTCTTTTTTTGTTTTTTTTTCTTCTGCGCCCTTTGACAAAGTCAAGCCTTCGCGTTCTCACGTCACGCACAAAAGCCTCGTATCTGCGCTCATGCGGTCGTTCGGCGCAAGTATTGCGCATCATTTTTTTTTTTTCAGGAGAGTGTAAAGAACCTCGTCTATGATCATAGCCAGGAGCCGCGATTGACGTCAATGGAATAAATCTCGAAGTGTTCACCATCGCCGCTATCTTGCACTCCAGATCGTGAAGCAACACTAACACTGTGCGCGTTGATCGCGCTCGAAGGTTTTTTGGCGCCACTGACAACCCGTTGGGGCCACTGTTGGTGCCAACCTGATAACGCCCGCAGTGTGGCGCAAAGACACGTGCGCACTGCATGTTTTCGGATAAACCCGATTCGTTCGTTTTATCTGACAGAATCCCTATTTTGCTCTGTTTTATTATCTTGGAGACAAGGTGTGAAGGGACTGATGTTGTGTCTCACGTTGTGATAAAGGTACAAAGCTGGCGATTGACATGCCCATTGACAGACGTATACAAGAGCAACCGTATCATTACCAATATTTATACCACATGAGGAGAAACCGTTGAAACGAAAAATGTACGATGACGTAATTACATGAACGGGAACGTTTGATTTTATCCATGCGCATAATACGCATATTTCTTTTTTTTTCTCAGCTGCTACCATGTATGCATGCATGTCATATGTAATAGTGAACTTGGGCGTTCTGGGGAAAAGTCCTGATTTATATGTCCTGAGTAAAAGAGAAAATATTCAATTCAAACGGCATACAACAACCTACACATCTTCTAAGAGTCGGAAACGTTAAATTAACTGGTGAACGAAATGAAATCTCAAGGCTTGAAAATTTCTACCCCAACAGGTGAGACCCCATACGACGTGTGTACAACAGTGTTCTGACCATACGCGACTGCCTTGTCATGCCACTTTCGTAGTTCAAGATAGCACGTGCTTGATCCTCACAGCGATTGCATCCCGCTCTGAACAAAAGGCAAAAGACACCCGTTACTTTACAAAGTGCCCCAGCTACCGTTAGCCAGAGTTTGGAAATGATGATTGATTAATTGATTTGTGGGGTTTAACGTCCCAAAACCACCATATGATTATGAGAGACGCCGTAGTGGAGAGCTCCGAAAATTTCGACCACCTGGCGTTCTTTACCGTGAACCCAAATCTGAAGACACGGGCCTACAACATTTCCGATTCCATCGGAAATGCAGCCGCCGCAGCCGGGATTCGAACCCGTGACCTCTGAGTCAGCAGCCGAGTACCTTAGCCATTAGACCACCGTGGTGGGGCGAGTTTGTAGATGTGCTGACACACGCAATGACGACGCGATCAAGTGCATGTTGCTGATTGTTGCCTGAAGCGAGTCAGACTATTCTTGGTGTTCAGATTAATTGCCTTATTAGGTCACTTTTATTAACTAACTTTTTGAGCAACGAACATGAGCCCCACATTCCGATGAGAGAGTTCTTCATCGATTGCCCCGCCGCGGTGGTCTAGTGGCTAAGGTACTCGGCTGCTTACCCGCAGGTCGCGGGTTTGATTCCCGGCTGCGGCGGCTGCATTTCCGATGGAGGCGGAAATGTTGTAGGCCCGTGTGCTCAGATTTGGGCGCACGTTAAAGAACCCCAGGTGGTCGAAATTTCCGGAGCCCTCCACTACGGCGTCTCTCATAATCATATGGTGGTTTTGGGACGTTAAACCCCACAAATCAATCAATTAGTTCTTCCTCGATTTACAAAGCATCCGATTAGACAGCTTCGAGCTTTATATCTTAATTTTTAGCGTTTTCCAAGTAACTTCAAATGCTCGTGCATTGCAAAAAATGCCTCGTGATAAGCGCACTCTCCCGCCAGTTTGCACAATGATTTTATTGGCTGCGAGATCGAGCAGTCGCTGCCTGGTGGTAACTGGCCGAAGAGGCAAAGTGTGGATTGCTCCTTGCGTCGTCTGCTAGCCACGTCGTGTTTCTATGTGCGCGAAAGCCATGCACGTTCTCAAAGTGTGGTTGGTCCGGTCATGTCAGCGCGAGTGTAAGTGTTTCAACGTATGCCTGAAACGACGTACTAAAGCGTTTGGTCTTGCTCGGCTGATAATGCATTGTAATAAGATCGGCGAGTGCAACTTTCCAAAGTGTTGTTCATTGTCGTCGTACCCTCCATTCACCAAAGTAATTTCAGAATGGGTGCCGCTTTCTGTTTCAAGCACATCGCAAAATGCTCTTGGCATCCTCCCAAACATGAGGATCATTTTATAGTGACTCGGTTGTTAAAAAAGGGGTGGGAGGGCGGGGGCGATTTAGATTATGCACTTGTGCGCTGCTGGTAGGTGTACAACTATGGCACTGTAATTTATCGATCATGCGAGGAACTTTAGTTGTCAGAAAGCATGAAGAGAGGCACCCAGGACGAGCATCTCTATGAAAGGCAGAATTTGCTTTACTCGCGGGTAATGTTAACGTTGCGTAGCCATCGTGTACTGATTCCGTAGAGAACAACGTCGACATTAACAGTAAACTGTAGTCAACGCATCCTATCTGCTGACAGTCGGCTCAGACCACACGCAACGTAAAGCGCTGCTACGTGTACTTGTATACGCAACCGCCGACCGCCTATCCACACTTGAGCGGGGACGGTGCTGCCACCTATAGCCCCATCCCGCCGCGATAACGACCATACGATGTGTCCGACCCGATTGTGCTGCCTCGACAAGGCTGCAGTGACGGTGGTGGCTTTGAGGCAAATACATTTCGCTATCGGCCACAAAAGCGATAACTGCTGTGACTGTTTACCATTGCCGTGAACCGGTGCGAAGGAAGCGTGTAGTTCGTCCACTGAACGTTATAGGTAGCACCAGAATCACGGCGCCCGTAGGCGTGCCAGTGGGTTTGTCACGTAATATTTTTTGTTGTTTCGCGCGCATTTGTAGTTAGCAGAAAAACACTAATAACATATATTAAATTTGAAACTATCTAATCGGGCGTTTTGTAGCCCGATGTACAACTTTATCATTAACATTTTACCCATCTTCATTCCTAATTAAACGGTCTAATTAAACAATTGATCAGAACACAAAAGAATCGTCTGATTCACTCCAGACAATGAACAGCAACACGCGTTTGGTCACATCGTAATTGCGTGTGTCGGCATATTTTTAAACTCCATCTAGCTGGGGCACCCTGTATATTGAGGTGCAACCAAAAAGAGGTGAAAGTCCTCCCTAACAGCCTGCTCTTAGCAGAGATTGTGATCACACAAATTAACAGCGGTCGCATATTTTTGCCAGTAACTTCAGTAATTTCTACCGGCCACTGTAGTTTAGTGGCTAAGGCACTCGGCTGCTTACCCGCAGGTCGCGGGATCGAATCCCCGCCATGGCAGCCGCATTTTCGATGGAGGTGAAAGTGCTAGAAGCCCGCGTGCTTACATTTATGTGCACGTTAAATAACTACAGGTGGTCAATATTTCCGGAGCCCTCTAATAATCATATGGTGGTTTTGGAACGGTAAAACCCCCAACAATTATTACTAAATTCAGTAATTTATCGTAGTACTTGTGGGCAGGCGAAAAGAGGGACTGAACAAAAAATACTTTATTTGCACTCACCAACATCGGGATAGTTCATTCTGTAGCATTGGGCGTGAGGACATACCATGGGTTCACCATGCGGTCGCATCCCTGTGACGTGCGTGGTTGGGTTGCTCCGCCAGTTCTCTGGCGCGCGCCGCCCGCAGCCACTTTCGCGGCTCTTTTATTATTATTATTATTATTATTATTATTATTATTATTATTATTATTATTATTATTATTATTATTATTATTATTATTATTGTACCTCACTTAAAGAAATCATAAAAATACTGTTGCAGCTTCTCCACTGACTGTACGAAGTGTTACATAACTGTCGCAGAAACGTTTTATGCTTCTCATAATGCCTTACTGCCGGCGTCGTCTGCTATGGCCATGAATATTCGAAAACGACGGGAGCCCCGCCGCGGTGGTCTAGTGGCTAAGGTACTCGGCTGCTGACCCGCAGGGCGCGGGTTCGAATCCCGGCTGCGGCGGCTGCATTTACGATGGAGGCGGAAATGTTGTAGGCCCGTGTGCTCAGATTTGGGTGCACGTTAAAGAACCCCAGGTGGTCTAAATTTCCGGAGCCCTCCACTACGGCGTCTCTCATAATCATATAGTGGTTTTGGGACGTTAAACCCCACATATCATCATCAAAACCACGGGAGGCTGAGCGTATTGCTTTTGTAAAAAGTAACGACTCATTCCGTGTTCACTTGAAGTGTTAAGTGGGTATTAATGCGAGCTTGCGGCAAATAGACTTATTTTTGCTTAAAGAAATGCGCACAACCACGCTACCTCATTCATTAGGTTTGCATCTAAAGACGGGCCTCGGTTACGCGGCAAGCATGCGCGAATTTGCATTGTTGTTTAGCACGCATGGCCTTAGGCAAGCACAGCGCAAGCAGATTTCCCGCTTTGTGGGAAGCAGCACAGCATTCTTAGAGCCGCATGCAGCTTCAACGTTTCTGTTACGATTGCGGACAAACGCGAGAGCCACACGCACGTGCGTGCCTCATTCGGAGTTATAAATAGGTAAAATTTTAGATGAGGAAGTTTCTGTGTGGCACGACCCTAATATTTATTGCGAACATTTTGTATGGTTCTCATACAGTGCACATTCGATCGCCATCAAGCCACACATGGGTGAAAATTATGAATGATGAACTCAGTTCCACAGCTTCTAGAAAGAGATCAATCGCGATAAAATGAAAATTCGATCCTGACCGGGATCGATTACCAAAGCAAATGCACTGCGTGCCAGCCATATCATATAGCGCCCTTATATATGAGCATGCTGTGAGGTATAAGTCTTGCGTACCGTGATCTAAACGGCAATTTCATGTTCCAGCAAAAAATGCCAGTGCCAAGCTTTTTTACAGCTTCATTCATAACCTGCGTGACATTTCACGGCAGCTTTTAGAGGATGAATCTGTTTTTGAAGCTCACCACGTTTTCACCTGCACATCAAAACAACATCGAGAAGAAGTGACATTGGCTGTGGGCATGTTCTACAGACTTATAAGCAAGGAAGCGTGTGTGCTGAAGTCGCGGATGGCTGGGGATTGGGTAGAAACCTTTTTCGGAGGGGGAACCTCCTTGATTAGAATTGGGGGCCGGGTAGGGAGACGTGGTCGACTGTATAATTTGTGCGCTATATGCCATGGGAAAATTTTCGGGGGAGGGCACAGGCTTGGTGTGCCACCCCCGGGCTACACCACTGGCAAACGAAAAACCCGCGTGGTCGGGTACACACATGGGGACAGACATCCGGGTAGAAGAGAGGGTGACACAAACTGTGGTATAGGTTACATGGTCGAGAGAAGTAGCTAACTGGAGCACCACTTGTGTGATGTAAGAAAAAAGGATTCGTCGAGCGCGATGGCTGAACACACAGAAGCAGCTGGCTACTAGATAGACCGGAATAAAATAAAATAAAAAATAAAAGAAAAAGAACTGTACTTCTGGGCTACATCTTGACTCTCTGACAAACAAAAAAATGGCGCACATTCTTGAATGTAACGAAGAAAATTACCCCCACACACACCTCCATGTACGCGTGTACGTCGTATTTTTAAAATATACATAATCGGACCGTTGGTCCTTTCATTTTCCCTTGCGAACGAGGATCCTGTGCGGTAACTGGAACGTTCTGATTTTATGTGAACAATCGTAGTCAGTGCTCATTTTAACCCCATGGACTTAAATTAACAACCACAACCACAACAACATAGAAAGAGAGTGATGACAGCGGCACCACCAGCAACCATGTCAGTGGTATCGCCTACGTAGCACGCTGTGGCACGCCGTCGATGACCTTTACTGCAACTTTTCGTATTGTGTAGTCTGTAGGAGTCTACACACACGAAGTGAGAGCAAAACAACGCTGTTCAAGAGTGAAACCATCACGAAGTCACAGTTTAAAAAAAATTGGCAGATTCCACACACAGCGGGAATCGATGATATGCGAAGCACGACTGAGGGAGGTTGATATATGCCACCTTAAAAACAGCACAACGTTACGAGTTGGACGTAAATTATGCTGTACATGATTTCCATGTCATGATTATCATGCATGAACGTGTCATTCACCTTCGTCGTCTATTCACGTCACGTGATACCAAATTTGGTATATGTGAATGAAGCAAAACGGCCATGAGCGTTCTTGCCAGGATTATCATGTTTGTACGTGTCATTTACCTTCGTCATCTATTCACGTCACGTAACACGAAATACTGTATATGTTGAAGCTTGCGGAATGACCGCGAACGCACCATGAGCGTGGCGTGTAGTCATGACTTACAAGCCATGCATGTCATGATTTGCATGTTAAAGTCTGTCACTTGTGTTCAGGATGAAGACATGTCTTATCATACCAGTTTTGCAATAGGTCATGTGAACGAAACCACCGCGAGAGCAGCAAGGCCATGAAATGTAAATAATGGCATTCATAACGCACATATGATTTTCATGTTATGACTAGTCACTTATGCTCTTCATTCAGTCATGTTATGACATACCAAGTTTGGTACCGATACCATTATCGAAACGCACAGGCGGGCTAAAAGTCGTAATTGGCTAGATAGATAGATAGATAGATAGATAGATAGATAGATAGATAGATAGATAGATAGATAGATAGATAGATAGATAGATAGATAGATAGATAGATAGATAGATAGATAGATAGATAGATAGATAGATAGATAGATAGGCTCAAAGTCGCCGAAGTTCGCTAATAAATGCTTTGCATTTAAAACAACGCCTACAACGGCCAGCTTTCCTTCGCCAGAGCGAGGCGAGATCACGTGATCAAACCTTGCAAGTCACCGCGATTGCAGCGCCCGCTCCTCCATTGGTGGGCCTCGCGCCCAATAGTTATCATTCGCTCATATTTCTTCGAGCAGGCGGCAGCAGTGCTTCAGTCAGAGGCCGAAGTCTTGACACACGCCGTGCCGCGCAGTCAAGCGACCGATTGTTCAAAATATGTACGGGAAAGCGTGGACTGTTCACAACGACCTCGAACTGCAACGAACTTATCGGTATGATGTACAGAGATGTGCGAAAAGGGATAATGAAATAGCGCAAATCAAGTCCCATCTGACGCAATGGCTCGTGCTCACGGCAAGGTAGATACAATTGGTAGCTAAAGCTCCATAGAAGCCTATATGTTCAGAAAATGGTGGCCGGTCAGCTGGGTGGATGGATGGATGCTATGAGCATCCCCTTTATAAAAGGGGTGGTGACATGTGCGCCACCAGGCTCGCGAGAAGAATGAAAATTTTCTGTTTATGTTAGCCTACTGCCTGATATTTCTCGATTAAATCAATCGTATTATAACAAAAAATAAAAACTTATGTTCCATTTCTCTGCCTCTTCAGGCAAAATGATCTCCTTTCCCCACTTTTTCTGTCCTTTATCTCTACTTTTCTGCCACCAATACTATAACCGTCTCTCGCTTCTATCACCGACGTGTCCAGCTTTCCACACTTGTACCCAAAATCCAAAACCTCATGTATACGCTTGTACCCACACGTATACCTAGGTGGACACCACCACATACAATCAGAACATGTTCCATTGTTTCCTTAGCCCTCCACAGCATGTACATTGTTTTTCTTTTTTATTGAATCTAACTTTATGACTACACGCGTTCTAAGGCAACCCGGCTTCGCTTCGAACAGTAAAGCGCTTCCCCTTGAATTATCATAAAACATCTTCCTCCTTATTTCGTTTTTGCGCTTTCTGTAGTTACTGAGAGCCGGCTTCTGTTCTATCACTGTCATCCTCTAAATCCTCTCCGCATCTCTGACTTCTTGCTTAATGCTCCTTGTTACTCAAGGGGCTTGGCGCCATCTCTGTGAGAAGGGAACACTTCCGGTAGAACAAAAAATAAATCAGGTGTGACGCGATAGCTGGTAAACAACTGACGTCATCTCGTGTGCATATCACGAAATTTTATCCTGATTGATTTGTGGGGTTTAACGTCCCAAAACCACCATATGATTATGAGAGACGCCGTAGTGGAGGACTCCGGAAATTTTGACCACCTGGGGTTCTTTAACGTGCACCCAAATCTGAGCACACGGGCCTACAACATTTCCGCCTCCATCGGAAATGCAGCCGCCGCAGCCGGGATTTGAACCCGCGACCTGCGGGTCAGCAGCCGAGTACCTTAGCCACCAGACCACCGCGGCGGGGCGAAATTTGATCCTAATTTACTTTCCTTAGGCCCCTCAGCGCTAAGGGCCTGCGCTAAGGCGAGTGCGGGCGAGTCCTACACCAGTAAGCTTCAAGTCAACGCCAGCTAATCTGATACCGACTCAATACTAGATAGTGATGTTTAAGTGTACTACCATTCACTTTGTGTCGATTTTACAAGGAACAATTTCTTTGAACTTTTATTCGGCGTTCGTGGCGTTTTCCGCTGGTGGTATAAAACAACGAACAGTGCGTACCATGTCATATCTGCAGCGTTGCTTATTTGATTTACACATATATATGCAGGTTCTTTAGCATACAAAATGCTAGTGTTCTTCATTTTTAACATGAAGAGATGACGCCTAGTCACGCGAAAATTATGACATTTCAAGTGTATTCAATGGTCCCAATAACTAAAATTTATTAAAGTGGAAGTAACGGTAAAAAATAGGCAGAAGAACGTCTGCGGACATTACTTGCATTATGTTTTTTTTTTTTGCATTATGCGCGCCTCGCCGTGGTGGTCTAGTGGCTAAGGTACTCGGTTGCTGACCCGCAGGTCACGGGATCGAATCCCGGCTGCGGCGGCTGCATTTCCGACGGAGGCGGAAATGTTGCAGGCCCGTGTGCTCACATTTGGGTGCACGTTAAAGAACCCCAGGTGGTCGAAATTTCCGGAGCTCTCCATTAATTACAGCGTCTCTCATAAGCATATGGTGCTTTTGGGACGTTAAACCCCACATATCAATCAATTGCATTGTGCTGCGATAAATTACCGCTACGTATGCGAATGCAGACATGTGAGTTGTAGCCTGATAGATGACTGGGTGATCTGCTCACCGATAACGCGAATAACAGTAAGCACTGCATGCTCAAGAAGGAAACCGGGCTGCACGAATACTAATAGGCCCAGTGATCACTGTATATCGAACAATTGCCCTCGTGTTTTTATCTAGAAGACATGGCTCACCAGGCATACGTTTGTTGCTCTTACAAGCATTCTTTCACAGCACATCACTCAAGAGGTTCACCAACGATGAGAGGCACTTCACAATTTCGCGTACAGCAGAGAACGCAAGTGCGGAACACTCGAACACCTGAGGGGTGTGACACCGCAGATGAATTTTACGAGCGTGCCTTTCCATACAGTGGAAGAGCTGCAGTGAGTGAAAATAGCGGGAACAGAAGGCGCTAGAAAAACAAAGGGCTTTTCGTAAATATAAATAACTGTCACAAATTATTTGCGCATTACACCTACATATTATTGGTTGGGCAAAAAAATGTAACTTGTAAAACACAGTGATGCCTCCGTCTTTGAATCAAACTTCGTTTTTCAAACAAGATCGCGCTTCAATCGCAGCTCCCATAACTCCCCATGCTGATGTCGCTGGCGATAGTTTCTGAACAGTTTTTTCCCCGAACTTTCGCGACCTATTTGAAAAGACCTTGCGCACAGTGCCATGACGACTCATACACTCGGCCACAGCTCAGCAGCTGTTCCATGGCAGCCGTCGCTGCGGCAGAGCCGACCGCACCGCCTTCTCGGCTGGCGATAGCAGAAGCAGGTCAAGTGTGTGGGTGGTGCCGCGGCAGCCGCACCTTGTGGATCAAACGCTTTGCGCCGCTGACAGCTGCCGCCGGGCGCCGAGAAGCGTTGGCGAGACCTCGCCCAAGCGTTGACTCACGTATACGCAGTGGAAGCCCCTTTCCCAAGTCCAGAAAACGAGGTGCTTCAGGATCGCACGCGAGACAGCACGCCATAAGTCGCTGTACTTAGCCGACGAGAAAGAACGGGAAATTATCGATAAAAAGTGTTAAACTTCAGACGCAGAAAAGACACGAGGCTTAAGTTGCTCTAAACGATGCCATCATTCATTCCTTGACATCCACGCCTACATTTGCATTCACTCACCTTGCAGATGTCCGCCGCGGTGATTTAGTGGTTACGGTGCTGCTGACCCGAAGGTTGGGTGCTGGCCGCGGCGGCCGCATTTCAATGAAGGCGAAATTCTGAGGTCAGGGTACTCTGCGATGTTAATGCACGTTAAGGAACACCAGGTGGTCGAAGTTCTCGAAGCCCTCCTCTACGGCATTTCTTATAATCATATCTTGGGTTTGGGACGTAAAACACCGGATATTACTATTACCTTGTTAATAAAGTAGATTAGGAAACTCAGGTAATTTATTTCAACTAATTGCTTGTGATGCAATAAAAACTATCTGTATATGTTATATACGCTGATGACATGGCAAGAACGTTATTTAGGTCCAGAGAAACAAGGGCCTCAGAGCCATTCGCTTTGTTGGAACTTTGGTTTGACCAGGATCCCATCCACTACTATCGGTTGTTGAGGTGTTGGGACTTTGCCGTTACCGGCTCCGGGGACTCGGAATGAAGACGCCAACCATGAAGAGACTGACTAGGAAAACAGTACAGAGCTTTATTCTACATTATTTACAAGCGAGCATTTCTCGTCACACGGCGAACATATATACAAAGATGTCGTCCTACATCGCGACAATCTCATCGAAAGTTCTCTCAGGAGCACACTGCGGCTGGTTATCAAGATTCCTTTTCCCCTCAGAATTTGATTGTGGGAATGGGTTTAAATTTCTCTGTCTAACCACCGCACACACATCCCTTTTTACGGTACCGCCCACACCCACCCTGGTCAACGTTTTTGACGGCAACGTGGCCACCACACTCTTCCTCCGGCACCAAGCTGTTTCTTCTTTGGGGTGAGAATGCCGCTGTGTGCTGGATCTCAGGCTCTTGCTACACCGCCGCACTACCGGAATAATCAAAGAATCCCCGCTCGCCCTGCGCAATTAGCGGAGCTGAATGTAATCCATGCTATCGCCACCATCGCTTCAAGAAGGCTGTCTCGACCGAAACCATTTCGGTCGTCTCGTTGTACACTTTGCGGCGCGGCGTCGCAACTGCATGCCCCTCGCTTCTCGGTTGGGAGGACCGTACTCGTATTTGGACGGTTGTCAGCAGGCCCGCTTCCTTTCGACAACTTGTTCACAGAACCGCTAACGCCCCTATCTGCTTGGTTCAAGTGCCGATTCTAACAGCGTAAAGATTGCCCATGCTTTATTTTTTTATTCTTGATGATATTTACTTAGCACAGCCAGAAATGAACGGAAGTATACAGATAGCTTACACGCTGCGACATGGATACATGTTCTGAACGTTATGACACTGCCGGATGGCGGCTTTGATGACAAATAAGCTGTGCTCACTCTCTATCCTTCAAGGTGACAACAACATAACATAAACATTTTTGTGTGGACATAATGAAAGAACCTTCATGCGATGTTTTGATAACATTAATATGGCATCGCGTCCCCCCATGCTGGTGCTCTACTGTGGTGGTATCACTGACGTCAATGCAATCAATCTACTGGTGGGTTGTGAGGTGTTATAGCAACTGAAGGCAATTGTAAAAGACGTGGCACGCCCATAATTGTAAAGTTAGGCCCTTTTAAATGCGTTAGAGAGGCGATGCTCATCACATCGTACCCTCCATGCATGATATAGACCTGTTATTTTATTTTTGTACCCACGTTTTGAGCAAGTACAGATAATCTTGACCAGTTGACCCCCGTCGTTGTGGCCAGCTCAGGAGCTTTGTGCTTAGTTACGTCACAGCAGTTGACGAGCAAACGCTGGCGGCAAGCATGCGGTCACAAGAGGCCGGAGCCGGAAGCTGTCATGGAGGTTCGTTCCATATGACTCGCGGCCCCTGCCTAAGAGAAGCTGCCCCCCTACAAGCGATTGAAGTTGTGGTCCCCCCAACAGTTCAAGTGCTTTCCTAGATTGATTGATATGTGGGGTTTAACTTCCCAAAACCACCATATGATTATGAAATTGATGATTGATTTGTGGGGTTCAACGTCCCAAAACCACCATATGATTAGGAGGGACGCCGTAGTGGAGGGCTCCAGAAATTTCGACCACCTGGGGTTCTTTAACCTGCACCCAAATCTGAACACACGGGCCTACATTTCCGCCTCCATCGGAAATGCAGCCGCCACAGCCGGGATTCGAACCCGCGACCTGCGGGTCAGCAGCCGAGTACCTTTTACCCCTGTCACACGGGCACCCGCGAAGACCGTTTAACTCCCTCGTCCTTACGACAACGAAGATGCGGTCCGTGTCACACGGCCATCCTTACGCAAACGAAGGCAAACGGAGCATTTCGCAAAGGACGTTCAACGATCTCCCTTCGCAGCGAAACGAGGTACTCTCGTCCCTGGCAGCCTAAGAGGTGAGAGAAAAATCTCGAGCATCAAGTGGCCGCAGTGAAAAGAATAATACATTTTGGCAATATTAAAAGTTCTTTCGTTGTAGTACTCATTCACAACGTGTGTTTGTTCACATATATTTACGCCCGCCAGAGTTCACTTACTCTCAACACCGATGCCCTACACTCCGTGCCTCGCGAGTCGCGAGTCGGGCCGGCCGGCGCCATTGAAAAATATTTCGTCCATGCGTGTGGTTGTGGTCGCTCGTCGCTATGTCACTCATGGCTGAAGAACACAAAATGTGCGCTCACAAGGCAAGGAAGCACAAGAACTTTTGTACACGGGGATGAACACAGGCAACAAAACAACTAAAAGCACAATGTAGCCGGCGTCACTAGCAGCACGACTACATTTATCAAATTTGTTTTTACTTGAAATTATTTTTAATGGTTTGTTAGCCTCTTACCTACTTAGTAGTGCTTTTTTGTAAACACCCCATGACGAGGATTTACAAAAAAATCAATTGAGATGAAATTAGAATACTTTTCCGAAAATCAAACAGCGCCAGCTGAGCCCCCTCGCGGCAACTGTTACAACCTTGTCATTGCCGTGTGACACTGCCACAACTCCTTCTCCGTCGAACCCCCTAGGGGAGATTTACATTGACGGTGTTCAACGGAGTTTAGTGGTGGCCGTGTGACAGCGGTATCAGCCACTAGACCACCGTGGCTGGGCAAGAGCGTATCATGAGTCGGGAGCAAAGCAACCGGCTACATGTATCGATTCCATTGAACGCGTGATGTGTGTTCGGTGTCACAGGAGAAAGAGTCAAAGACACACAGAAGCTGGCAAAATAGTGTAGCTGTAAACGCAAGGAACTGCTGCGTGTTTTAATCAAAGAAGCAGCTATGCATGGCTTTACATATCCGGAGAATAAATGCGTGGTTATATCAGTATCGTGTCTTTAACTTCAGTATATTGTTGTCATCGTGGCTGTCATAAGCCAGGGACTCGAATTTGTAACACGTTAAGCCAACGCCTGATACGAAAAATCAAAAGCCGGCAGGTCCTACGCATTCTGCGAATCGATCTAATGCGAAGCAGGCAGCAAAGAGCAAATCGCCCCACCGTGGTTACTAAGGTATACTCGGCTGGTGAGCCGGAGGTCACAGGATCGAATCCCGGCTGTGGTGGCTGCATTTTCGATGTAGGCGAAAATGCTGTAGGCCCGTGTGCTCATATTTAGATGCACGTCAAAGAACCCCATATGGTCGAAATTTCCAGAGTCCTCCACTATATACGACGTCTCTCATAATCATATGATGATTTTGGGACGTTAAACCCCACATATCGATCAAGCAAGGAACAAATCATGCTGTACATGCCATGCACGCCACGGATTTACATGTTAGGACTCATCATTCATGTTTGTCATACAGTCATGTCACGCAATAGCAGTTTTGAGGCTCATCAAGTTAGCGAACTAGAGGCTAGTGCCTATATGAGTAAGCTATGTAAATCCCGCTGTACGTGACATGCACGTTGTGATTTTCATGTTACCACCTACCACTTATGTTTGTGATACAATCAAGTCACGAATTACCAATGTTAGTGTATATCAAGCAAGCGAAACGGCTACGAGTCCACCATGAACATGGTAAGGAAGGCATGCTGCAGTGCATGGTATGTCATTACTTTTAATCTTCATAATGGCAACAGGTGGCGCTGGCTGACTCTCCCACGTCGAATTGCACATATATACCGTACAAAGTGGACGGGAGGAATGGCCGCCATGGTAGCGCAGTTGGTATAGAGCATCGGAAGCGTTATTCGAAAGTTTGGTAACTGTTCACGGCAAGTTATCTTTTCGCCCACTTTTCTTTCTTCACACTTACAATTACTTCTAATAACATCTCCTGTACTTTCTTCGGCATGATTGCCTGTTAGATCTCAATAATGTATTACCACTCGTTATTTATGTTTTTTATACGGGCACGGCATGCACTACCAAACTTGTACATCAAGCTAGCGAAACGGCTGCGAGGCCACGATGAGCGTGGTATGTAAATGATGTTATACATGACATGAATTTTCTTATTTTTATTTTGCAGTGTCATTTATGTTTGTCATACAGACACGTCACGCAATACCAAATTTAGTGTACACCAAGGTAGCGAACTGGTCACGAGCACGCCGTGAGCACGGCATGCAAGTCATGTTGCACGTCACGTGCGATGATTTTCATATTACCACTTCTCGTTTATGTTCGTCATACAGCCACGTCACGCTATACCAAATTTGGTATTCTGGGCGTAAATTACAGTGCATATCAAGCTAACGAAACGGCTGTCAGCGCACCACGAGCATAGCATGTAAATAGTGTTGTACATGACTTGCACGTCACGATTTTCATATTACTACCGGTCATTCATGCCGCTCCTGCGGAAAAGTCTCATCGCACCAATTATCAGATTAAGGAAAGGACCGCGGGAGCACCAGGGACATGGCGTGTAAACCATACTGTTTATGAAAAGTTAGTCATAATTTTCATGATATGAGCAGTCCTTCATATTCGTCATACAGTGTCATGGTATGGAGAGCACAAAATCGTAGGCGGCTAGACAGATAGACAGATACACTCAAAGTCACCGAAGTGCGCTAAGAAAAATGCTTCGCCTTTAAGCGGCTGTGAAAGAGGCATACATATAAGGCTTTAAAGGAGCCAGTATACTCAAGCTGTGCGTCATTTGCAACAGTCGTTTGCAAACAAAAAGAAAGGGAGAGTGAATAGAGACCACGTGTTTTGCCGTATGCTCCTTCGTGCAGTAGCAGCAATTTAATCACAATAATTCAACCGAACATAAAAATCATATGTTAGGGATAGAAAAGGTGTGATTGATTGATTGATTTGTGGGGTTTAACGTCCCAAAACCACCATATGATTATGAGAGACGCCGTAGTGGAGGGCTCCGGAAATTTCGACCACCTGGGGCTCTTTAACGTGTGTTGTTTAAGGTGTGAAATCATATATGGAGAAGATATTAGAGCGGCAGAAATAACTAACGAGCACATATTGAGTAGTTATTTCTTATTAAATTATGGCGTTTAACGTACCAAAACTAAACAGCGTGTTATAAAAGAACGAACGAGAATGAATAAATGAATGAATGAATGAATGAATGAATGAATGAATGAATGAATGAATGAATTTTCACCAAATATGATGTGTTTCTCTTTATTTCTTTCTCTCTTCCTCTTCTGTCTTTTTCGTGTTTCTTTCTTACCAACTCTTTTTTTCTACTTCCCAAGTATTTCTCCATCTCTCTCTTTCACGCATTCGTTTTCGTTTGGCACTCGCACTAGCTGTATTGAAGCTTGCCCAGCATTCTTTTCGCACGACGGAGCACAGCTTCCCGATAGTTTAAATAGCTTTCCTGCAAAGAAAATGACGAGAGCATGTGCCGGTTTACGACAATGATTGTTTTTTGAATGCACATGCATTTTGTTAGTCGGGCTATGTCAGGCGTCCGTCGGGATCTGTCCAACACCCTCTCCCAAGCAACAGCTGCGGGTGCGCGCGTCCCTACAACCGGAGCCCCCACCATGTCACGCTTGGGCGTCGGCAGCTGTCACCAACAGCTGCGGGCGCGTGCGCTTATCCTCGCCCCTAGCAGCCGGAGCATGTGGTGTGAGAGAGTGTAGGAGAGGGTAGGTGCAGTGCTTTGTTTCGCCATTCGCTCTCCCTCCTCGCTGGGCCCCACTTTCCCGTCCACTCCCGACTCACTCTCGACTGTTCGCTCACTGGCCTCTCAAGAACATCCGGAAATGGGGTCTCGAAATGCCGCTGTGAAACGCCAACGCCGAAAACGCTGTTTGTTTTGTTCACTTTATAGTATTTATTTAACTGTGCACGTTAGGCACAACAGCAGGAAATGCATACAGCGTTTCTCGCGACAGAAAAACACCACGTGCGGCGAATGACGCTATTGGTTGCAAGGTGTAAGAAAAAAAAAGAAAATATTATTCTTCTAACGCTGGGTTCCCGCGTGCAAAACGCCGTTGTGGACGCTACGCAACGCATTCGCATTTCCTCACGATTCCCTTCCGGGAGGTGGGGGCATTTTTTTTTACGACCACCAACAGACCAAACAGCTTCGCTGAAATAAAAAAAACATAGTTGTAAACGTACCACATCTGAGCATTTATGGTTTCTGTGCAGAATGTACATGGATCTAAAACGATATGCATAAGCGAACAGACGTTAATATAGTGACACGGGAATGAAGGGCACTTCGTAGTGTTTTTACCACCCGAGGTTAATTAACACGCGGGAAATACACCAAGCGAGCATCTTTTTACCCCCACCCTTATTCAAATGCTGCCGACGCGTCCTCGAACTGTGCCCAACGCCACAGCCGCTAAGCCACCACGGCGGATAAATGACAGGATCTCTCGCCCACTCTTTATATCTCAGTATTGCACAAGCCCTCAGTCTTGACAGGGTACGTCAAAGCTCAGGGTCGTACCCAGACCGTAGTTAGAGACAGTAGCTGCCATCTTAAAATATTTGCTTATTTGTACGCGTTAGACATACAGCCAATTTCGGGGTTTACCAAACTACAATGTGATTGAGGCGATCCGAAGCGGAAGTATTCTGAATGATTGCGGCTGCCTGGCGTTTCAGTTACCTGAACCGAAATATATATGCATGAAAGTTTTTGCGTCTCAACCACATCGAAATGTGACTGCCGCGGGCCGGATAGCCGTGCCGCGATCTCGGCGGATCAACAGATAAGCTTCAAGTACACTATGCTTATATTGGCGAGTAAACAAACTGTAGGTGCGTATAGCTCATATATTACAGAATAAAAGTAATACTTATTTTAAAAAGTATGCTAATGCTATCGATATATTTCATGATACACATAAGTAACACATACGTAGGTTGCCACAGTGATAGTTTCGGCGGGCATGAGTATACGCTCAAACCCTCCCCCACGTGGTTATACTGCCTGCGTTGCACACAAATGCACTGAAGCTTGAGGCGATCGGACGGATCCAGAGTTCGCGTGTCTCTAGCTCCATTACCGAGCACAACTTTTTGGGCTGATCTTGTTATTTCCCTTCATGCTCTATGCAGCGTAAACCAACTATACGCAAATAACCCAGCAACGAACAAAGCAGATGGAGGTTTGAAGAGATGAAAAATTCTCTAACAGGGAGGCGTCGCTAGAACAAACGGTTCGACAAGTGGTTTTATCTTGAATAAGATCAGACTAGTTGTCGAAAATTTGTCTCTAGTAAAACTCCCTGCTCACAAATTTTTCATCCAAGCAAGAAGTAGCGATACGTGAGTCCTCCGTCAGATCATCGCGGTTACTGATGTGCATATATTTGGTGGTAATTCAGTCATTCGTTCATTCGTCGCAATGACGCCTGCAATGTTGTAGAACTGAAATGTCGACCTTGTGCAAGCTGCAGCGCGTATTATATAGGTTGATGTATAGTAGTCACATACAGCCCACTTTCGTTAGGCTGTCTTAGCCAAGGCCAGGGTGAGAATAAAGTTAGCTGTCGTTTGCGGCGTCTCGCAATAGTATCGCGTGAGACCGAACAAAGAACTTCCGGGCATACGCAAACGAAGCATTCGAAAGGGATATATAAAGGTGTGTCCCTGGGCTCAGCGCCAGCTGCTGTAGAAGTGTGTGTCATTTTCGGACCATGCGTACACTGGACTGACAGGGTTGGCTTGGAGACTGCGATAGGCGGCACGGATTGAAATGGACACCGGGATTCCTAGACTGGGCGTGTGCGACTCGGCTCTCGAATAATGATCGCACCGATCTTGCC